>NC_138202.1:249245480-249835480 GCF_964194415.1 Vipera berus | reverse complement strand
TAAGCTAAGCTTTGAGGAAAATATCTTTCAAAACTTTCAAGGCACTTTTTAAAAATTTCCACTAGTGAGGACATTTCTGTGATGTAGCAGGCATGTGGATTATACACATTGCTTTGGTAAGATATACAGCTATATACATTTAAATAAACAAAATGGGTACTATGTCTAAAGAAAGAAAGCACTATGTACCCACTGGAAGAGCATCTCTTTCCAACTCTGGCTTTCCACATAATGTTGCATCCTAGTCTAAAAGGTCTTAAGTCCTCAGAAGTACCTTCTAAGTGTGTGCAGGGCAATGGGCTTAGGCAGAAAGTAGTCTAGTAACATTTAGGTACCTACTCTGAGGATGGGTGCCTTCTGTTGACATGTGTGTGTGTGTGTGTGTGTGTGTGTATTCATGTATTTCTTCACTGAAAGAAAACTCTGAAGAAAAGTCTACCTACAGTACTTCCCCATCTGATTTTTAACATGTCTTTTAGAAGAAAATTATATCAATACAACTTAGAAAGACAAAATCCCATATTGTCATCATCAACTTTATCATCTTCATCTTTATCCTCAACATCACAACAAGCTTAATAAAACTAAGAGTTAATCAATCAACCAGTTTAAATACATACATGCAAGCACATAAAATTTCTTAAATAGGGAGAAGGTTGCATGAGTAAATAATTATTTAAGATTTCTTAAAAGCTGGTATTTCAAATAGCATCCCATTCCTGATGTTAAATTGGTAAGGCTGAAGGCAGTCCTTCCAATAATTTGATTCCCCACTATGTTAAGCCTTTTAATGCATACTGTATGATATGTTTCTCCTACCCAGAAACATTCAAGATGTTACATTTTGCACTAACAGAAATTTTCAGATCAACTTCAAAAATAGCTCAGCTGCAAGGAACACAAATTCCATTCAAAGTAATTCTTGCAATACAGCATACAGTATCTCAAAATGTAAATAAAGGCTGCTGAGACCTGAACCTATTGTGGAATTCATTGGTGCAAAATGATTAGAAGACTGTATAAGTGCACTACTTCCTTCTCCTCCACTGTGTTCTTCATACTGGCACAATTCAGGAGAAACCTGTTGGACTCAAATAAGCTCTCTTTCGATAAGTGTAACAACTCAACACTACATATATTTGCCCTCCTATATGTGGCAGAACCTGGCAGAAATGTTGGAGTTATTGCAAACATCTTCTAAGCCTGTCGGTACTTCTTCAGAGTTCCCTCATGGTATTTTTGCTGATTTGGTTGGCCAAGATACTTGAGAACTTTCTAGACTTCTACAGTGATCTGGTCAGCAAGCACTGATAATTGGAATGAACAAGATAATTCTTGACTTAAAGACTGGCTGCTTAAGACGAAATTTTGCTATTATTGTAAGTCAACCCTCTCTCAAACTGAGAATTTTGTCAATTTTTATTTGTTATCCTAGCACTGCAGACACTTGCTTATTCACATTTAGAAACATTATTCAACATACAGTAATGTTGCCTTCTGGCTGTGACCTTAGATTAGAAGCAGGGGGCTTGTAAAAGATAAGAAAAGCCTGTCCATTTTGATTATACTTTGGGTATCATAAAGGCAAAGTCAGTACACCTATAACCTATTCTGATTTGGCTCAAGATGAAAAGCAGTTCCTAGTATTCATGTAATCACCAATATCTGCTGCCAGTGCTTCATATTTATTCATAGGATGCTGAAACATTTTGAATAATTTCACACACATCCATGCCTATAATTGTGATAGGCAGCCCACTAGCACACACTTCATTACTTTGTTTGCAAAGTAATGGCGAATACTTTGTGCAATTTCCAAAATAGGGGCAAATACTTTGTGTAATTCCAGTAGGACTAGTTTCTGTCAACATATCTGTGAAGAACAAGAGCAGCCAATCTTGGTTGGTCCCTTTTCACTTGATAACCAAGGCACTTACTTTAGTAAAGGGTTTTAGAAACTTCCATTGAAAACAAAGGACCAAACAACAAGAAATATTTGAAGCAACTTGCCATGTAAGCCTCAGAAATAAGATGAGTTATGCAGAAAGGTTGGGGTTGATTCATCTCTTCCATCATGACAAAATCAATAGCCTGAATCAACTCTAAAAGAGTCTAAAAGTTAAAGTCATGAGAGGAAAAGGAAATTGGCTAATTTTTGTCTACATTTTCAACAATTGCTACACATATTTTTGAACATTTTTGCTAACCTCATAGGTGTTAAATGCCATCTGCAAAACATTTTATACAGGTTTTCTTTGTAAGCCACCAACTTTGTTATTTTAGAGTTTTCTAATTCTATGTTATGCCCAAAGTTGTGTGTCCATATTATCATTGTTTGTTTAACTTGTTCCTCTTCCATCTTTAAACTTAACATATACTTATACAGTTTCTTAATCAATTTTTCATCTGAAGTCAATATATTTGGTCAAATTCTGTTTGTTCTTTATAAAATCCAGATGTTTTAGCATCTTTTTCATATCTCATTTGAATTTACAGATGTGGCCACCATGATAGATCAATGCCCTGTTCTTCGAATTCTTGTCTAGATTTTAGTTTCCCTTCAATATTCAAAATGTTTTTATAAGTCACAATTTTCTCATAGTTAGTTAGGTTCGGGTGAACAAACGCTTCCTTTGTTGAAAGCCATCCAGGTATTTTCATGTACATTTTCGTTTTTACCTTTTTCCATTCTAGAAGAAGTGTGTTTCTTATACAGTGGTTTTGAAAGTATCTATGTATTTTATTCTTCCCATACCATAGGAAGGCTTGTCATCCAAGTTGTAGGTCATGCCCCTCTAAGTATAGTAATCTTTTATGTTTAAGAGTTATCCATTCTTTTAACCATGTTAATACAGATGCTTGATAATATAAAGCTCAATCTGGCAGCCCGAATCCTCCATTTTCTTTTGCTTCTTGTAGCATTTTCAATCTAATTCTGGCTTTTTTTCCTAGCCAAATAAATTTCAAGATCAGTGTATTTAATTCATCAAAGAATTTTTCCCCCAGTTTTATGGATATTGTTTGAAATAAACAGTAATTTTGGTAAAATATTCATCTTGACCATTGCTGTTCTCCCTAGTATTGAAAATTGTAGATTTTTCCAAGTCTAGTTTTATTTGTTTTAATAATTTTACGTAGTTGTCTTCTTTTATTGTTGTACATCTTGCTGTTAAGTATATCCCCAAATATTTAACTTTCTTAACTATTTGAAGATCTGTTTTTTCTGACAATTGATTTTTATTTATTTATCTGTAAGGTTTTTGGTTATCCCTTTGGTTTTCTCTATTTTCAATCCTGCTACTTCTCCAAATTATTCTGTTTTTCAGAAAATTGAGGCTCAAGCGGCTCTTCTAATATAAAAACCAAGTCATTCACAAATGCTTGTAGTTTATATTTTTCATCTTTTATCTCCATTCCACTAATTTCTGAGTCTTGCTAATATTTCTATTCAATATTCCCAGTGTTTATGTGAATAATAATGGGGATAATAGAAATCCTTGTCTGGTGCCTTTTTAATATTAAAATTTTCTGTAAAATCTCAATTTATGATTACTTTAGCTATTTGTCTATAATTGTTTTAATTATATTTATAAAGTTTTCCCCAAAGTCCATTTCATTTAGTTGTTGAATCATAAATTGCCAATTTACATTATCAAAAGCCTTCTGTGCATCTAGAAATATTAGCGCCATCTGCTTCCCTGGATGCATTTCATAATATCCCAAAGTAACTAAAATCATTCTTAATTTTTTTTTATTTGTCTCTTAGGTAAAAATCCTTTTTGGTCTGTATGAATAAATTCAATCAAAAATCTCTTTAATCTTTCTGCTATTATTGAAGCAAAAAATTATAGTCCACATTTAATAGAGATATTGGTCTATAATTCTTTATTTGTGTTAAGTCTGAATCTTCTTTGGGTATTAAAGTAATGTTGGCTTATATCTAAGTATTTGGTATTTTAGCCTCTAAAAGTACCTCATTCCACAGTTCTTTCATTAAACGGGTTAATGTATCTTATAGGTATTTATAAAATTCTACAGGTCTTATCATTTTTTTGCCTTTTTATAGCCTCTGTTACCTCCATCATTTATATTTTTTCATTTAGCATGTTTTGGATGTTCTCTGAAATTTTTGGTAAGTCAGCTTTTTTAATGTATTGCTTAATTTTTTCTTCAGAAGTTTCTTCTGTGTTGTAAAGTGTCTCGTAAAAATCTTTGATTATTTTTTTTAATTACATCATTTTGAAATTATAAATCACCTTTTGAATCTTGCAATTTATTTATCAATTTTTTTGTCTCTTTTTTCATTTTGTATGCTAACCACCTACCTGGTTTATTAGCATTTTCAAAAAAGTTTTGTTTTGCCCTTTTAATTTGCTGGGCTATTTTTTCAGCCTCTGCTAAGTTTAATTTATGTTTTATTATTTCCATTTGCTTTTTAAGAATTTTCTTTTGCGGATCTCTTTGCAGTTCTGATTCCAATTTTATAAATTCCTCCTTTAACTTCATTTGTTGTTGCTTTTTTTCTTTATTCTTTTTTGCCATGTAAGTTATAGCCAAACCTCTAAAGCAGGGGTGTCAAACTGCCAGCCCGTGGGCTGGGTGCATCACAAGGAAACTGTGCCCACCCCATTGCCAGCAATGGGAAAAAAAATTGATACATCACGTGACATCATGTGACGTCGCGAGTTTGACATGTCTGCTCTAAAGTATGCTTTAGCTGTATCCCACACATTTTGAAGTGATGTCTCTTCTTTTTTGTTTATTATAAAGAAAAATTCCATTTCCTTTGTTGCTATTTGTATAAATTCTTTCTCTTTCAGTAAAGACTGATTCAGAGACCATCTTAGTTTTTTCTTAGCTCCTTTCCAAGTCATCTTTATCGGATTATGATCTGCCCATATATTGGTTTCTATCTCAATCTCTTGTATAATCATGCTTAATTCAGGGGATATCCATATCATATCAATTCTGGACCATAATTTGTGCCTGTTTGAATAAATTATATATTGTGATTTTTTGGGGGGGGTTTCTTTTCTCTCCATATATCCTGATATCCTGATAGATTTCTTCTGCCATTTAAAAAAAAAAGTCTTAGGTAGTGTATTCCTTCCTTTTTTCCCTATTTTACTACTCCTGTAATCCAGCTTCCCATCTACAATTGCATTAAAGTCTCCCAGTAAGCAAATACTTTGATATTCCAATTCCACTATTTTTAATGTAATTTTTGATAGAATTATTCTTGTTTACTATTAGGTGCATATATTGCTACCATCAGTATCTGTTTTTGATTTATCATTATTTCCATCATTAATATTCTTCCCTCTTCATCTGCATAGATTTGTTTGGGGTTCGTTGTCTCTTTAATATATAAAGCTATTCCTCTTTTCTTTTGTTGTGCTAGTGTGAAGTGGAGTTTCCTGATTTTCAGTTGTTCCAACAGTTTATAGTATTGTCTCTTAATATGTGTTTTTGTAGTTTTCTTTTTGCAGGGGAGTTCAATCCGTTTATATTCATTGAGAAAGTTCCATTTTCCTTCTCCATCTCCTTCAGTTATATTTAGGTTTTATTCTCCTAGTTGTTTTTATCTGTCTCTGTTCTCTTGCTTTTGCTCCTTCTTCTATGTTTATGTTTTCTGTTTCTTCTTCCCTTGGTTTGGCTGCTCCTTCTATAGCTATCTCTTCCTGTTTTTTTGCTTCTCTCTCTGTAAAAAATTCCAGGCTTTCCCCTTCCAAAAAAGCTCTGTAACTCTCATAGAACTCCATTGCCTTGAGTACAGAGTCCAATCTGTATCATTTCATGTCCCAATTAATTAAAATCCCTTCCAGAATCAGCCATCTAAAATTCACTCCTTTTTCAAATAATTTTCTGGTCAGGAATTGGTATTCTCTTCATGAATCTCTTATCCTCTTGGGGATCTGCTTCAACTCTACAATTTCCTTTTCTTTATAATGCAGATCTCTTATAGATCTTTTGATGAATCTAACATGTACTTCTCTAAGAACTTTATTTCTCCTCACTTAGCTTGAATTGACTTGAAATATCTGGTCTATCTCTCCTTCAATTTCCTGTTCTCCAATTTCCAGTGCATCAGCCAATAGCTCTGTCATCAAGTCCACGAGGTCCTCTTTTTTATCCTCCTTTATGTTTTGAAATCTTAAGAAATAAGTTGCCTTTTCCATTTCCAAAACTGCCATTGAATCTTCCGATTCTCTATTTGCCTGCACTAATCTCTAATTTTCATCTTTTATTTCTTCCATCTTTTGATCGGTCTCTACTCACTTGTCTTCTATTTCCTGAATTCTTTGTTCATTCTTTGTTGGAAGCTTTCTAGTTGAGAGTTTATGTTATGAATTTCTTGATTCATTTTATCAAAGTTGTCTTTTGTCTCCTCATGATTTTTCCTTGTATCTTCTTTGTGAGAGGAGATTGCCTCTTGGATTGCTTGTAATGCCGCTTGCATCTCCTTCTTAAAATTGTTAGATTTTTATTGTTGAAGCATTGATTTGATTGATCTGTGATAAACAGGGCTTGCAGAGGTGGAGGATGGGGCTGAGGGTGTTTTCTTGCCAGTTTTAGCTAAATTCAGAACACCCATTTTTTTCCACCTCCAAATCATTTATCAACTCTAATAGTTTTCCCCAATGCCTGCCTTGAACAAAACCATTAATTTTATATTCAATACCACAATATATCATTTAAATTTGGCTGAAATAACTCTTATGGTTCTTGTGTATAGTCTCTGTAATCCAATAAACTCCCTGAAAAAGAAGGGAGAACAAAGAAAAAAGATTTGTAATCCACTTCTGTTTGTGACGCTCACTTCCAGAGCAGTTGTCCAAAATCCAAGTTATCGCTCAGTCAGAATTTATAATCCACAAGGTCTTACTATTCAAAGTTAATAGTCCATAGGGCCTTCTCCAAGGGAAGTCACCAACAGTTGAGCTTCCACTGTCCTTAAATAGTTCTGAGATTAAAAATCTATAATCCAATAGGCTACCTAGGCAACAAGAAGAAGAAAAAATAAGGAAAAAATGGGGAGAGGGAAAAAAGTTTATAATCCACATCTGTCTTCTGATACCAACTCTAACCAATTGTCCCAAAATCCAAAATTGCCAATCTGCCAAGATTATAATCCAAAATGTCTTATGGTTGATAGTTCCTTACAATTCACTCAGTCTCTGAATTACAGGTCAACAATATTTGTAATCCAAAGAACCAGTTGACTTCAAAATAGTTTGTAGTTTTCGTTGTAATCATTCCTGCAGAAAAGACAGCACAAGAAGCTTTTCTCTTTTTCCAGCTGCAATCTACAAGGCTATGAAGTTCAGAGACAACAAAAGATTTAGTCTGTTATCTGTGTCTGGGCTTCAGGCCAAGTTCCCTCACTCTAGACAAAATATAAATATAACTTAGTTTATTTCCCCTTTTTTTGCTACTAGATGTCATTAGGTGTCCATTTTGTAACTTTCCAGCCAGGATTTTTTTTATGAGGCTTTGCTCCAATACTCTCCAAGGAAGATAAAAAATTTTTTAAAGTATTATAACTCCCCAAACTTTTTTCTCTCTGCTGTGTCCAAATTAATTTTATAGTCTTTTCTATTTTCTCCCAAGAAAGCTTAAACCGCTGCTTTTATTCTGGGAGAAAGGGTTAAAAAAGGAAACTCCCCCTCCCTTTATTTCTGGGAGTTTCCTTGCTTTCAGGTTGCTTTTTTTTCCAAGAACAGGTTTTAAAATCGTAGAAATAATCTCACCCAGATTCAGACATGTTGCTCACGCTTTTTTCTCTGGAGGTCAGCAGCTTCTGACTGGTTACAGGGGTGCGGCCAGTCTTTCTCCTGTTGGTTCTGAGGGCTTCCTTGGATCAAGTGGGTCAACCTCCATTTCCCTGCAATCTACAAGGGTCCCCTCTTGCTTCATCGCCTCTCCGGAACAACTTCAGGCCCCCAGCAGAAAGAAATTGGGCGCAGAAGGCAGAGCCCCACTTCTCTGCATCCATCTTACCATGATGTCAAAATCAGAAGTCAAAAAAGGCACACTTCTGAGGTCCCATTGGGTGGCAAGATTTCAGGGAAGGGAACATTGTATATTGCATTGTGTCACCTACATCCTGGTTTTCCCACACATGGTCCTCCAGACATTCAGGAATTAGATTATCTTAAAACCTGGGATTGGTGGACACTCCCCAGCTGACTGAAACCCTTCATGATTCCTTATTCTAACAATTACATATCCAGTTATTTAGCTATTTATTAGATTTGCATCAAATTTTTCTTCAAGAAGCACAAAGTCACTTAAATGGTGATTTTCCTTTCTATTAAGGTGATAAAAATAATTGATGATTCTAAAGTATCCATCAAACTATTTCTTTGACAAAACTGCTATATATTTAGTACAACCTAATGTCAGCTCATTGCAGAATAGCAGAAGGAAACTGATGCCTTTTCTGTTGAAGCTGCTTTCAGACAACTATTGAAAGATAGGAGGATTGTACCACTGAGCAAGACTGAAGTCTATTTACTTTATTTTCAGTTAAATGGCTTTCGTTTATGAACTATTTTCCTCTTAAATGACACTTTTTATACAGAAAAGGATACAAGAAGATGTGGGAAAATGTAAAAGGTCAGTAAATAGATGTTATTACCTGTAAGCAGGGAAATTGCACATGTGCATGCACACACACACATACACACACACACACACACACACACACACACACACACACACACAAACCCCTACTCACAGATACTAGCTCTTTGGATATCTCTGCTCAGGCAACAAAGGAGAAAGGTTATGAAATAGGAGAGGCAGGTAGATCACTATTAAGGAGGACTCCATATTAATATAGTAGTTGAGCTGTTTTTTTCTTTAGTCTACATTTACTCATATCCCATTGGCAATATGTAGGGAGTTCTGAGCTTACAGGAGTAAACTTCTACATACACATAGGCAAAATGCTAACATCCCCAAATTTCAATCCTCAGTCCTCAAAGTTTTAGCCGATATGTTTATCACAGGGTGTACACCCAATATTAAAAGGAATTAAAACTGTCAGTACCACCCAGTATTCCAGCTTTTTTTCTATTACCTTAAAAGAGAGTGAAAAGCAATTTTGGTTTCCTAGTTTCCAGTTTCCAACTATGCAAAATCTTTATATCCCCTTAATCACTTTACATTCCACAGAGAGTAGTTGTCCCCCATCCTGTAAAGTATAGGAATCAATAGGGTGTTTTTTTTCAGCTAACATTTAGCTTGAAATCATTCCAAGCATGCATATCAAGTTATGATTTGAACTTAAGATATGTGTGTATTCAAGCATGTTTGCATCTCTCTGTGTGGTTAAATAGTAAAATTACTTTATGTGATGTTAGGAAAAGAGGGTATAGAACTTATTGGCAATTTCCATCTCAGTAAGATGAACTGGCACTCATCTTAGGATCACAAGCCATCCGTTCTCCAGATTAAAACTAGCATGCCGTCCTCAACAATCTCTAGAGCTGTCTAAGTGTATCTAACCTGCCATCTATAACCTCCATTTCCAATCTCCTTCTTCCTAGATGTGTTAAGACTTTTCCCTGTTGCTTCTCCAGGTCCTCTGAGTACAGTGTCCTATGAGAACCTAAACTATATTCTGTTAACTTATTCCTAATCAACAAGATGTAGCATAAAGTCAGTACAGAGACTTTGGGTACGGATAGAGGCATGGTTATGTGAGGAACCAGCAAGTATCTATGGTTGAAAGCAGACATGATTAGTAATAATGAAAGTTATAAGCCACAACATTTGACAAACACAACATTGACAATTTGATGATTATCAATGAGATCTGTTAGGGTTTTCCTGCTTATCTACCCACCTACCCACAGTCCATCTCTTATTTAGCCATATGAAAGGAGCAAATTTTGAATGCCAATGTAACACAGGAATTTCCAAGATCAATTGGTCTTAAAACATGGAGCTGCTCATAATCACATTAGTAGGGCTGGCTAGTAGTATGTACGTACTCTCAGAATATACTCTTTCAGTGGCAGCTCCCAAGATATCAAACTTTTTCCCAGGGGAAACTTGATTGATTGATTGTTGGTTGCTCTACTCCATGGGTGTCAAACTTGCCATGTCACGTGACGTGTCATGACGTATCGTGACTTTTTTTGCATTGCCAAAGCTGGGGTGGGTGCGGCCTTTGCATGATGCAACATACAGAGCCAGCAGTTTGACATCCCAGCTCTACTCCTTTCCCAAAACTGTTACATTTTAAAAAATCAACTAAAGACATACTTGTTCACCTGATATTTTTCTGGATAATAACTGTCACTAAATTACCTTGCCTTTGAGACTTACTTTTAATAGTTAATTAATAGTTAATAGTTAATTCTTTACTTTAATGCAGGTTTCTACTACTACAGTTGTTTTTATGGAAGATTTTTAAAATTATTTATTGAGTTTTGGATGCCCAAAGATTAATAAGTTATTTAAGTCCTATTGCAGTGCTCAAATTATTTGACAAGTGCAGTAAGATGGGGCTGGGGGAATCGTGAAACCTATTGCTTTAATCCAAGAATGTTCAAAGAATGAAAAGAAAGGAAAATTACATCTAGAAACAGACATGTGGGCATATCTCTTAACCATTTTGGATATTGATTCTAAATACCCCAAAATATATAGGGAGGATAGTCTGAAATGTTCACTGACTGCACTCTTTTATTTCTATATTACAATTCCATTCATTCAAACTAAGAAATAATGCCACACAGCTAAAATAATGACTCAGGCAGTAATGAAACAATTAATTATAATGTGAACACAAATTGCAACCAACCTATTATTGGGATTCTATGCCCATTAAGCACTCAGAGAATGACAACAAATCAGGACTAGTCAAAGTGTTCTAAAAACAGAAAACAAGGTCACAGTATTGAAATAAATTACTCATTATAACAATGTTTCGCTGTAATTATATTGGTCTTTTTCAAAAAATATTATGACATTGAAAGTTTCTTTTGTGTTTGCTTGTTAATAAGAAAGTAATGCATGTTCTGATGCTCTGAGGATGCCTAATGGTAAGAATTTAGAAAGTAGTTTGCTCTTTTTAAAAATCTTTTAAAAACTTTGAAGTGATTAACTACAGCAACAAATGATCTTGATGTCAGAGGGTCAAGCAGGAAAAATGATGAAAGTACCATTGCATTGCGGCAATGCAAGTTCTGCCTTTGTGGTACACGCATTGTGATTATGCAAAAGATGTATGAAAAGGTTAGGTCTTGTATTGCAATGGCACAACACTGCTTTTGTTTCTTTGTTTTTTTTTTGCCAAAAATCTCTGGTCCAACAGATATCTCAGCTTGCTGTGCAATCAGTGGAAGCATGGTCTTGTTTAGCTACAGCCAAGAATATCTTGACTTTAAATTTGGTTGATATCCTGGCCTGTAAATATTCTGGAACTGTTCAGAGAAGACAGTGCTAAAGGTAATATGAATCCAAGCCATAAGTCAAAACCCAGCACTTTGTACTCAAAAACATACTGGCAGCCAATGCATTCCCAATGTTAAAGATGTAACAGAGCTGAAGCAGCTCTCATCCATCAACATATATGTTACCACATTCTATGCTAGCTTAAAACTGTAGGTAGTTTTCAAGAACCCAGCCTACATCCACAGAGTCCACAAAATCAAAGTAACCTTAGATAACCCTCAAGATGTTGTTCCATTTATCACGCTTGTTCTTGAGAATGTGGGCTTCTATATCAGAGGGATTCTTGAAAACATATCACAGCTGTCTGAGAGGAAATTAACCCGCCCATTTTTCCCAATAGCAGACAAGAGTTATTAAATAGTTGTTGGATGAGATTCTGCATATTATGCATTAATATTTCAACTGAACATTAATATGTCAATTCCTTCATCATTTGAGGTCTGTTTTCCAATGTGCGTGAGGATTTCCTTTCCTGAAAAGAGGGGAGAGGAAGTCCCTTGGTGCACTAGGGAAACTGACCTCAAATCTTCCACTTGCAATCTTCCCATTGACTTTCTGAGGAAGCTGATAGAGAAGATTGCCATGGCAAGTGTTAGATTGTGAGTTCTGGACCGCATGGCCAAGATGGACGACTCAGAACAACAGGGTTCAGCATAGTACTCTTTATTGCTACAGCACAGACTTGCCCTAACAAAGGGCAACTGCCCCTTTTATATACCTAGCCAGGTATACTTCGAACCAATCCCAATGTCCAGATTTCCCACCAAAGGATGCCCTGCCAATCCTGACAGAGCACCCTGCCACCTAGTGGTGTCAGTGGCTTATCTCTGTGTGAATCCCCTATGTACATAACAGCAAGCACTTGATCATAGAGCATTTCGCAAGAGGTCATAAATGAGAAGAGGTTGCCAAGCACCCAAAATGTGGTCACATGACTGCAGGGGGAGGGATGACAACCATTCATGATGATCAAAGTTTCTTTACCAGCCATTGTAAATATGAACAGTTGCAAAACTAATGATTATAATTCAATTACAATTACTTGTACAGGTAATCCCCCAGATACAAGTGTTTATGTAGCAAGTTTTCACCAAAATAAGGTTATTCAGAAAGGGTACTTACATTAGAAATTCAAAATTACGATAAAAAATGTAGCCATGTGACTTGGATTCAGTCTCAGCTGCTGCAGTGATCATTTTAACTCTGTGACTTGCCTGGTCCGGTTCGGGCCTATGAAAAACTGGAAGGGGTTTGGGGAGTTTTTTGTGCGTGGTCACATGACCAAACAAGATCCAGTGATTTTTGCAGCTGGTACCAACCATTTATTTTGGTTTTCCTAGAGCTGCGTGGAAGATCTGCTACTTGCTGGGCTTGAGGACTACAGTACTGTAGGGAATTACTTCTGTAAGCATTTTAAACTATATTTTTGTTACTCTATAGTACTGTATTGTATTGTTTGTAATCACTCTGGGAACTGCTCTGCCTTTTATTGTGTTTGTAAGTACTGTACAGTAGTTTGCAAGATTGTTTGTTTGCATTTGCCTGAAACTTATAGCATGTGGCTGCTGCTGCCTCCTCTCCCTAGCACAGACCCACCAGAGATTCTGCTGACCCTTTACTGGAAGGAAATCCCCACCCCACCCCATTTTGGATTTTGCCTGGAGAGGCTTGTGCTGATCACGGGCATTGTTCTTTTTTTTTAAGGTTTTAAATTCAAATTTCCTCCAGAGGTTGTGGGTGTTCCCCCCCCCTGGAGGCTTTTAGGAAGAGACTGGATAGGCATTTATCAGAAATACAGTACAGTACTGTACTCTCTTGTGAGAGCAGTGGGTTAGACTCAGGGCTTTTTTTCTCATAGAATGCTCAGAACGGAGTTCCGGCACCTTTTTTGGATGGAACTTTGTAGGGTATGCAAGGCGGGTTGTATGACATGTGTGAGTTCTAGCATTTTTTTCTTTTATAAAAAAAAGCACTGGTTAGACTAGATGACCTCAAGGTCCCTTGCATCTCAGTTATTGTTGCAAGCTGACAGTTCTGTAAACTCCACCCCCATCTCCCTCTTCATGCCTGCCTCGAGACACTTAAGCTAAAGCTACTTACTTTAGTGGCAACTGCAATTGGAGAGTTCCTCTCAGAAGAAGCTTGAGCTGCCTAGCAACAAATGGTCCCTGGTGGCCAACATGGGGGTGAGGATAGGTTGTGGTGGGAGGAGCCCCATGAACCAAGGCAGAGAAGAGGGTCTGCTTTCAGGGCCGTGGAAGTGTTTCCGGGTCGACCTTCGATACCCCCAATTTCCCTGGGCAGCTTCCTTTTTCTGAGCCAGAGCTTTACAGGTAGTCCTTGAGTTATGAGTATAATGGAGCCTGCCCATTCCACTCATAACTCGAAAACTCGTAGAGTGAATCTCATTTCTTTAGTGAGATCATTCTCTTGCTCGTTAAAATGCACACGGCTCATTAAGTAAACTTGAGGTATCTCAGGGTGGAAAAGGCCATGGAGGGCCTATTGATGGAACAGGCCCTCAAGGCCTCCCCCACCCGCTAAGATACCTCATGCTTCCCTCTCCCTTCCTGCTGTGTGAGACTTACCTGGAAAAGATCTGTCTCCTCTCTGCCGCGGTTCCTGCTGCTGCTCCGATCTAAGGCCAGGGGATGCATCCACAGCCCCCCGCGACCCGATCTGGGCTCCAGAGGCCTGGAAAAGAGCCCAGATCTGTGGCAGTGGAATGATTTTGCACCCCCCAGAGCAGCCCGATCTGGGCTATAGAGGCCTGGAAAAGACTTACAGAGCCCAGATCCATGGCCGCGGAACAATTTTGTGGCTCCCTAGTGGCCCAATCTGGGCGGCAGAGGTCTTTTCCAGGCTTCCAGAGCCTGGATCAGGCCACTGAGGGGACCGCAAAATTGCTCCGTGGCCATGGATATGGGCTCTGGAGGCTTATAAAAGGCTTCTGGAGCCTGGATCAAGCCACGTGGGGGCCGCAAAATCACTCTGCAGCCATAGATCCAGGTGGCAGTGGTCATTTCTAGGCCTCCGGAGCCCGAATCGGGCCATGGCGGGCTGTGGACGCGTCCTCTGGCCTCAGATTGGAGCAGCAGCAGGAACCGCAGCAGAGAGAAGACAAACCTTTTCCAGGTGAGTCCTGTGTGGCAGGAAGGGAGGGGGAAGCATAAGAGCATTAAGTGAATGCTTGTAACTTGGGGATTACCTGTACTTGCGCTGGCAGCTTAAAAGAAGCTGGTTCTTCTGTTCAAAAAAAGGTGCCAGAATGTCATTCTGTGCATTCTATGACAAAAAAAGCACTGGGTAATTTGGTATTAAGCAATGTATATAGCAACAAGCAATGGTATCTCATTCTTATTTCTGCAGTACTAATGGATGAATGGACAATACATTCTGCAATATAGAATGAAGGGCAACCTCTAGAAAAACAAATTAGACTTGCAAATGTTCATGCAGCAGCAGCACCTTTTTTGAGGCATAGTGTTTAGTTCCAAAACCAACAGACCACTTAGAGTCTTTCTGTTATTTTGAAAGGAGGCATTAAGCCATAGCAACAAGATCATAGGGAAGAATGACAGCTGATTCTAAATGATACAAACTCAGTAAAGTGCACTGCTGTTGTTTTCCATGAACAGTATGATCACTTCATAATCATGGGCAATAGAAATGTTGGATATTTTCTGGGGAAGTTGCATTGTCCCTTCATAATAATACTGATTTAGGATGCTTCTCACAATTTCCGTGACAGTAGCATCTGCTGAGAGGAATTTCATTTCAATTACTTGATACACACATCAAAACAGAGAGCACTTGGAGATCAGTGATGAGTCAAATATGTTTGTTTGAATGGGCCAGGAGATGAGGCCATAAATTAGTGTGTGTGTGTATGTGTGTATAATTGTGTGCTTGTGTGTGTGCTTATGTGTTTATGACTCTTGGCAACTGCCTAGATTAGTCCCTGCTGTTTTCTTGGCAAGATTTCAGAAACGGTTTGCCCTACTCCTTCCTAGGGTGGAGAGAAAGGGACTGGCCCAAGGTCACTCAGTTGGCTTTGTGCCTGCTGTAGGTCTAAAACTCATAGTCTCCTGGTTTCTAACCTGATATGTAAACCAGCACACCAGCTCTACTGGGTATATTAAAATCAGCCCCGCATAGAGGGACCCTATCATGGTATGTTTTATTAATTTTATTTTTTATAGAAAATTACTGTATTTAGGAATGGTCAAGATCAAATGTCAAATGAGTAAGAAAGTGTTTAGAAGAAAATGGCAATTAATTTGAACATTTAATGTATTTTAGATAACAAATTGTCCATGGCTGTGAAAGATTTTTCTTATTTTCCATCTTAACTTATATGTAGAGTAATTAATACATAATTGCTCTAAGCCTCTTTCTCACACTTCTCTCTCTTAGGCTGAGATATCTTTTTTTCCAATGCACCTGTTTTCTCTTCTATTGGACATCCAATTACAGAAAGATATGTTTCTGTCTCAACATCATATTCATTATCTAATGGGAGCACGAGGACTGCACATACATACTATGTTTCAATGTTTCCCCAAACACTACCCCCATATCTCTGCATTATGATTAGATAAGACTACCAGAAAGAGGAAGAAACCCAGCTTCCCCTTTCTCTCAGAAATCCTGCTTGCCAGGGATAAGATAGTTGTCCGGTTTCCTGCTGCCATTAGCAGTGTGAATCCATCTATTTTATCTCTGGCAATTTTCTGAATGAAGCTTGCCAAATCTATGGGAGCACCCAAGGAGCTGTGAAGAGTTTCATGAAGAATGACTGTCCATTATATGAATATTATTATTCATATTTCTATTATTATTATTATTATTATTATTATTATTATTATTATTATTATTATTATTATTATTATTATTATTATTATTGATAATTCTGCCCAGACAATATACTCCTAAGGTATATTTATAAATCATACTACAGTCATTGGGGAGCGATTTGTTTGTGATACCATCAGAGGCATCTGCAGGAGTCAGTACTTTTATCCAAGTGACGCAACTAGTGACATCATGCTGTCATGCTGCAAACTCTGACTCTTCTAACCTTCACCCTAGACACCTCTGAATACGACACTACATGTCTGGGTGTCACCTAAGAGTCTTTCCCCACCATTAAAGTCCTATACACTTGTTCTTATGTCATCAACAGAAAGCTTACCAGGGTGGCATTTAATGCTTTGTTGCTGATCCCTATCTTGCCTTCACTGCATCTGTTCTGACTCATTGCTAAATGCTGCTGTCCTAATCATGCTTGAGCAATATGTGATAGTGTTTGGCTGATTCCTATGGCTTTGCTGACCTTCCATTTCAGTGTGTCAGCTGCTGGCCGCAGAAACAACCGTGACACTGTGGCAAGAATGTATTGCATCTAAGGTATGTCTATTCTTTTTAGGCTACTTCCTGTGTCCCTCCTCATTCAGCCATAAAGAAACCAACCAAATCAGACTGAATCACAAAGGGAACTGAATCCTAAGCAGTCCTTTTATTTATGGTTTTTCACCCCACCACTTAAACAGTAACAAATGCAACTTCCAGATGCTTTCATGTTCTGTTGGGAGATAATGGGGAAGGGGGCAGAACTGGTTCCATCATTTCCGCATTATGCCAGTTCAGTCTTGCATTAAACGGACAAAGGTCATAGAGTTAAAGCATTTACCAGATTGTTCACTGAGCACTCTAATATTTTTATTCAGTTCCTACAGATCTCCATTCAAATTTATTGGCTATTGAGTGCTTCCAATATTCTCTAAGGGACATAAAATGGCAGCACTCATATGTCTGTCTTGTTTGTTTACTGCTTTAGCTGCTGCTAAACAAATTAAATAATTCCTTAAATTTATTTAGCATTTATTTTACAATAAACCAATAAAATAAATAATAAAAGGCTCTTATTCCATGGATAGATGAGTGGGTGTGGCAGAAAAATATTTGTATAATGGCAGATGGAGGTTGCCTAAGGTACCCTAGTGCTTAAAACTGTATAGTTCTACAAGTAAGCTTCCAGGTGCAATTCAAGATGCTGGTTAATAATAATAATAATAATAATAATAATAATAATAATAATAATAATAATAATAATAATAATAATAATAATAATAATAATAATAATAATAATAATAATAATAATAATAATTTTATTTATATACCGCCCTTCTCCCGGAGGACTCAGGCCGGTGAACAGGGCAAGAGATTAAATGATTGCCCAAGTTAAAACAATTGGAATACAATTCTAAAACCCCAAGATAAAATTAAGACACCAAAAATAAAAAACCCCACCAATCCCCATCAGGCTAGGCCGGCTTGTACAAACAGAAACGTCTTGAGATCGCGACGAAAGGAGCGAAGATCGGGCGCCATCCGGAGCTCTACCGGTAGCTGATTCCACAGCTCCGGAGCGCCCACAGAGAAGGATCTCCCCCTGGGGGCCACCAATCGACATTCTCTGATCGGTGGCACCCTGAGGAGGCCCTCTCTGTGGGAACGCACAGGGCGCAGGGAGCTTGATGCCGGCAGCAGATGTTCCCTAAGGTACTCCGGCCCCATGCCATGGAGGGCTTTGAACACCGTTACCAGTACCTTGAATCTCACCCGGAAGACAACTGGCAACCAATGCAGCTCACGGAGCAGAGGTGTAACGTGGGAGTATCGGGAGACTCCCAACACAACTCTCGCGGCTGCATTCTGTACCAGTTGGAGCTTCCGGGTGGTCCTCAAGGGCAGCCCCATGTAGAGAGCGTTGCAGTAGTCCAGACGAGAGGACACGAGCGCATGAGTGACCGTGCACAAATCATCCCGGCTAAGATAGGGCCGCAACTGGCGCACCAGGCGAACCTGGGCGAAGGCCCCCCTAGTCACAGCTCCTATATGGTCTTCCAATAACAATACCAAAAAAAAACCCATCCCCCATCAGGCCAGGCCGGCTTGTTCAAATAAGAATGTCTTTAGATCGTGACGGAAGGAGCGAAGATCGGGCGCCATCCAGAGCTCAGCCGGTAACCGATTCCATAGCTCCGGGGTGCCCACAGAGAAGGACCTCCCCCTGGGGGCCACCAATCGACATTCTCTGATCGGTGGCACCCTGAGGAGGCCCTCTCTGTGGGAACGCACAGGGCGGAGGGAAGTTGATGCCGGCAGCAGGTGTCTTTAAAGCTCTACATGGCATAGACCCCAGTCATCTAAGAGACTGTCTGTCTCCCATGACTTTCTCTGAAACAGCATCTTCATAGAGATCTGTTAAGTCGCAGGTTCTTTGGCGCAGGAATGAAGACGAGGTAACTGAGTACAGGGAAACTCACAGTTTATTTCGTGTAGAAACTGTACTGGCAAATGGCTGCAACTAGCCACAATATATAGTCTAACCCCTAGGCAGCAGCCAATAGGTTTGAAGCAACCATTGCCGCCTAGGGATAGCCAGTTATATCGCTGGAGTCTTGTAATCTGGGCTGCTGGAGAGCCGTTAGCTGTTCCAGCAACCCACGTGGTATTCCTAATTGAGCCCAGTACATAACAAGATCCATATGGCCCTCATCTACCTACATGTTCATACCCCAAGCCTTGGTTTACTATATGTAGTGACCCGTACAGATGAATAGTGGGGTGTGTGTTTTTTTCTTTTGTGCTTTCCAAGCAACAATTGTATATAATGTCATTTTTATCTGTTTTTTTCCTTGTGAAGCTGTCTGGAATCATTCTAGAGTTGAGTAGCTCAGGAATTAGATGAATGAAGAAATGAAGAAATGAATTCTTGCAAAAATCAAAAGAACCACCAGCACAGGACTGCTATGCCTGATCCTTTAGGGAGGCAATTACAAAGTGATGGTGATTGAGGTTGTCAAGTGACAAGAAATTATCCATAATAACCTGAAACAGCCAACAATCCCGTCTGATTTTAGCTAGTATACAGATGATGGGCGGGAATACACAGGTTTTAGATCTTCTTCAGGGCTCTTTGGATGCTGTCAGTGGAAAGGAAAGTCACAACTTTAACAGTGGAATAGAATTAAACCTTTTCACTTATGGCCTGAGGGTAACATAAAGATAATGTCAGAAGGAGATAGTAGAAAAAAAAATATTGCCAGGGCATGTTTATACTTAGTTGGGTTCCAGGGCTGAGGTGGAAAAAGAACTCATGATGATGCATTCAAATGAATAGGACAATCACATACCATTCCCAA
The DNA here is from genome assembly GCF_964194415.1 of Vipera berus. Taxonomy (NCBI): domain Eukaryota; kingdom Metazoa; phylum Chordata; class Lepidosauria; order Squamata; family Viperidae; genus Vipera; species Vipera berus. The sequence continues at coordinate 249,815,801 of NC_138202.1, read as the reverse complement.
TAAATCATATGTCTTTAATGGGACCTACCTATCTTCATCATTCAGAAAAGCCATTGTTAGCAACATCACCTTGCAAAGTGCTAGAAGAGTGGAGTTGATGCAGAGCAATAAGTACTGTGTATAGATTTGGGTTGTGTCAAGTCCTTGGAGAGCAAAGAGCCCCCACAGGATGCAGCTACAGTTAAGTTATATTATTTATGACACCACTATCTTCAATGGACTTTTGGATATCAAGATTCAAAGAATCAGTTGATCATATGGTTTCATTTGGGCTCCTAATTCATGCATTGCATTAGAATATTTACAATCTGGTAAAATGGACCAAGTTTGAAAACTTGCAGATTTATCTGGGAAGAAATCTTGCTTGAATCTTAATTTTTTAAAAAATAGACCTGGATTCCCTTTTGAATCCCAACTTGTCAACCTGCAGAAGATCCAAAAGCCACTTCTGATGGAATGGAAAGATCTCCTTCTTAAAACAAAAAAGTATTTGAATTCCAGGGGAAAACCATTCAAAAAGTCTGTTTGCATTGTAGTCTCACTTTAAAAAAAAAAAGGTATCTGAAACCTGTGTAATAATGGGATGTTCAACTAAAAGGTCTTAAAAGATAGCTACAATCTTAATGAGAAGGGGTTTTTGGGGGGTGTTATTAAATAATTAATTGAAATTCCCAATATTGTCTGAATAGTGAAAGGGAAATGTTTTCAGAAAATTGCTGAAAAGCCTCATTGCACCATATAATAGCTTTTTTTCATAGTGAATTGCTTTGGGGAGCAGTCATTAAAATTTCCATTAGATTTTCAAAGCAAACATTTTCTTACTGAAGTAGTTTCCTAAGCTTGTCTAAATCCACAAAATCTCAACTAACACCCGCTTGATATTTTAAAAGGCTGTACTTATTTTTAAAATCTTAATAAAAATACAGTATGCATAACCTCACTGCTGCTTGCAAAATGTTGTGACTGACTGTATCAAAAATCAGATGATGCCACACTGACATTAAATTGGAATATACCTGCAAAGAAAGAGCAGGTAGTTGCTCTGAGATAAAACAGCAAAAAAAATCATCATGGTTTGTCTTTTAATTCTCCTTTGAAGGTGAAATTTAAAAAGTTTAATTTAATTTTATACTAAAGCAGGATTGCAAAAACTCACCTATTTCCTTGTTCTGGGGTGCTATTTTGAAAACTGAAATATAGTATTGTATAAAGGAAAAATAATCAAGAACCTGGTAGCAATTCTGATCAGGAGGGGCAAGGTCCATGCCCTGGCTGCTGGCTGGCAAGCCTCAGGAGGAGAGTCCATTCTGCCATAGCATCTGCCTTTTGGAGATTAGTTTATCCCATCCATGATGGCCTTCCATAAAGTTTTTAAGACTTAGCTCTGTGTTTGAGCTTGGGGTCCAGGTGTGTGATAGACCCTGGTTCTTGATTGTGTTGAGTGATTGTTTTTGTAATATTTGCCAGCTGCTTCAGACTTTGCCTGTGTGCATGTTTTGGTATATATTTTTATCTTTTTTATATTGTTAACCACCCAGAGTTGTTGAAATGGGCAGCCATATAAATCTAATAAACAAATGAACAAATACAACAAATTAGATTTAATTCAAATTGAGTTCTACCTAGATTTTCTTTTCCTTTTTGACCCCACATGCTTTTGCGCTGGGTCTGTTGCTTGGAAAGCGGGAATTGGCACGTTATTCAAAATTCAAGGATACTCTTCTGATCTGAAAGAAGTTGCTCACAAACAGATTTCAGATTTTGACCCTCAGTTAAGGACAGCAATCCCTTGAAGTTAATCTGTTTGAGTTCATATGCAAAGGACTAGAAGTCAATGAAGTTACAACCCCAAATAGAAAGGAGGTCTATGCTGTTTGTAGCATATCCCTTTTTCAGTTTCTGACATATGTCCTATCCATTCTCTCATTCTCTGACACCTTCCTCTCTGTCTGTTCCAAGCAACAAAACTTAGCTGGTCTCTCAGAAATTAATTCTTTGCTGGGCCCTTCTGAAAGGAAGCAGAAGACTGCAGGCATTCTTAAGGACACAGGCTGTTCATCTCTGGTTTACCTCCTATATTCTGGGAGACCATCTTTAGACAGATGAAGCCTCAGACTAATTAATACATTCTTTGAATCTCTTCAGCTTTTCGGTATTAGTTCAGCTGTAAAGCTCATAAATAATATCCCCACTTCTTGCAACAGTACTATTTCTGGTTTTGTAGTTGCTGCTAAATTACAATTTGCCAGCTCTGATTTAAAAAACAAAACCCCAAACTGCTCTAAATATGTACAGTTTCATATTTGAAATTCAACTGACAGCATCCTCGTGACTACAGGATAAGGTACATTGCTTCATGCTATCATGATAATAAACACATTTTGCTAGTAAGGAGAAGGTTTGGGAGACAAAGAGAGAAAAAGAAATAAAATAGTACTGATAATGTACTGATAGATGGTCCAGATACCAATGAAGGATCTGGTGAAAGGATGCTATAGTGAGCAGCATCAGTTCCATGAGCCATAGGCCATTGATGCACAAAAAGGTCCAGAGATCGGATGCTGATTCATCCACTTTCCAGGATTTCTTACTATTCCAGGTTTCCAAGTTTCCTTACTATTGAATTTTAATTGGGTTCTCACATCACACTAAGCCAATTAGTTTTAACCCAATGTGTAGAATAAGTGCAACAGACAAGATTCAAATAATACATTGAAGTGTAGTGGGTTAACACACACAAGATGACACCAGGCAGTGAATTCAGCTCTTTATTTGTAGAGAAGAACCAGCAACAGAATGGGCTGCCTGTGCCCTTTTTATACTCTGGCTGCTGAGCTGACAACCAATCAATTTAACTAGGCTTTCCCGCCGAAAACTGAGCCACGCCTAGCGGGAGTTATGTACAGCCCCTTCTAGCTGTCATCTGTTAAGCTATTGCTTAATACAATACACACTCCAATACACAGCACCCCTTCCCTCTTAAGAATGAACAATACAACAATATAATACAACTATATATACATTTTTTTTCCGGACAATATGTTGGTTCTTATAATTTAGCAAAAATGGTGCCACCTTGTAGGGAAGCGAGGACATGGCTGACAGTTGGGACCGGGTAAGCATGCGGATTGAGTGCTCGATCGATCATGCACTTGTAATCCACGCAAATCCTAACCTCCCCATTTGATTTGAGGGGGGTGACTATCGGAGTTTCCCACTCACCCCCTTCTACGGCCTCTAACACCCCTTGTTCCACTAGTTTGTCCAGTTCACTCTCAATTTTATGCTTGAGAGCAAAGGGAACTCTTCAGGCCTTAATTCTAATGGGCAGTACCTTAGGGTTTAACGTAAATGAAATGCCCCCCCCCCCCCGTGTATTTGCCCAGTTGATCATTGAACACGTCTGCAAACTTTTTGCAGACGGTTTTGATGCTCTTGGCCTGGGTGTTGTGGATCCCTCCAATCACGATACCCAAGGCCTTGAACCAATCTAACCCCACTAAATTAGTCCTTCGGCCTTCAACCATGAGGACATCCAAACGCCCCTGGAACTCCTTGAACCCCATGGACAATGTGTCTTCCCCCTTATTTTTAATTGGAGTGTTTTGGAAATCTGCTAATTTAATATCAGAAGGCCTCAACTTGACCCACCGCTGACTCCGGTTGCACACATGTTCAAAAGTCTCATTGGAAATTACTGAACCAGAGTCCAGTTCCATCTTGCAGGGAATTCCCTGAAAACGGATATCCAATTTGATTTTTGGGGTGAGTGGCCGGTGAACCCCGGTGTTAAATATTTTGAAATTGCCAATGAATGACTGCTGGGGGCCCCAGGTACCTGTTAGATCTTCGTCCTCAAACTGGATCTCGTGCAGGCCATCTCTGGGGCGATTTCTGCAGACTGCTGCGATGTGGCCTGATTTTCTGCAGGCCTGACATTTGGCCGTACGGAATTTGCAGGCCGCTCTGGTGTGATTTCCCCCGCAGCCTGCACACTTGGGGTGGGTCGTGCCGCATCCACAGAAGATGCATTTGTGTTGTGTTGTTGGTGTTGTTGGTTTCTTCTGGGTCCTTTTGCTGTTGTTGTGCCCTTGCCGTTGTTGTGGCATCTGTTCTTGGTGAACCACATCGATGTCGGTTGTCTCATCCCAATGTCCGCTTCCGTCATACATAGCATTTGCTCAGTGGATGGCCCCTCCAGTAGTGCTGGGTCTAGGGTCGCTCTGCTCTATGCCATCGTCCAAGTCTCTGGCCAAAACCACATCCTGGACCTCCTGGAAGGTCAGGTTCGGCTTGGCGCAAAGTTTCTGCCACAACTGCTTGTCTTGGAGGCCAAAAATGACCCGGTCGTGAAGCCTCTCATCTAAATCAGTGAATTTACAGAGGCGGGTGGCTTGTTGCACCCCCGCAATAAAATCTGCTGCTGATTCGCCCAGCCGCTGATCCCTTTTTTCAAAATGGAATTGCCAGGTCAGCTCAGACATTCTTCTGTTGAAATGCCTGTTCAGTTTTTCCATGAGGTCGTTGTACGTAATGGCTCCAATGGCTGTTGGCGCGCACAGTCCCATGGCCAGATCATGAACAGCTGGGCCGCTTGTACACATTAGAGCCGCTACCTTCATACTGTCCTCCGTGATTCTGTTCACCCATAGGTAGAACTCGACCTGACTCAGGTGTGATTCCCACAGCTCTGGACACCTTGGGTCAAATAGCTGGATCTGGCCAAACTGTGCCATGTTGCGTCTGGTCCTGCAGATCCTGCTTCAGATAGCCCTTAAACTCGGTAGCTGGGGAAGATGCCTCTTTCCCCAGTGAGTAATGCGGGCCCTTTGTTAAATCAGCTCTTTTCTGAAGCAGGATCCCAACTTCATCGCCAGTGAAGTGTAGTGGGTTAAAACACACAAGTCGATGTCAGGCAGTGAATTCAGCTCTTTATTTGTAGAGAAGAACCAGCAACAGAATGGGCTGCCTGTGTCCTTTATATACTCTGGCTGCTGAGCTGACAACCAATCAATTTAACTAGGCTTTCCCGCTGAAAACTGAGCCACGCCTAGCAGCAGTTATGTACAGTCCCTTCTAGCTGTCATCTGTTAAGCTATTGCTTAATACAATACACACTCCAATACACAGCATACATTGAGCAGTAAAGTATAGTTTTAAAAACACATTGGCTGGGTTATTGAAACATGTTTAGCCAAACTGGAAAAAAGCCACATTATTGCTCAATATAATCAGTGAATCCATCCTCTTGAAGTTGTGGAGTGTAATCTACCATGGTGGCCCACTACAAATTGGTAGGTGTTTTTTTTTTTAATTGAGCCAATCTAGGATTTCTACTCTAGCAACTTGAACTAGTATACCAAATTGACTCTCACACAATGCTATTATTTAGTTTCAAGCAAATTGTTTAACAGCAGCTCGCAATTTCTATACAGGTACTCCTGAACTTTAAACCACTTGTTTCATGACATTTGAATTTACAGTGGCACTGAAAAAAGTGATTTATGACTTTTTTTGCAGTTATGAACGTCATAGTGTCCCTGCAGTCGTATGATCAAAATCCAGGCACTTGGCAATTAGTATGTATTTACAACAATTGTGGCATCCCAGGATCATATTATCACCATTTATGACTTTCTCAGGGGGCTTTCAACATACAAAACTTAGAGTCACTTAATGACCACATGAGTTACTTAACTTTGCCATAGTTATGGCAAAAAGATCATAAAATCAGGCCTGGCTCACTTAACAACTGCCTTGGTTAGGAATGGAAATTCTGGAGCCAATTGTGGTCATAATTGAGGACTACCTCTATATGTTGTGTTTATATACTGTATATGCAAATACATTTTCTTATTATTTGATAGTTTTATTTCTTATTTAATCAGTTTATAGAGCTGCTTAGTTGACATACAGGACAATCTTCACAGATTAAAAACAGAACTGCAAAATGTTGCTTTTATCATTTTATTACTATAAGGATGTAATTATTAAATAGGTAATGCAATTTAATTTCTATATTAGTATCTGTAGAATACTTATACTCTAGGAGAATTAAGATGCCAGATAAATTGCATAGTAGGGAAATTGCATTATCTATTTAATAATTAACTATATTAATTACTATTAATATTACCAATTGTATTTATATTAATCTATTGAATTTCTTTTCCTTCCCTGCCAAACTGCCCAAATGGGTGGATGCGTGATTGTTGTTGTTGTTTACTGTGTGGGATTTCTTTAAAAAAAAACTTGCCAAGTTTGTACGTCCAATAGAGTTTGATAAAAATGGACCTTTTTCCCCTGTTGCTTTTTCTATCCTTTCTTGTTTTACTATAAAAGAACTCACATTGCCATCTTGCTCAAAATATCCTCACTAGCTTATGCTAGAAGTGCAGGCAGGCTGCCCAGAAGTGAGCAGCTGCTGGTGGATTAGTTTCCAGTTTGCATACACTGGACGGTTTAAGGGAAAGCTGTACTTCTTTTTATTAGGAAGAAAAGCAAATCAGTGCTAATTTTAAATTGTTCTCAGCACAATACAAAATAATGAAAAGGGAAATGGCCATTTGATCTTCAGAAGAGTAACAACTTACCAGGAACAGTCTTATAATCTGATTGTAAAGCAATTGCTCAAGTATCAATCTGCTTTCTAATGTTTAACATGCATGTTTGCTTTTATTTTAGTTAATTCACTTTGTGTGATAGCCAGTGCTGGATTAGGGCACTGGGTTAGAAACTGGGAGACTGTGAGTTCTAGATCCATTTCAGACAAAAAGCCAGTTGGTTGACCTTGAGCCAATCTCTCTCTCAGCTCTAGCAAGAAGGCAATGGCAAATTACTTTTGGAAAATCTTGCCAAGAAAATTTCAGGAATTAGTCCAACATTGATTCAAAGGCACCAAATGTGTGTGTGTGTGTGTGTGTATGTATATATATGTGTATATACTGTATGTATATGTATTGTGAATGGGATAGTTTAATATGAATTAGGATTACAACATCATCTTCCAACCCACATTGTAGTGATCTTTTTATTGTTCATTTATTTTACAGATATTGTGTGCCATCCCAGTCATTAGGACCCCTTATACGATGCACCAAAATACAAAAAAAAAACCCCTCCATAATATAGTCTCACTAGAACAAAAAAAAATAACCAGAAACTATTTTATGGGCCAATGGCCCTCTGAAATAGATGATTGTGGGGCATCCTTGAATGAAAGTAAAATCAAGGCCATGCAGCATTTTTCAAAATGTGGATATTACCAAGAAGACACAGTGACTTGTGGATGGGCCTCCCGATACTATAAAGAATCACAGAGATGACCTCGGAGAAGGAAAGAGACAGTTAGCAAAACATGCTTTAACCCTGAGAAAGAAAGTGAAAGGTAAAGTGACTGTGCATAATTAAAAAAAGGAGGAAAAATGTTGTCAGGCTTTTAAAATTGTGTCATTATAACCTACCTCTTTAAAGGAATAATTGGCTTGAGGGCGGGATGCAAACCGTTGCCCTTCTCCCATGGCTTCCTTGCTGGGAAAAAAAGTACAGGAAGATCAGATAGCTGTTTCCTCCCAGTAGCAATAATACTGAGCTTTGCAAAAAATCTCCCTTCACTTTTTTCTCAGTCATCCTGTTTTCTTTTTCTGCTTAACCATTACTTTCACCTTCCATCCAGGGTACAAACACAAGGCAAGGAGTAGGGCAAAGAGAAGCCCAGACATGGTAGCTGTTTCCTCTGCTTTTGCTGTTTGTATGACCCAGGTCTAAATAATCGGTGTTCTCCCAATGCATTTGGCAATATAAGTTCAACATTTTCATAACCATTTTTATTAGAAATGGAATCCTTCAGACTGAGTTGTGAGATACACAATAAATGTACATGTTGTAATTTTCCATTTCTGCTTAAGGAATAGGCATGTAGAGGCACTTAGCTAAGGTACTTTTAGAAAAGGAGATGTAGTAAGCTGGAGGAGCAGAAAGGGACTATATACACTGACTCAAAGCATACTTTTAGAATAGTGCACACTAGTGTTGAATAGCATATAATTTATGAATGACTGTCCAATTTATCCAATTTGTATAAGGTTTATTCTTTATTCAAACTACTTAAAGTTAGTATTTCAAAGTATAACTATTATATGAACCAAAGAACAGCCATGTTTAACCGAAGCATGAACTCTGTTACATACATAGCTCCTGGATGAAAAAACATGTACTCTTACAGGAAACATACATCATTTGTAATTGTTGCAATTATCCAGTTTAGGCAGACAGGCTCATCTTGTCGATAAGCTATATCCTGAGTTAGCAAGATATCATGAATCATGCCACAGACAAGGACGGGGAAATAAGACAGGAACAAAGTGGCTTTTGACCATATAATTGCAGGGTCCGGTAACTTGTTGCTAGGCGATCACAAAGCATGGGACCAATCCAGACCTATCAACTGGGTCTGGGGAGGATGGACCAGTGGCCGATGATAGAAATATATACTGTATAAACTGCTGAGATCTGTAAATAAGGTGTGGCCTCTTGTGCATACAGAGATATTCCAGCCTTTGCAAACCTTTTAATAAAACTTTGGTTTCCTTTCCAACAACTTTGGAGTTGAATTTTATTCCTCACAATAGTGATCTTCTAGGCTAAGAGTAAGACACAAATAAGCCCTTATAGTATTGTTCAAATACTGTACAAACATATGCATACATATAAACATAGGAGAAATAAAATGTAGAGCAGACATGTCAAACACAAGGCCCGGGGGCCAGATCCGGTCCGCGAAGTGGTTTCATGTGGCTCACGAAGCCATCCTGGAAACAGTGAGGGAATGGCCCCCACTGCCTTGGCCCTGGCCCAGAGACCCTCCTTCTGCCAGAGACCCTCAGATCTGTCCCACTCCTGCCCAGGCCCCCATAGGCACCCTTGATGCGAATGATGTAGAGCTGGCCATGCCCACCCAGTAGGTTATATGCACTCTAGCCATGCCCACCCAGTAGGCCATGCCCACCCGGCCCCTTGAGGGCAACCACAATGCTGATGAGGCCCTCAATGAAATTGAGTTTGACACCCCTGATGTAGAACAATCATAGTGGTGCCAATTGAAATGTAACCTATTAAAGAAAAGCCTGGCTAATGAGGTTTATCTGCTTGCTTTGCCCTTCCTAAGGCAGCTACCTTTACTACATATATTTTTGTTTTGGGTTGGATTTTATGATGGTTTTATGATAATTTAATTTTATGGAGATTCGAAAGTTTGGATGATATTCTCACAGAGTATTCAAAACAGTACAAATTAAAGAAAAAAGTTGTGAAAACTATAGTTTCAAGTTATAAAAAATCCATCTAAAAAGACGAGGAGAAGACATTGGTCAAAATCAAACTAGGAAAACATGTGGTAATAATCAGATAGTTTATTGCTGTTATGATTTATAAAATAGAATTATTTTAAAATAATTTCAAGAAAGGAAAGAGGGAGAAAGTCCTATTTTTCTATATTTAATAACTTAACTTAAAGTCTGCTTTATGCATTTATAGACAATCCGTTTGGGGATTGAGTCTGGGAGACATAAGGGTGAAATATTGAGGGATTCTTTACATCACTGTATGCACCAAAACACAGTTGGCCAGAACCCAATGCAGCCCTTGCCTCAAGTGGCAAATGAACACTTAATTTTGGTTTAAACATTCAGGCATAAAATTAGATAGAATTCTAAAAATGCAGGGAATGGAAGTCATTCTCAAATACCACCTTAATCGTTCTTTTATTCACTGAGAATAGTGAACTCCCACACTTTCAAAGTGGAAAATATGTGGTGTGTGTGCAAATTGGGTACTCTCTGCATTTTATTATTATTTAGTGGACCAGAAGTGCAGAAAAGTTTAGGGAACACTGATCTAGGCTCTTTTAAAGAGAATGCTAACATAATGAAGTCAAACAAGTATATATTAAAAGCTTAATATTAAACCTGCCTATTTGTTCAAGCATGGCAGAAGTGTTTAAATGACCAACTGCCAGAGCCACCTAACCTCATCAAGAGAATTCCTTAAACTGGGTCCTGATCTTCAGAAAGTCCTAACCCTCACTCTCCATAAAGGGCTATCTGAACTTAGTAAGTGATCATAATGGAGCCTGATGAAATGCAGGTTGATAAATGGAGCACAGGGTGCCTCAAGGGTGGGGGAGGCCTAGCACAGGGTGAGACCTGCCTACCCTGGTCTTCCCAAAGCCTCATCCATCTTCCAAAGATGCTCATTGCTTTGCTTCCCACCCCTTGGATCCCCACAGGCCTTTTTCCATTCCCACCAGATTCTCCCAGGCTTTAGGCCCGATTCTCACCCTACCAGGCCAAACACCACTCTCTTCACTTACCTTTTGAAAAGTTCTGAGTGTTGGAAAAGATTGCTTCATTGCACAGCCATATGGCAAGATTCTGGAAGCAGCTGCCGTGTTTCCAGCAGCCAAATCACATTTGGGTATCACTGCAAACCTCATTAAGGCAACAAAATAAAGCATTTTGTTCTCAGGTTGCACAGTGGCAAGTTGGAAGCAGCCACCATTTTGTTCCACTTACAAAATAATGGCCGCTTCCAAACCACCACCATGCAACCTGGGGACAAACTGCTTTGTTTTGCAACCCTAAGAATGTCTGCACAACATTTCAGAAACTTTCTGCAGCATTCATATAAGGCCAGCAGTTTGGCGCTGCCATTTTGTCCACACCCACCCAAGCAGGCGGCACAAAATGGCGGCCATGTTTGAGTTGCTGTGTAGCCTAAGGGCACATGGCCTGCCCTCCTTTTCTAACATGAGGTCCAGAGAGCTTCAAAAAGTAAATGAGGAGGAAGATGGCTGTGTGGAGTGCAGACTCAAGCACTGCAGCGGTAGGATGCAGTAAGAGAGACGAGGCGGTAGCTGTAGCATTCCTGTGGTCAGTCATAGGGTAAATGACCACAGAGGGGACTACAACTGTCATAACTTTGAAATAGGTCATATATAATTTGGAGGCATTTCTTGTAATTTTGAATATACATTATGACATATCTCAAGGACTACCTGTACTGTAAAACCTTGAATGATAGGTAGCTTCTGAGAGCCCCATCAAGTCACTGCCTTATCTTCAGAGCAAGCCCGATATAAAATAAATCACGGATGATCAAGTCCTTAGAAAAACCAGTGTCTGTGAGAAAAAGCAGATCTGATGGAGTGGCCTTACTTGCTGACCGTATAAATCCAACCATATTAGAGATTACATCGGTGACAGACCAGTCTATGATGGCACCAAATTCTCAAGTCTTGTACCCAACACTCTGCTGGATTTTGAGAATTATGGCAATTATTTAGCTATTCCCATGTTGATAAACATTTACATGTTTGGACTACAGATCACGTCATTCCTGCTTCATCAGTAGGGCAAAACTTTGGCAAATGCTGGTCTCACTCTTGTTTTTCCAAATAGTCAGACTTTTGGCATAACTTTAGGAAAATAATGGAGACGGAGTGGAAACATTTTTATGAACAGACCAATAACATTTAGTTTTTTCTTTCCAATGGCACAGCTCTGTCAAAGCAATCAATCAGTGATATTTATTGGGTCAATGACCAGAAAAAATTTAAAAGAAAAGCAGAGTGAAGCAAATAAATATAATAATATACTAACAACTAGCAGAATAAATAACAGAATATAACATTCACTCCTCTATTACTGTTAACACAGTTGTTACCTGGGTGCTAAATATAGAACATTAATAATTTAAAAATAAAAACTATATATTCCCTTCAATTTATTAGTTAAGATGTATCAATGAATGAACCTTTATGAACGAACCTTTTGAATGAAACCAAATGTTTCAAATGTATCAGACTAAAAGCAACAGCAATCCTTGGAGGGATTTGCTAGCCAGCTGAGAAACTTAGCCTTCCTTTTTTTTTCTTTTAAGCTTTCAGTTTCTTTTCACCCAAAGGCAAGTGACAGTTGCCAGATCAATAATTGGCTCTAACGGGTTCAACGTCGGAATGCCACTGATAAATCTGGAGCGGCTCTAACCAAATCTTAATTCAAGTTATCGGTGTCAGGGAAAGGGGGCATAGAAGTGCAAATCAAATACGAACTGCGGGGAACAAATCACTGAATGAATAATCCCATTTGCTTCGACCCCATCCCTCCAAATCTGGTTGAATTTGCTTTCTTCGCTCTTCTGGATTTATAGGCTGAGAGCTAATTTAGCCCGCAAGGCACGAGAGGCGGATGGGGGAAGAAGCCACGCTTCAAACTCAAACCGGAAGTCTTTCTGTCAACCAGCGAGCTGCCACTTCATCCACTCGACGATGACGTACGTCTTTTCCAAACGAGGACTCTCAAGGAAACGAAAGAGAAAGTTGCAGACTTCCCAAGCGGGTGGGGCTCCGCGCTCCACCACAAGGCACGTTCACGCGCCGGGAGCGTCACTGGACAGCCGAGAGCTCAGTAAGGGCGGCAGCCCCGCCCGCTCGGTTCAGCCGGCAAAAACCAGCGGAAGGGGTGGGTCGCGCCTGCGCCTGGAGAGAAACCCGGAAGCGGCTTAGTCGAAATAGTGAAGGCAAGTACAGCCCTTGGGAGGGGGAGGAGCAGTCGGAGTGGCAGCGTGGCCGGTTCCGGGGAAAGCTGAGCAGGTAATTCGGTGCCTTTTTGCCTTGGTCTCCAACGCTTCCCGATCTTCTCCAACGAATGACACGAACAAAAAGCGAGAGACTCTCTTGGCATGTTTTTATCTATCACACGAATAAGTGTTGCAAGTGCTGACACCCCATTAAGGGCTATCGCAGTCCTTGCCATTGACAAAAAAAGCTCCAGGTTTTATTTTTTTTTTCCCCTTGGGCGATCTTGAGAGTCCATTGCTCCGTCCCCTGCTAGCCTGACTAGCTAAAATTAAGCCTGGCTGAAGTCATACAACCTCGTCTCAAAAGAGTGGGTTCTGGGTGTGTGTGTGTGTGTGTGTGTTACTATTGGGGGTGGGTGTCTTGAGCTGCCCACAATTCTAAAAAGTTAGTAGAAATTTTAACTTGGTACTAATTGTATCTTGGAAGTTAATGCTCTGCTGATGAGAAAAGGACTTTGCTCTTGGGTTAGAACCACAACTGCATATTGTGTGTCAGGCTTATGCTGATAGGGAAACAAGGCCTGCTGGTCTTATTTCCAAAGCAGTGTCCATTGCTGAGGATCTTTTATGGGTTATCAGTTCCCTTTATAGGAGTAAAAGAATTTGCTGAGTTGTAGGAACTTGGGGAACTGATCTTGAGGGAAATAGGCAAAGCTCATTATATAAGCAAAGAAGGAAGGTGGCTGTGTGTGTGTGTGCGCGCACACACACACACACACACACACACACACACACACACATATATATATATATATATATATATATATATATATATATATATATATATATATATATATAATTACAACCTATCTCAATAAAAATGTAGTTTTAGCCTGTGGAGTTAATTTTCTGGTCTGGTCTATCCCAAAGGACTGAAATGAATAGACTTTGAAATTTATATTTTGCTAACTTGGAGACAAACTTCCAGGAACAGACTACCAGCTCTGCCAATTAAAAGATAGTATACAGCTTTTTGAAAAGAAATTTGTATGTCTCAGCAAATGGCAGCATCCCCTGATCTTACCTGGGTATGCTAGAAAGAGGTCTAAACATCTCTGAATGCTTTTAGACAAGCTTTTAAAATACAGTCACTTATTTATATAAGCAACCCATGGCTGGGAGAACAGCTGTCATAGCCAAAAATAACAACAAAAAGAACTCAGTGACTTCTCAAACTAGCGTATTTTATTAAAATATTTTAATAGATTCCTCTATTAAATAGATTCCTCTGCATCAATATCAAAAGCTTCTGCAATCTCAGTTGGCTATAAGTAATACTGGGGGCTGTCTAGAAACGGGGAAAAATACAGGTCAAATTATATTAAATTGAGTGGGGCAATTTTCAGTTTTCATATATATGCCATCAGCTGTAAGATAGTGACTTTATGCTGTGAAATTCAAAGCAATAAGAAAGAGAAAAGTTCTGTCATCATTAACTTGGTAGATTATTTTCTGAAAAGAAGAGAGAGGAGAGCAAGTTAAATTATGTCTTGTTAGGCTGCTGTTTAATGTGATGTTTAGGTTGGTATTAACTATGTATGTATATGTCCACACAATTAAACTATGTGACTCTCAGTGGCATCCAAAAAAAAGGAAAGCATAGTTAATACAAAATGGCATAACTCATTAAAACATGCTAAACACTAACATCACAAACAGAACTGGAAACTTTTGCAATTTACCCACTGGGGACTCACCTCAATCTGACCTCAAAGACTGGGTGAACACCCAGGTCTTAATTGCCCTATTGTAGAGTTGGGGCCTATTCTATTAAATTACTCTGATAAAAAATAGTCCTCTTATCCAGTATTCTAGATCATGGTAAATTTTGGGAAAGCAAAACCTCTTTGACCATGGTATTTTTAAAAAATAGTATTTTATTTGATATACCATTACACATTTAAATCTAAACACAATACATATTTTTGCAAATTGCTTAATAGCATTAGGATTAATAGCACCTTAAATCATTTTTAAACTATATCCATTTATAATTATAAATAACCTGCTGCAAAGATTTCTTTAAAGTGAAAAGAATAAACAAAATCAACATCATATGACATGTTTGATGTTTCTATTACAGTAAAGGCCTACCAAAATAGATATTTATGCAGATAAAGTCAACTTCTAGATTCTAGATTCATATGCTGAAATATAATATGGTTTGTTAGTTTCTAATTAGCAAAACATAGGAGCTACGTTTTACTGTTTATAGTAATTAAAGTTTCCTATTGTTGGCCTGCTGGAAATGAAATTATGAAAATGCATGTTTCTTCCTTTTTTGCCTAGCATAAATTCTTCATCATTAGACATATTTTTTCCAGAATTAAATTATAAAAAGCTGACTAGTTAATATAAGCATTTGTTATTTATTTCTTTATCAATTTGTATGCTGCCTCAGTTATAAATTGACTCTAGATGGCTTATGCAATAGGACTAAACTTCAAATAAATTCTAAGTAAAAGCAAAAAAAGAACCCCCCCAAAGTATGTGGAACACAATGGGGAGCATAACAACAAAACATAATATCCCTTGCCAAATTAACATTGGGCAATAGACACTTTATTCCACCTCAGGATGAATAAGGGTAAGGTGGGTTTTTATGGCTTTATGGAAGCCAAAGAAGGTCAGGCCCATATGGGATGCAGGAGTATGCTGAATAACCCAGCTACTGGAAAGCTGACAGTACTTTACAGCTGGAATGTCCCATCTCTTTCAGGTCTTACTACTTGGACAGAAAAACGGGAAAGATAGTTCGGTAGACAACATGATGTAGTAAAATAAACTATGCTTTGAACATTATAGAATAATCTCATAGGACAAGTAAGATAGTAACTGTTTAATCTGAGAGTACTAAAGAATAAGATACACATACAATGTTAAACTATGGATTTTTTATAATGGCTCATTGAATAAATCATGGTTGGGTTCAAACAACAAGTCATATAGCATAATATATTAAAAAGGAATAAATTCATATTCAGGTTAAGCCAAAATTAACTCCCATAACACATTACAGATTAATTTAATTCATTAAGCTAACTAGGAAGAAATGGAAACTTTGTATCAAAGGAGAGGTACAATATAGAATCAAGATCACGTGAAGTATTAACACCACTTTACAATGCCTTGGTAAGGCCACACTTGGAATACCGCATCCAGTTTTGGTCTCCACGATGTAAAAAAGATGTTGAGATTCTAGAAAGAGTACAGAGAAGAGCAACAAAGATGATTAGGGGACTGGAAGCTAAAACATATAAGGAACGGTTGCTGGAATTGGGTATGTGTAGTTTAATGAAGAGAAGGGCGAGGGGTGACATGATAACAGTGTTCCAATATCTCAGGGGCTGCCACAAAGAAGAGGGAGTCAAGCTATTCTTCAAAGCACCCGAAGGCAGGACAAGAAGCAACGGATGGAAACTAATCAAGGAGAGAAACAACCTAGAACTAAGGAGAAACTTCCTGACAGAACAATTAACCAGTGGAACAACCTGCCTCCAGAAGTGGTGAATGCTCCAACACTGGAAGTTTTTAGGGTTAGGGTTTCATCCATAATCGCGCAGTTTCGATGGCCAGGTCGCGGTATTTCGTAATTTTTTCCAGTTTTTTCTTTGACTCTGGCATCTCCTGGTACAGTGATATCAATCAGCTGTATGCTTCAGTTCTCTACAACTGTGATATTCAGCAGAACAAAAAGGAAATTATAAAAAATCATTCTTCACTTGTGGCATTTTGAAGCATTTCATCAAACTGAGTGGCCATGTGGTGATGGAGGCTGGTGAGGTGTTTCAACCAGTATCCATGCAGCTCGTCCAGGCCAGGTGCACTCCAGTTCTTGACCTTCTTTGCTTGTTTTGCAACCATATCAGTGGTTATTACAATATTCTCCATTTTGTTTTGTGTTGCTTGTTTATGGATATCTTTGATCCAGGAGGCAGTTTTATTATGTTCCACTGGGTTCTCCCACAGTTCTTTCCAAAAGTTTAAGGTTTTTTCTTTACATGGTAGAACAGTAGTTTGGACTTTATTTTCATCAAGTGACCAATAGAAGAGGTGCTGGTTTCTTCTGAACTGGACGTTTTCACAATATTGTTTTATTCGTCCTTCATATCTTTCAATTTTCTTTGCTGTTGCTATTACACGCTGTTTTAGGTTTTCCATGATTTCTGTTATTGTTTTTTCCTCCAGGTCAGGGGTCGGCAACCCAAAAAAGGAAAAGAGCCACTGGGAACCGGTTCCATCACACACACAAAAAAGTGGGAGCCGCATGTGTGTGTCCATGCACGCGCATGCGCAAAAAAGTCTTGCGCATGCGCAAAACGGTTTTTTCTTGCGCATGCGCAGACGCCCGTGGTTGCCACCTTCCTGTGTGTGTGATGGAACCGGTTCCCAGTGGCAGCAGCGCCGCCGCCTTCGGCAGCCTGTAAACATGCCGCCGCAGCTCTCCCAAAGAGAGGAGGGCGGCGGCCTGCAAACGGGCCGCAGCGGCTTTCCTCCTCTTTGGGGGAGCTGCCGCGGCACGTTTGCAGGCTGCCGAAGGCGGCAGCTCTGCAGGCGGGCCGTGGCAGCTGTTGCGGCCTATGGGCGCGACATTTGGCAGGGCCCCTCTTCGCAGCACGGCGCGAGGCCCTCACCCCCCACAGACGCGCCCTCCTCGCCACGGGAGCCACCCCCGCCATCCTCACACACCACTAGCGCAGGCCCACCTCGTCTTAGGGGCCTGCCCTCCACATGCCGGCTGCATCCTCCGATCGCCCGACGCCACCAGGGAGACTGCCCGGTGTTGGGCTCGACACGCCCAACACCCGGTGAGGCCGCGGAGGGACTCACCGGGCCCCGTGACCAGCTGCCGGCGTCTGTATGCAGCCCCCACGTTACTGCGGCCTTCCAGCGAGCCGGGCAGCGGCCCCTGCTAGATCCATCGTGTGGAGGCCGATACTCGAACAAAACCCGTCAAAGCAGCAGCCCGGGCCTGCTCGAGGAAGGGAGCATCAGACCTGAAGGCGCGTCAAGTGGCTGGAAGCGAGCGTTAACTCTGCGCCCTGCCACTTGAGCAAAAGACGCCGGCATCCTGTGGGGGGTGAGGGTGGGGAAGATAAGCTACGCCAAAAAGAAAAGAAAAGGAAAAAAAACAACGACGAATACCCACGACTAAGCAACATTCGTCTATCGGAGCTCTCCTTTCTTCGCTTCTTTCCCAATCACTGCACCTCAGCTCTAAAGCAATAGATACTGAGACTCAACCTCTCCTGAAAGGCCCTTTTATTTATTTTACAGGGGCTTTCCCAGGCTTGCTCCCCTTTCCATCGCAGACCGCGACTTGAGTCACTCTCCTCTCCCGTAGGAAACTCACTCTGCATATGCGCCGAAAAATTAACGTGCAAGTTTCCGGAATAGACCCCCGGCATGCCATGAGCCCCGTAAGACTCAGCTCAAGGCGCGCACCTCCTTCTCCTTCCCCGCCTACCATTCATTCGCCACTCAGGGCGTGTGTCGGTTTGAGAAAGGCGTGCGCGCATACACGGAGCCTTGCGGGCCGGCCTGAGCAAGCTCTGTGGTGCGCACGTTAGTCGCCGGGTGGTTGAAAGGAGAAGTCTTAGCGTTATCCCGCTAAGCCTAAAATCCTCAAATGTTATCTTTTTCGGGCTTTCCAACATACCGAGGGGTACTTATATCAAGCACTCTGCTTCGTAGAGATTGCCCCAGGTTTTTTTTTTTAAAAAAATACTTAAGTCAAGGTCATGTCAAGCCGCACAGGTTTCTGTCTTAAGTCAGATGGTGGTGGGGAAGAAGGAAAAATCGCCACAAAAGGCACGATTTTAGATCGCCGCAGGATTTTGACGACGAAATAAATGACTTTCCAAAGAAGCCTGGCAGGAGGACATGAAATATTAGGGCAACGTCTACCTTTGCTATGGATAACTTCAGGGACGAAACAAGCGGGGCCGCTGCCCGTTCGCGCGGAGGTACGGAGACCTGCCGACGTTTGGGGAAGTTTGGGGAGGTGCGCGCGCACCTCCCCAAACCTCCCCAAACGGCAGGTTTGGGGAGGTGCGTGCGCACTTCTCGGAATGGGTAGCGGCCCCGCTTGTTGCGAAAGCTGCCGCGGCCCGTCTGCAAAGCTGCCGCTTTCGGCAGCTTTGCAGACGGGCCGCGGCAGCTTTCGCAACAAGCGGGGCCGCTGCCCGTTCGCACGGAGGTACGGAGACCTGCCGAGGTTTGGGGAGGTGCGCGCGCACCTCCCCAAACCTCCCCAAACGTCGGCAGGTCTCCGGACGGCGGCGGCTTGGGAGAGGTGCGCGCGCACTCTCCAAACTGCCGCCATCCCGTTTGCACAGCTGCCGTGAACGCGGCAGGTCTCCGGACGAGACGGCGGTGGCTTGGAGAGGTGCGCGCGCACCTCCGCCCTTCGGAAAGGTGCGCACGCACCTCTCAGAATGGGCGGTGCCGTTCGAAGAGGTGTACGCGCACCGGGCGGCTGGGAGCCGCAGGAGACGGCTCAAAGAGCCGCATGCGGCTCCGGAGCCGCGGGTTGCCGACCCGTGCTCCAGGTTATATTTTTTGTATAAACTACGGTACTTTTCAGCTTTTCGTTCTTTAGTTTTCCTTCTTTCAAGTATTTCAATTTGCTGACATCTCGTAGTTTTTTTGTTTTATTTTCAAGTCGAATTTTCCACTTTGGTGTTCCACTGGGTTTCTTTTTTGGCATTTTATAACCCAATTCTGCAGTTATAACGGCGGCTGTACTGTACATTAGTTGGTTTGTTTCATAAAGTGTGCTGGATGGGATGGAAGTTAAAATGTTGTTCACAGCATTTAGTAGATCTTTCACTCGTTTGCTATGCACTTCACGGATGGCAGGAAGTCTTTTTCTTTGATGTGGTTGTCAATCTTTCAGCATTTTTGCTAGATTACTTAGCTCTACACTTTCAAGTTATTGCATGGGAATCTTCATCCTGTGTGGTGGCTTCTTCCGCTGGTTGGTCAGTTTGTTGGTCAATTTGTTCAGGTATTGTACAATTTCTTCAGCCTGTTCATCATCATTGCTTGTTGTTTTCTTTTTAGCCAATGTTCCTAGATGTTGAATTTCCACATCTGTAAAAACTTTATTACGGATGATGAAACGTCTTTGATCCATTAATCGTTGTTTGGTTACATCACTTTCCGGATGCTTTTCCTTCCACAGTTGCATCATTCTTTTTTGAAATCCCCTGGCTGTTGGTTCTGCCTGGTAGTAGCATTGGATGATTTCTCAATTTTCTTCGGTTGTCTAGGTTTTGCGCTTTTGTTCCAGTCACTTTACAGTTGTATGCTCTGGTTCCCCAGCAGTAGCAACTGAGCCCAGTGGCCCATTTTTCGACAGATGTCCAGGAGCCATAGCATCTGATGTGGTCCTTGTTGACCCGGGCGACGACCAATCCGGTTTGGATTTTTTTTAAATTTCTTCTCATCATTGGTGATGGGAGATGCCTGGGTTGGTTCATGGTGGCTAAGCCACTACCAATCAGGAGACCGGTAATCCCATAACCATAGGGACCGTATCCAATAGCTGTCCAGGCCCAGCCATGGGTTGTTGTTGTTATTATTATTATTATTATCATCATTATCCTCTTAGCCTGAATTCTATTTTGCCTAATGTAGTTTTCTGAATTTGCATTGATTCATTGTTTTTCCTCTCTACTCTGTTTTTGTTTTTACCTGAAAGAATAATGAATCGTTAAGTCTTCATTTACATTTCGTGTTGAAAACACACACCATACACCAACAAAGACAAAAAAAGTTATATTTCTTTAAGCTGCTACCAATCATTGCTGAATGTGACAAGTACTTTATGATGTCAGTCTTTGGAAACATCTGTACCAGAACATCAAAAGCTATTCTTCCTATCTCTTTCTTTTTATAGGAGGAGGATGAATTAATTATATACTGTGATATCATTAATTATAGTTCTGAAATGTGAATGTTAGTGAGCTATCAATAGGGACAGTGTCCTCTGAAAAACTCAGCTGGTGCTTTAAATAACTTGTGAATATGTCTTGACTTAGACAATGTCTTACACTTGTTATATAATAATTCAGATGTTAAGAGTGTTTTCTTATATGTCAGTACAGTAAGGCATAATCAAGGTATGTAATGTCCCCAAGGATATATATTTAGTTATTGATAAATATGACCTAGTTATTGATATAGTATAAAACACCAAACATTTCTTTCCTCTCTTAATGAATATCTGATTTCTCTGTTAAATAGAGGTAGATATATTAAGAAACAATAATATTATTGGCAGTATTTGCTTCAGGTAACATATTCAGATTCCACACTACATAACAGGAAATAGAAGATGGAAAAATATATTCTAGTGAGCGATAACTCTTCCAGTTATGGATTGTGATTCCAAGCATAATTTATTGGGTCAAATGTGCTAGCATGAATTGACCTAGAAAACACACAATCGGGATATTAGCCAGCTAAAAGGAACATATT
Organism: Vipera berus; assembly: GCF_964194415.1. NCBI lineage: Eukaryota > Metazoa > Chordata > Lepidosauria > Squamata > Viperidae > Vipera > Vipera berus. The sequence continues at coordinate 249,794,681 of NC_138202.1, read as the reverse complement.
TAGAACATATAAATTATATGACATAGAATATGAGGAGAGTTATGAGAAGAGGCAGGAAACACCGAAAACAAAACTGCAGCACCCATGTTATCAACCCAACCCCAATCAAAGATGATTGATGAAAGTCTCAAGAAGCAGAAAGTGGCAATTGAATGCAGGGTTTCATTATCAAGCAATAATGAATAAGGAAGATACCTCAGCCAAAAATCTTAACAAGTAGAGGAAAATAATAGGAAAAAAGGAAAAACTAGAGATATTTGTAAGAAAGTCAGAAAACGTGCAGGGTAATTGACAGCTAAGGTACAAATAGGAGTAATCAGGGAAGAAATTTAATAGAATAAGTGAGGTTACAGAAAGATGGAAAGGCTATAGTAAGACCTCTTAAACTAACCTTATGAAATTTGAGAAATATTGTAATGAAGGAATATACAAGAATCAGCTCTACTAGCAATTAGGTTCAAGAGTTATCAAATAGAAGAGTATCGGATGCAGTGTATTTAAAGTTCCTCCAGAAGGGAAAACATTCAGTATATGAGTCCTGCTGACTATTTAAATTACATATTGTGGGGAGGAAAAAATAAACTGCTTCATTACAGGGGTTTTTTTTCTTTGCAATTTGATTTTGTTTGGTTTTGCTGGTAAAGCTGTACAGTGAGCTTTGAAAATAGAGAATATTGTTGCTTGGATGCCTACTTACAAAAAAGCCTACTGCATAGCCGTATTGGAGTCATTCAAACCCAAACTTTAATTTTATCTTGTTCATTTTCAGGACCCCAAAAATTGGAAATGAATTTAATGTACCTTCATATGGATCACTGAATGGCTAATAAATGGCCCTTCCTCGCTTAACAGGAGCTCTCCGTTCCTTTTCAAATGTCACTAAACAAGAAGATTATAGTGAAGAATCTGCTGACCTAACAGTGAGTTATTTGCATGAATGTTAAGCACAGAAAGGATTTTAACATGTTGATTGAGTTAAAATATATATAAAATGTCAGTAACATTATCACAAAGTATAGATCTGTTCCATATGTTGGATTAGAGGTTTCTTCTAGAAACTAGTTAAATTCATAAATTCCAAGCTATGTTTCCTCTTGTTGGCAGCAATGGGCATTAGAGGATGGGCTGCCAGTATCCAACAAGTTGATCTAAAACTCGGTGTCTGTTTTACCATAGGACTATGATTTCATAGATTACTTGTATATCATTGCATAAATATCTGCAATTAGTGTATTTGCATACATTATAATTATTAATGTAATTGTAATTATGTAAATTTATACAAATGATGTCAATTTGCAGAATATTATATTGCCATATGAGCAACATTGCCAATTACCTCAGGAGTTTGGAGACCTTTGGAAGCAACAGACTTTGTTACTTGAAAAGTGACTTATTCCTTCTAAAGTCAACTGAACGGGAATACGTTACATTGAGGTTTTATTGTATGTTGCTATGTTTCTGTTATCCTGTAAGCAAAGTTCTAAATGGCTTCATCAGAAATTGTTGATAGAATAATTAGGAACTAGGTTATTTTTCATTTTTCTCTACGCTTCATTCCAAAGACTAATGTGAGCTGTGTATTGATATATTAATTTTCTTTTTTTTTTACAAGTACAAAATTTCTGCTGCTTTTATGAGTACAAAATTTCTGCTGATTAGATGAACTTCTCTCCAATTACCAATATTTATGAAATAAAAGGCAAGGTAGAATAGTGTCATCGCTTTAAATACAAAACAAAATTGCTCCAATCAGTTACATCTCTCTTTTCATTTAAAAGAAAGAAATTGGCACTTCTCAGTTTGATACTAAGATGCTATCAACACCTACACATACTCAAGCTCTTTAGGGCTGATCCTGATTTCTATTATGTCAGTATAACTCACAGTAGCTCTACCGATCTTGCTTTTTATTCCAGTGGATTTTTTTTTATCACTGTAACTAGAAAGGCAATTTGGCCCTTTCTATGTCATTTGAAATAGTAAGCTTGCACAACTAAATGAGCCATTAAAAGAGAATCCATTCACTGAAGCAAGCATCAACAACAACTAATATAGCATAAATTGAAGGGACATGCTGTAAAGCACTCTAATGCATTTTTCTTAAATAATCACTTGATGGATGTGAAATACGAGTTTGAATACTTGTTATATTTAATAATCTGGATGTACTGCCACTCTAGGTTGCCACTGCTTTAAGTATAACTGGCATGGCATTAGATAGGTCCATGATGAAATTGTATTTGTGCTGATACATTTGTATGTAGTCATGTTCTATTTCCTTTGGAACCTTGTTTTTTGGAAAAATTGAAAACCATAATAAAAAAGGGATGGAAAGGAAGATAGGAAAGGAAAAATTAAGAATGTCACTGGAAATTGCAATTTTGGGATATCTATATCTATATGTCTCTGTATCTAGCTGTCTATCTATCTACCTATCTATCAGTGGGAGGAACTATTTCATGCATTTGAATTTAGAAAAGTGGGGAATAGAATAGATAGATTAGATGGTAGGCAACCCTAAGCTTTAGCACTAGTATTTTTAAAAGGAAATATGACCTATTTTAGTTTACATGGTGCCTGTGTGTATTTGTCATATTTATGTAACAAAGAGCATAGTTTGGGTTTCAGGCCTTTTCTCAGCATTTTTATCATGTGGTATTTGTAGCAAGAAATGTGAGTATTTCATAACTCCTATAGTCTCTCTTTTATAAGCCATTACTTTTAAAAATTTGACATATATTATACAATTCTCCCTGAATATCTTGAAACAAAGGCATCAGATGTTAAACGGCATCAGAATTAAGTTCGTACATATGCTTCTTCATAACTTAGTTACGTAGGTGCAAAGCAGAAATCCTGCAGTTGTTATAACTACCAGACTTTCAAGATTTTTTTGGGAGGGGGTGGGCAGGAAGAAGGGGTTGCATGCCTAATGGCTAATTTGAATTTGTCTCACATAATGTGTGAAATAAAGCAGGTTCCTCTCAGAAATGGTGCTTGGATCTATTACATCTACTGTAAAGCAGGGGTGTCAAACTGCCGGCCCGTGGGCCAGACGCGTCATGCGGAAGCCGTGCCCACCCCGTTTTGGGCAATGGCAAAATAGTCCCAATACATTGCGCGTTGTCATGTGACGTCGCAAGTTTGACATGTCTGCTATAAGGTAATGAGCCTGATTCAGGAACTGTAGTTTGCTTTCATGGTGTTTCCATGAGTAAAAAATTCCCTATTAATGTCATTGTCAATTACATTTATGAGGCAGATATTTTATTGAGATGAGTACATTTTTGTTAAAAGAGAAGGTGTAATTCGGTTTCTAAATTTTTAAGTTTTATCTTATTCTAAGTGATTCAAACAATGATACTGTTGTCTTTAACATATGAATGCAATCTTTTCCACTTATAATTTTCATTTTTACCAAGAAAAATAACAGGGTGTGTATTACACTTCGAAGCATGGTAAAAACATGCACCTGTCACTTTACTTAAATGAAGATCAATAGATTCAAAGAAAGGCTGACTATTGACCATGAATTATTGTGTTCAGGATAAAAGATCCAAGTTACAAGAACAGCTGTGCAATTCGGATCTCACTTGGAAGAAAATAGTAACATTTGTTGATGAAAACATAACCAAGGGAGAACAGCAATCTGTACATGGCGATTTAAGGACACTTTTTCACGCTGCCAAACAAATAGGTAAGTAGGGGTTTAGAGTGGGTACAAGAGCAATAGGTCGTTGACCCTTGATTTAAGTAGGGATAAAAACTTTATTTATTTATTTAGAAAATTTAGATGTCCAATTCAATGACTCTGGGTGACTTACAAAGATAAAACCCCAATACAAAAGTCAATAATTCCCCACCCTCCTGATGACAACAATTAGAGCAACCATTTGATGGGCTCCATGTAATTCTGGCCCATTGTGAGAACCACATCTTCAGGACCTCGTGAAAGAGTGGGGAGCACATTTGTCAAATTGGGATTGGAGAGCACATTTGATTTGGCCATTCTGGGCACAATATAGAAATTCCCACCACATTTTGTCTCTAAAAAGGTAAAGGTAAAGGTTCCCCCGCACATGCGTGCTAGTCGTTTCCAACTCTAGGGGCCGGTGTTCATCTCCATTTCAAAGCCGAAGAGCCAGCGCTTGTCCGAGGACGTCTCCGTGGTCATGTGGCTGGCATGACTAGACGCCAAAGGTGCACGGAATGCTCTTACCTTCCCACCGTATTGGTTCCTATTTTTCTACTTGCATTTTTACGTGCTTTCGAACTACTAGGTTGGCAGAAGCTGGGACGAGTAACAGGTGCTCACTCTGTTACGCGGCACTCTGGTTTCAACCCGCCAAACTGCCAACCTTCTGATCGACAAGCTCAGCATCCTAACCCACTGAGCCACCACGTCCCTATTTTGTCTCTAGAGGTAGACTATTTTGTAAGAAAATAAACTATTTTAATCTGATTCATTCCATTTCCGCGTTTTAAAATGTCCTTGTCTGGCACTGCTGTGAGATGTCCATTTGCCTGAAATGATATAGGGGCTCCTGCTTGAGCAGGGGGCTAGACTAGAAGACCTCCAAGGTCCCTTCCAGCTCTATTCTGATCATTTATTATTATGTTTATATAGAAAAACATCACCCGAGTAAAATCCCATCAAATTTAATTGTATTGTGGAGTTAATTCACCAACTTGTCGTTGTTTTCCCCCCCCCCTATCGTTTTGTTTCCCTGCATCCAGTGGGATCCGAGAATGGAGAAGAAGCAATTGAAAGCGCCGCTAGCTTCCTTTTTAAAACGCTTCACACCAAAGACTGCATTGGTCGTGATGAAACTGAAGCCATTAAGCAGGTCTTTGGACCTTTTCCCTCTTCCTCTGCCACCGCGGCCTGTGATGCCACCTGTCGGATTGTTTCACATTTTACCGAGGAACAGCTTGCTGCTCTTCTGCAGAGTCCTGAAGAGTTAAACAGTGGCCCAACATTGTCCTTTGGCAGAAATATCGCATTTTCTTTTGACATGCATGATTTGGACGACTTTGAAGAATTGCTGCTAAATGGCGAAATGGACGATCAGAAAGTCATTAGCTTGGATTATGAGAAAATTTTTAATAACCAGTTTGAACACTATCCAGACAACTGTGGGGAAGATTCCGATGCAAAGTCTTCTGGGAGAGTAGATGACACTTTCCTGTGGTGTGAAGTTGGGAAGTATCTGAATGATTCCCTACAAGGAAATACCCCAGGCCCAACAATGGAACATCTTTGCTGTACTTTGTATGAGATGCTTGCCTCCCATAAAAGTGGCGATGAGCTTCAGAATGAGGTAGGGGTGCACCTAATGCTCTTCCGTGGTCAATGTAACAAGGAAAAAGTGGTTCAAATCTAATGTTTGGATAATAGCTGTTTGCACATTAGGGTTTCCTTCTCCCACAATTAGCCTCTGCAAAAGCTTTGTATGTTTTTCCTCAAAGTGAAAATAGCTTGAAGGTGATCTTGGCGGCTAGCACCAGGCAGCTTTGGAAGAATGCATCACATTCGTTCCTTTTCTGTTTCTTTGTTTTGAATGCAAATGAAGTGACATTTTGAACCAAACGGAAGATGGTAATGTGATGCATTGATATGAGAAAAATAATTTCACACCAAACTTGATCTTGAGTTTGCTATTCCTGTCGTGTATTTCATTTAGCTGATTGCATAAGAAAAAAGCAATCTTGGATTTAATTATCATACAGTTGCTCTGCAGAAACGTTCTGTGCTATAAATCGACTACCCATACTTGGAAGAACCTTAGAAGCTGGGTGGGTAAAGCAGTGACCTGAAAGGAAAAATTGAGTAATCTTCATTGCACATGAAGCACTTGGTCCTTAGAACAGCAAGGATGCAATCCATTCCAGATATGAACATGGGATTTAGAGTTAAGTGGACTCAATACAGTTTGGATTGAGAGCATGTCAAGGTAAAATGAAGCTTACTGTAGAATGTAGATTGGATCAAATTATTAAGTTTATTATATTTTGCTGATTATAAAACCCAAAACTAAACAGTTGAATAAGGGTAACCATCAATTTACAATCGTTCATTTAGTGACTGTTCAAAGTTATGTGGCCCTGAAAAAAGTGACGTGAGAGTTTTTCACATCACCGTTGCAGCATCCCCCATGGTCATACGATCAAAATTCAGATGCTTGGCAAGTGGTTCATATTTACGATGGTTGCAGTATCCTGGGGTCATGTGATCAGCTTTTGCAACCTTCTGACAAGCCGAAAGTCAATGGGCAAGCTAGGTTCACTTTTAACAAATACAATGATTCACTTAACAACTGTGGCAAGAAAAGTCGTAAAGTGGGGGCAAGCTCACTTAACAAATGTTTCACTTAGCGACATACATTTTGGCCTCAATTGTGGTTGTAACCCAAGGACCACCTGTATAACATTCATTGTGAATTAAATGGGGAATCTAAAGCAGAGTTGGTGACCTTGACAGACGTGGGATCGCTCTTGGCTTTTCAACGACGCGTCAACAGCCACTTTCGGACTAGGCCAGAACAAAGTCATTAGCAAGATCTCTCCATTTCTTCAACTTTCTCTTCACAAATTGCAAGATTTATTGGAAGGAAGATTTGGTGGCAAGCACAGTTACTTATTTATATCTTGCCTGCCTGCTAGATAGTCAATTTAAGGCCACTACAGTAATAAAATACATTATTTTTTTTAAGAAAATAACCAGTTAAAGCTAATTCTATTTACAAATCAGTTTAAATGCCCAAAATCTGTCTCAAAATGATTATAATGAGGTTGGCTACTTTGTGTTGTGAAGCAGCTGCCTGCAATTAGTGCAGGTTCGAGTCCCACCAGGCTCAAGGTTGACTCAGCCTTCCATCCTTCTGAGGTAGGTAAAATGAGGACCCAGATTGTTGGGGGCAATAAGCTGACTTTGTAATAATGCCGCTTGGTGGGGGGGCGAAAGCCCTAATAAGCAGGCATATACATAGAATGAAGGCTACTGCTAAGCACATTGATTTGTGCTTTAGATTGTAAGCTGCCCTGAGTCTTCGGAGAAGGGCAGGATATAAATGGGATTTAAAAAATGTTTTCCAGTGTTAAATTGAGAATGAGAACATTCTCTTTAACTTTATTTTTTTGGCTCAGTTCATACTATATGTAGAAGCTTGCATTTGTGTACTCTTTCATTTCTTATTATGTAAAAGACTTGAATGTCTTATGAGAAATCATAGCACCCTAAATCAGGGGTCTTCAAACTTGGCCCTTTTATGACTTGTGGACTTCAACTCCCAGAGTTCCTCAGCCAGCTTTGCTGGCTGAGGAACTCTGGGAGTTGAAGTCCACAAGTCATAAAAGGGCCAAGTTTGAAGACCCCTGCCCTAAATTATGTAGGTGACTATTAGGCTGAATATCCTGCTTTTTTGTTGTTTTGGGGAGATCAATCCTTTTTCTCAACTTACAGATATGTAATTCTAGCACCCTCTGCTGGAACTGTGTGATAAATCGATACTCTGTTTGCAAAAGAAGAGAAAAAAGTCTCTTCAAATAAATATCTCTTAGTTTGAACTACCATGACATGCATAAAGTTTTTACATGCAAGAGCTGAAAAGACCTTTTTACCACCTCCGCCCCACCTGAATGTTGATGCTAAGGTTCCTGTTGAATTTCTCAGACAAACTATCATGAATTTGGATTTTGGTTTTACTGTAAAAATCCTCAGAGTAAATTACACATGCACCTGTGCTGGCTTGCATGCAGCTGTCACTGATTTGATGTTTTTGTGTTAGGTATTTTATCTGTTGTACAGATAATCCTTGACTTATGACCATTCATTTAGTGACCATTTAAAGTTATAATGTCACTGGAAAAAGTGACTTATGACTGTTTTTCACACTTTATGGCCACTGTGGCATCCCCATAGTTGTGTGATCAAAATTCAGGCACTTGGCAACTGGCATGTAATTATGACAGTTGCGGTGTCCCGGGTTCATGTTATCACTTTTTGTAACCTGGGAAAGTCAATGGGAAAATTCAAATTCACTTAACAACTGCGTTACCAACTTAACAACTGCAGTGATTCACTTAATAACGGTAGCAAGGAAGGTCACTTCTTAACAACTGTCTTGCTTAGCAACAGAAATTTGGGCTCAGTTGTGATTGTAAGTCATTGACTACCCGTACAGTATTTAGTTTAAATGTATAGCTCTGGAAAACTTTATTTTGAACAGTGATTTATAACGTCTTTAAAAATGATGTAGTAGTGGGCAAGTGCAAAGCCTCCAGTGTGGGTATGCTTGCTCTCCCCACTTCTGCTTATCAGGAGAACAAATTAACACATTTTGGTTATTCCACATGCAATCTTGTTAACATGAACTAGGAAGCCTGGGTAAAAATTCTTTAGACAATTGCCAAAACATGGTTACTTCAAGAAGCAGACTATAAATTATATGGTTGTTTTACATTCGGGATTCAGGCCTGCGTAGGGGATGGAAATGGTCATGCTTTTGGATAATCTCTGGTGAGGACTAGATGAGATGTGCATCCATCCATCCTTGCCCTACTTAACTTCTACAGCTTTCAGTACGATAAATCACAAAAGTCTCCTGAATAAGCTCAGAAGATTGGAGCTGGGTGGCGTGTGCCATGCTGGTTCCCCTCCTTTCTCTGGGAACAATTCCAAGGGATTGGGGATGAGAGGTCTTGCTCTCAGCACCTGCTATGTGAGGTACTACAGGTTTTGGTACTCTAACCCATCCTATTTATGTGAGGCCACTGAATAAACTCCTTCACTATGGGACGAGGCATCATCAGTATGCTGATGATACTCAGTTACGTATACATTTCTGCTCCAGACGAAATAAGTGATGCTGCAAATATCTTATCCTGGTGCTGTGAAATGTCTGGATGGGGTACAGCAGACTTCAGCTGAATCCTGGAAAGACCCAGTAGCTTTGGATGTTGGTGCCTTCTGTTCTAGGACTCTGCCATCTTTTGTGCTGGAACACAACCTTGGGATCCTTTTGCACTCATGACTCTTGCTCAAAGACCAAGTGGTGCTCATGGCTTTGCACAGCTTCCTATTGTGCGCCAATTGCAGCTGTTCCTAGATCAAGGGACTACTCAATTTCACTCATGCTCTAGTGACCTTTTGTTTGCATTTCTGTAATGGGCTCTATCTGTGCCCCTAGAACTGTACACATTATACCATTGCTCTTTCAGCTGCCTTGGTTTCTGGTTTGATTCCAGGTCCAATTCAAGTGCTGTTTTTGACCTTTAAAGCACTTCATAGCATGGGGCCAAGTTACCTGCTTTTTTCTCGTCGCATTTGCTCACCGCAACAGGTCTGGCAAAGAAGGCATGCTATGAGTCCTGTCTGCCAGGAAATTACATTTTGCAGGTCCCAGGAGGTGGGCCTTCTGTGTTGTAGCACTCACTTTTCTCCCCCTACCCCCATACTGAGATTAATCCCATTCCTCTCCATATCGCACACGTCCCTCAATCAGGCCAGGGGCACTGGGGAAATTTTACAGTGGCTCCCTTGCTGTGGTTAGTATCATCCTCTTCTGTTTTGTGTGCCTTTTTATAGTTATTTTTCAATTGTGCTTTTTATTTTAAATTAAGGGTGAGATGGGTAGCTGCACAAGTATGTTAAATAAATAAATATGATTTATTGGACACATCAGTGTATGATACAAGCCAAGAATTAAGAAAAGGAAATGAATTATAATTTCTTCCTGTACTTAGTCATGAGGAAAGAATGAAAAGCTGGATTTTGAGTATTACACGGAAGCTTAACAAAGTGACAGAATAACAGAGTTGGAGGTCTTCTAGTCCAGGGGTCCCCAACCCCTGGTCCGTGGAACAGTACTGGGCCGTAGCATGCCAGCAACTGGTCCACACAAACAAGGAAAGCCCCATCCACAGGATGCAGGCAGCAGACAAACCACGCCCCCTCCGTCCCGCAGAAAACTCTCCATGTAACCAGTCCCTGGTGCCCAAAAGGTTGTGGACCTCTGTTCTAGTCCAACCCCCTTGCTCAGGCAGGAAACCCTATACCGGGTAGGCAACCTTGGCTCTTTTATGACTCATGGACTTCAACTCCCAGAATTCCTGAGTCAGCATAGCATTCCTGACTCAGGAATTCTGGGAGTTGAAGTCCATGAGTCATAAAAGATGTTTTTAATTTTATTTTTATCTTGATTTCTGTACTTATTATATGTTTTGTTGTTAGCCGCCCTGAGTCCTTCGGGAGATAGGGCGGGATATAAATCCCATCAATCAATCAATCAATCAATCAATCAATCAATAAAAGAGCTGAGGTTGCCTACCGCTGTCCTATACCATTTCAGATAGCTGGTTATCCAATCTCTTCTTAAATACTTCCAGTGTTGGAGCATTTAGCATTACAGAAGCTCATTCCAATCCAGCATGGCTATAAATTGTAAGTTACTTTTTAATGTGAGCCAGACCACTGCAACATGTAATCTGACATATAATATGGCAGTGCCTTGATTTGGAAAATTGAATTGCTACTCTGTGGTTGAACCAAGCTTATTTGATCCATTCCTTCTGTTAGAAACAGAATGCCTCGTGCTTTTAAGCCACTTTTAGCATTCAGATCAAAGCAGCATAGCCCCATTTCAGTATTAACATGCTCTTTGAAGCTCCAAAGAGCTGTAGTTCAATGCTGGTTTTAAAAGTATTGATGTGCCTCATCGTACCTTTTCCATTTATATTCTTTAATTAACTTTTTCTGCAACACTACGCAGTCCAGGAACTCAAACTAATTGCCTTTGGCATTGGTGGGACCATCTTATTCAATATACCTTCAAAGTGTGTTATTTTAAATTGAGAGAGTACGGTAACCCTTATAAAATCCATCCCTGGAAGAAAAGGCAATCCAGTGCCCTCAAAGTATTTGGGGGACTTTTGAAATCTTTTGCTGCTGGCTTCATTGGCAGAAGGTTGAAATTCAAATTATTTGGAAGGACCCAGTTTGTATAGTTGTACTTTTTTTTTACAGCGTTAACCACAGACTGTTTTTCCTTTCTTGGCTTGGGTAGAATCCTCAAGTGGCATTGTGCACATCCACTTTGCATTTCTATTTCTTCACGTTTTCCAATTATGCTGCTTGGTGACACATTCTAAAATCTCTTATCCATTTAGTTTTCTCTTTGCATTTTGTTTGTTTCCATCAGCAGTTTCCATGTCCTCCTCTATGTACGTTATACCCAGAGTCCATATAGCAGGATCAACCCATCTTGGAACACTTAGATTCACCTTCATTCCTGACTTCATATAGCAATTAAATTTTTGAATTTGGACCTTGATGGAGGGGTCCTAGGCTTGTGCTCATTTGACTTACAGAGCTAAGCTGTATCCAGATTTTACTAATAGATGCAGAATTATCTTCTGGCCATCCCTGTACCGGGAGATGAGTAACTATTTATTTTTTAAAAAGTAAGAATTTCAATAGTTTATGTAAGATGCTTTCCTTTCAACCTAATACATGACTTTTGAGTGTTTTAAATTTGGGGTCCTAGACAGTAAGGACAGATACGCTTTTGAACACTTTCCTGGCTTACCAATTTATTTTTTTATTATAAAAAAAAAACCCAGCAAAAGACATCAGCATCATGTATAAAAACCATGGTTTTAACTGCCCTGTAAACCGCCCTGAGTCCTATGGGAATAGGGCGGTATACAGATCCAATAAAATAAATAAATAAATAAATAAATAAATAAATAATTCCAGAAAGTTTCAAGAGCTGTGCCGTGCAGAAATAAATGAGGCTTGTTGTTAAAAGGTCTCTTTCAAAAGGGAAATAAAAAGCCACCTCTCTTGGCAACTTTTCCTGTACAGTGTTCTTTGTCGAGCACAAAATCTAGCGTGTGCTTTTGTTTACAGTAGCAGGAAAATGGGGTCTTAATTGCTGCAAACCAGATGTTTCCAAATCTTCCTTTCTAGCCCACCCATGCTCCCTGCTGGCACATTTGTCTCTAACGGGCATCCACGACTTGACTTTTTCATATATTAGCTGTTGCCCTTTCCCTCTCCCTTTAGATGAATCAACATCCAAATCTCCCAGATGCCTTCCAGCTGTTGCGTTTTCTTCTTTGCTGAAATAGGAGCAAAGTTTGCTTCCGGGGCTCTTCTTTTGCAGCTGCTTCTTTCCTAACTAACATACTGTAGGCAGTGCTTGTGAGCTGCTGTGTAATCAACTGGTTTCTTTTGAAATGGGAGAAAGTCGATCTTGTAAAATGCAATAATAATAATAATAATAATAATAATAATAATAATAATAATAATAATAATAATAATAATAAATAGACTAATTTGACTTGTGGTTGTTGTTGTTTTTTAAGTGCAGTGGTATTGGGCTTTCATCTTTGTAAGCCGCCTGGAGTCACTGAGAGTGAATCGGGCGGCCCTATAGATTTTCTTAAATAAATAAATAATTTTTGAACATGTAATCTGATGACACTTGAGTTCTCCTGCTTGTTCAGGACCGTTTAAATTGGAGCTGATCCATTTACAGCTACATACTCAGTATAGTATTTAAAACTGAAATTGGTAGCACCTCCTATAGCTCAGCATAATTGCCATTATTTATAAAACCGCAATTAGCTGCAGTTTATTGTTCACACCCATTTGGATTGGAAACAGTATTCTTAATGCCTGTTGTATCTTTTGTGGGGGGGGATTTTCATCAATGCATGTGTTTATAAAGACATAATTATCTAACAGGGGCATATTTTCCTTGATGGTCTCAAGCAGTTCAGTGTTAAACAATGCTGTAAGTACAGGGTTGTTCATTTATATATAAACAGTGCATATTTTACGTATGGAATGGGCCAATTTGGATGGCCCACTTTAAGCACACAAAGGGAAAAATTGCAGCCTTGAATTCTGGCCTATGATGTTACTAAGAAATTGAGATTTATTATTTACAGCTGCTAGGTTTAAGCATCTGTCTACAGCCAAGGATAGAAACCTTTTGCTACATATTGGTGAAAACAAGCATGTGCTATTTGGTCTGGACCTCTTCTGTGGCATCTTCATCTTGTCAAAAATTTTCTCCCTCCAACTCTGCCAAACATAAACTTTGTTTTGTATGGTATACTAATCAGATTCAATTGACTAATTTCCTCTAGTTATATAATAGTAATTAGAGTCAAGATTTTGTCCTTGTAGAACAGGGGTAGGCAACCTCGGCTCTTTTATGACTCATGGACTTCAACTCCCAGAATTCCTGAATCAGCATAGTTGAAGTCCATGAGTCATAAAAGAGCCAAGATTGCCTACCCCTGTTCTAGAAGAAATGAAAATGACTGTGCTTAGAAAGAGAGATCCTCAAATCTTTCAAGTACAGGTTATATTATTTTAAATTAATGTTGTTTTTTTAATTTTAATAATAGAACTTCATACCCGTTGGGAAATAGAATTAAAAATCCCACTGCTTTCAAAGCTGTTTTGCCAAGTGGTGTTTTGCAAGATCCTTGATGTAAAAATAAAAATACATTTGGATGCTTTATATCCCAGCCTATTTTCTTATCAAAAGTAAGCTTCATAAGAGCAAAAGTAAGCAACGTATGACCTTCCAAGATGTCCACGAAATAAAGATGCTATAGGTCGGATCACCCGTAGCTTACCTAGTTTTGATCCAATTTTCCCCAAATTAATGCCAGAAGTTCTTCCTAGCCAGCATCTCTACTGGCACAAGTAGTTTCCAGCCATTTGTTTAGTGACTGATCAAAGTTACAATAGCATTTTTTAAAAAGGTGACTTTTGACCATTTTTCACACTGATGACTGTTGCAACATCCCCATGGTCATGTGATCAGTATTTGGACACTTGGCATCTGGCATATATTTATGACAGTTGCAATGTCCTGGGGTCTTGTGATCACCTTTTGCGACCTTCTGACAAGCAAAGTCAGTGAGGAAGCCAGATTCACTTAACAACTAATTAACTAGTTGTTACTAACTTAACAACTGCAGTGATTTCATCTAAGAGCTGTGTCAAGAAAGGTCAAAACTCAGTCATACCTGGAGCAAAAGTCACTTCACTGCCTTGTTTAGCGATGAGAATATTGGGCTCAATTGTAGTCGTAAGTCGAGGACAACCAGTATATATTATACAAGAGATGTAATAATAGTTAAGATTTTTTTTGTAATTATACAGTGATTTTGCGATATTGCGATATTCACAGTATTCACTAATCAAAATAGTGTCAAGATACAGATATAATTACTAGCAGTAAATAGCTAGTAAATTGAAATTTGCTGTGTACCCATGGACTACTGAAGATATTAGTATGATTTATTGGAGTTAAGTCATGACTTAACATATGATTGATGTTAAGTTGGTTTTCTGGCACTTGAAAGGACATTGTTGATGTCTTTATGTGGAAGAAATGCAAATGAAAATTAAGAGAATTATATAAGAACTTTTTAGTATTTCATTGTGAATTTTTTTTCATGTATACAGAATGATTGTATCAAGGTTTGGAAAAATGTATAGCCTTGCATACACATAAATAGTCACATTATCTTTTCTTCTGACTATATGTGAATATATTCTTAGCAATGCTATTTAAATATTGTTTTAAATGTCACACAAGGACAATTTATGCTTCCTCAGACCAAAAAAACCAGAAAGCCCCTCGTTTTCTTTTTCTCTTTTAATAATTCCTAAAACATGTAACTATAAAAAATGGCTTTCCTTAGGAAAGCAAAATAAGAGACACATTGCCATTGGGTATTTAATTTTATCTTTTATCTTTTATTTATATACCGGTAATACTGTAACGTAATTTTGTAAGTGATTTTTGAAGATTATTAACAGACTTTCTTAAAATTTTACAAAAAAGTTGGAGAAGCTGATTTTGGTGCTGTTTTGAAATTATGAAGTTGTGTTATTTGATAAAGATCTAGTGTTGTGGAAGATGTATTTGTTTCATTAAGTAGTATAATAATGCATAAAATTACTCTGGACTTTTCAGAGGTATGTTAAGGATCCCTTTAGTCAAGTTTGTCGCCTGATGATTTTATGAATACATTTGTGACGTTTTTGTGGCAACAATACAGCAGAGGCAGAAGTCCTTGCTTTTGGAGGTATTTTCCAAATTCCTAGGTTTGGCTAGTCATCTAGGTACCAGTTTGGCTTAGCTTTTTGAGAACCAAGCATTTATTATTATTTGTTTTATTTATTGAACTTATATACCGCCCTTCTCCCATAGGACTCAGGGCGGTTCACAAGGCAATTAAAAATAACACTACAATACAAAAAAGTTAATAACAATTAAAATAATTAAATTATCCTTGAGTAAAATATAAAACCCCTGTAACTCTAATTAAAACCCAATTACAACAAGTTAAAAATTAAAAGTTCTCAGTCCTGGCTGGAAAGCTCAAAGAGCCAGGTCTTCAGGTCCCGGCGGAACGAACAAAAATCAGGGGCAGTACTGAGCTCTACGGGTAACTGGTTCCAAAGGGCTGGCGGCACCCTGAGAAGGCCCTCCCTGTGGGAGCGCACAGGACGAAGGGAACTTGATGCCGGCAGCAGGTGTTCCCTCAGATATCCCGGACCCAAGCCATTTAGGGCTTTATAGGTCATCACCAGCACCTTGAATTTAAATTTAATTTACTTAATTTGCTAAGTGGGACTCTCTAAGTTGGCCAATCATACCTTCTTCACCCAGGACTAGATGTTTTCCAACAAAAATTAAGTGTCTTTTTAATGCACTAATATACTGAGAAGATTTGTAATTTCTTATGACTTAATTAATTTTCTGCTGCTCAGCAAGTACGACTGATAGTATGATAATTTGTTTTTTTTTAATCATGACTTGATTCATTTGAATTCATCTCCCAGAGTCATAAGAACTGGTGTGAATTTGGACTTCCATATGTGGATCATGTTCTGAATTGGTTTAGGTAGTAATTTTCGACAGTGTTGATAGCAGTATCTATCTGTGCAGTGCAGTCATGCTGCTTGATGCTGAAATGAATCTATGTAAATATAAGAAAATGGGCTCTCTTAATCAGTTCTTGACCCTTTGTAGGGTCATCCCCTAATGTCATTAGCAAAATCTTATAGTACCTTCATGTGCATAGACTCCACGTGTAATGGCAAGTAAGAGAAACTCTGTATATTTTTCAATTGTTGAACCTGGTACTGAAGGGATTTTATTATGCTTAAGGTTGATGTTAGTAATATTGATATTAGTAGTGATACTTTGTAATCATCTTTGTTTATGTGCAAGCAGCTTTGTAGGTGCTTTATATTGGGAAATTAGTTATATAAAAGCAAATGTTTCATGCTTTAGGTACAGGGGATTGCTTACATGAAAAGAGCCTGGTGAGGGGAGGGGGAAAAGCTGTTATGGTGGAGCCTGGGGTTGTTGTGTATGAGTCATCATCTAGGAATTATTTTTCTGTACCTTTTGGTTCCTAGTACCAAGACCAGATCTCTTTGTTCTGGAAAGGTATAAAAGGTGGAAGACATCTTTCCTGGTTGTTGCCTTCATCTCTCTACCAGCCACGAAGAGAGATGTGGGCACCCGACTCTATTTTGATCAAAATAAAAGTGGTTTGCTTGCTGAAACCTCGGCTCAGGAGTTTCTTTTGGCTCTTTTAAATTCCTGAGTAATGCTAGGGCAATACGGTACCTTCAAATTGTGAATATGCAGACTTTTGTAAATAGACCGTATCAACCAAAATGATAAAATCATTTTTTCTTTCCCCCCCCCCCCCAAATATTCAGTTGTTTGAATTACTAGGACCTGAAGGATTTGAATTAATAGAAAAACTCCTGCAGAACAGAATTACCATTGTGGAGAGATCTTTCTCTGGGCCAAATGATTACAAACTACAGTCTTTACAAGGTAAGTACCAACTTTACAAAGTTGCATAGCTAAATTCTTTCTTTAAGAAAAATAAATTATTTTATATATTGTAGTGAGACTGGTAAAACCAAAATTTTTAACTGCGCAGTTCATTTCCTCCCTAAAGAATTGAGAAAAAACCCACATCTTTTTGAGATGTATTTTTTTTAATAAAAAAAATGGTAGACATAATTGTCAATATAGTTTGATTGCATTTTTTCTTTGGGAGATGATCCCTCAGTATGCTCCAAATACTCAGAGTCTATGATAAAGGAATTTTATCTTCTAGTGTTCCAGAATAATCAGGTTTAAAATACATTGCTATGTTAAATCAGTCTATGTAAAAAACATTATATTTGCAGGGTTGAGTAGCTATATAAATTTGATAAATAAGTAATAAAAGCTTGTACTATTGAATATTAGACAACCAATACAAACATCTTCCAGATACCAAGCCTTTATACACAAATTGAATTAAAGGTTTAATAGGCCGAATTGAAGCCAATTCTGTTGAAATCTGTAAGGATATTGGAGGAATGAATTTGCAGTGCATTAGTTTAGAGGCTTTAATTTTGCCGGGTATTTTGCTTTGCTATTCTATATCTGCTTCCTTTTTCAGGCTTAGATTGTGTTCTGATAATGGGATCTTCTTGATCTTCTTCTTCTATTTTGTAAAAGGATATCTGAAATACAACTGATACATCTTTCCCCCCCAATATTTTAGTCAATTTTAAATACTTCATAAAATTACTTTTAAGCTTCCATAGTATTGCTCAGAACCAAGAGTGCAGAGATCAGGAATCTATAAATAGCTGAGTGTGTTTCCATGTTACAGAACAGTGCAGAAAATTTACAGGGGAAAATTCTAAGCCAAATTATGGCTGCCAAGTCACCATTCAGTCTGAACAAGAGAAGCAGCTAATGAAATTATATCGGCGTGAAGAAAAACGAAATGCCAGGCGAGAAAAACGAACTGGGGATGAAGGAGAAATTCTTGTTGATGCAGGAATCTCTTTTGATCCGAAGGAGTTACGGATGCAAAGGTAAGAAGTTTCAGGGTAACGCTATCGTTGATATTTGCCAAGCATTTACTTTCCCTCAATTTGGTTCTGTCAATGAGAAAGTTTCAATTACAAGTCAAATTATAATTAAAGCATAGGTAGTCCTCGAGTTATGACCACAATTGAGCCCAAAATTTATGTTGCTAAGTGAGACATTAATGTGTGCATGAACCTTGTCAGTGCCAAACTGGAAGGGTGTTCAAACCTCAGTGCCCTTTGAAAAAGCTATATGGAGGTAGAAAAACTCTATTTCTGGCAAGGAAGGGAATATTCTGAAAGGCACGAATGGATGGTTGATTTGAATAATTGCTTGTTAACCCTTTTTTTTAAGTTATAAAAAATAATGTAACTTTTACTCTGCATTCTCCACTCAAGAGGATCCATCACACCAACCCACTAGCACCTTCCTTCCCTGGCCTCCTTGCACTTCCACGCACACATGCAAATACCAGCATCCTCCTTTCCCAGCCTCCCTGTGCTTTTTACAAGTGTTCGTCCATAATAATCCTGACCTTTCTTTCCCAGCCTTCCTGTGTTCACACTTAGACATGCACTCACCCATGCCCTCCTTCTCTGGGCTTTTCCGCACTCCCCCCCACACACACAGCCACTAGCACTCTCTTTCCATGGCCTCCCTGTGATTGCACTTACCTGATGCCCTCTTTCCTTGGCCTGCTTGCATATTCATGCCCCTCTGCCCCCCCTTTTTTGCAGGCCACCCTGTACTTGCAAACAGACACACCCTGCACCCTCCTTTTATGGCCTCCCTGTGTTCACAAGTACCACATCTGCTCCTTCCTTAGCTTCCCTGCACTCAGATACACACATGCCCTGCACTCTCTTTCTTTGGTCTCCATGCACTTGGCACACAGGTACCCCACACACTCATTCCTTGACTTTTCTGAACTCGCATTGCACCAAGTTTCCCTTCCCCAACTAGTGCATGATCTATGCCTGGCCTTCCACGGACTTCCTCCACCCTGTGTCACCTGTGTGCCTGATACCTTTTTCACTTTCCACTTAATGACTTGCATATCTTGGGGATTGCTTGGATTGCAATCACGAAGCAATGTGATTACATAACATCATGCTTTACGAGCCCATCCCTTAGCGACCACAGTCCCAGTCCTATTTGCAGTCACAACTTGAGGAGTACCTGTATATCCATGCAGAATTCTATAGCTTTCATTTGACTGAAGATGATAGGTGAGAATTGTTCGCCATTTCTACTTCCCTAAAAGAGGCCATCATGAATGATGCTAACGTGTGCAGACTTTGCTCAAAGAACATTTGAAATGTAACACCACTCTGATGTCCAATATGAAGCTCTCTATCTCTCTGAGTTTGAATTTGCTTAGTGTTTGTAATCATTTCCATGGCATCACTGCATTCTGTATTGAGTTCCTATCAGTTTTGATTGTGACTTGTTTTCCTCTTGTGGTTACAGAGAACAAGCACTTTTGAACGCTCGCACAATGCCAGTTTTAAGCAGACAACGAGACATGGAATTTGACAGAATTCATTACCCGCATGTTTATGACTCACAAGCTGAAGCTAGGAAAACATCAGCTTTTATTGGGGGATCAAAGGTATGCTTCGAAAGTTTCCTTCTGAGTAACGAATTTAAGTGAGCTTCCTTAGAATAGTTTGGAATGGCATTTTCTTATTCGGAAGGGTTAATTTTTGTTCCCACTGTTTACCCCCCCCCCCTTGATAGAAACCTGCCTATTTTCTTACAGTGAGAAATGTCAGTCACTTGGCCCTAAAGTTATATATAAGAATTCATTCCCATTAATTCCATGAAATGGTTTGGGGGCTTGGAAGACTTTTGCTATATTCAGCTGTTTTTTCCTTGAAATATTGAAATCCTTTTATTGGCAAGAACATATATTATTGGACCACCCAAGGGGTGAAAGATGTTACTTCAAGTTATAAATTAGATCTGCTCTTGAATAGAACCATATTGTTCCTAATGGCTCTCAAGTTACAGAATGTTAGGTATTCTCAGCTGGAACAATGGAAAAATAAATTTATTCCTTTGTTACAAATCTCTGGGCCAAAGATTCAGAATTTTCTGTTGTGTTGTATATTAATTAGGAATCTAAAGAAGTCATAACCAGATGGTAAAGCAAACCAGAATACCTGATTGTTTTGTCGTAATTAGAACACCAGGAACATATTCAAACTGTCCTATATTTACCACATTTTTCCTTTTCTTTCCTCTGCGTGATGTTTATCTAACCCTTCACATTTGCTTTAATCATAGTGTAATATCTACCTGTGTTATAAAGCTGGTTATAATTAATTGAATTAAGTTTTGAAGCTGGTTTGCACACTTCATTTTACTCTTTGGTACAGATGTTTCTTTATTATGAAGTAGTATGAACGACAAGAAAAAATATATTCAATAAAAGAAGGAGAAAGACAAGAAAGTAGACTCATTTTATCCAAAGGCTTTGTAGAAGTATTCTTACACTTTGCCAGTCCTTCTGGTCCTTTGTACTTAAATAATCTTACAGCTACATAGTTGAAATTATTGGTTGACCAACTGAAAGATGCCCTCTCTGAGCATATGGTCAAGTAATTTTGCTGTTGAAGTAAACAGCAAAAAGCATGCAGCCTTATTCTTGCCAAAATGTATTTCATTGGATAACATAATGGTACAGATTTCTGCAGCTAGTGTTCCCCCAGATGTGTTAGGACTGTTAAGTCTTGAAATTCCCTGCTGTTGTGCCCTTTCTGGGAGTTACAGACTGGCTTACATAAAGGAAGGCTAGTCTTAAAAGGGATCTATAATCTACAATAGTATGTTAAAAATGTGTGCCATGAAAAGGGAACCATATGGTGTTTTTTTAATCCCCCTGCAAACAAGCTCATTATTTTCTTGGCTGCTTAGCATGAATTTTCCCACTCCTGAGCAGATAGTGGAAAGACCATCTTAAATAGTCAGATTTACAAGCAGGAACTCAGCTCTAGTTTCAATAAATGGAAGATATAATGACATGCATTCAGATTACTGTATTCCAAAACAATTTTCTGATTTCTCTCTTTTCTGGAAAAAAAACATTTTTTTACAGTCACTGTAGAATTGGGAAACATCTAGCATACCAGAATTATTAAATGGAGTGAATTAACTTTAATAGAATTCCAAATATTTGCTTTTCTATATTTAGAAACTTTTGCTTGTTTTAGAGAATGTTTTAATTGATACTTAATTTGCTAACTGTTTAGTTAGCTGTAGTTTGCTACTGCTGAGATGAAATTGTTCTATGTCCAACTCATTACTTTAAACTGTTTTTCTCCTTCCCTTTCTTCTTTTTAATTTTTACAGATGCTTTTGCCAGAAGGTATTGAGAGAGAAAATAATAAAATGTATGAAGAAGTAAAAATACCTCACACTGAACCAATGCCAATGGGTTTAGTGGAAAAGCCAGTTTATATAAAGGATTTAGATGAGGTAAGGAGAAATTCTTAATTTCTGTTCTGAAGCATTTGTAGAAGCTTCAGCCTTTTATTGATCTACAATATAAATATTGAAACAGTATTATAGAGATAAAGTAAAATTATTGTTATTATTCTTATTCAAGTTATTTGAATATTGAATGATTAAATTTCTTTAATGTATACATAATTTTTAATTTAAAGATTTTTTTGTAAATTGTAAATATTATAAATTGCTTAGAAATAATATATGTTGTAGATAAATCATATCCAAGATGGCAAATATAGGATGAAAATATACAAATGGTTTGTAAGCCAAAAGTGACAACATTGAGACTGCAAGCTCCTATGTGTACTTCTGAATTTTATTCTCTGTACTGCTTGTCACACTGCAATTACACTAAGAAAGAATATATGTAAATTCCCTTTCGTGCCTTGGAGTGGGGTTGAAGAGGACATGTGCGACCTTTTCAAAGTTGGAAATAACACAGAGATTTGTTTCTTTTTTGCTGAAGACCTTGACCTGTCCTATATTCTTAGAAACAGGTACTTTCATTTTAATGACCGTTCGTTCAATGTGCGAAGTTACGATGGTGCTAAATAAGTGGCAGTTATGACTAGTCTTTGACGTTCAGCCATCCCAGTATCATCCTGGTCAAATAACAGAATTGGAAGGAACCTCATCTAACCCCCCCTGCCCAAGCAGGAAACCTTATATCATTTCAGATAAAGTGATCACAATCTGGGAGCTTGGCAATTGACTTGCATTTATGACGATTGCAGCATCTTGTATACAAATGATCACCATTTGCAGCCAGTTTCCCACAAGGAAAATCGATGAGGAAGTCAGTAGGGAAAGTCGCAAGTCATTTTAGTCAGTTGCTTGCAGCCTCCTCTCCTGGCAGCAATCTTTCCCAGCCTGATGAGCTCGCACCTCACAGGCACCTGCACACACTCCTCCATCTGACAGCAACTGTTTACCTGTCTGCCAGCTTATGACTCACAGGTTGCTCGCTTAACAACACAAAATCTTTACTTTGCTTAGTGGTAATAGGCACTATGGGGATTGTTGTCACTAAGTGATGCTGTCATGTAATGTTCATGCTTCATTACTGCATCACTTAGCGATGGAAATCCCAGCAGCCCCTGTTGCTTTTTTTTAATATTTATATTTACTGATAAAATAAAATGTCCTAGGAAATATGCATGCTAATTTTTTGAAACCTTGTTTCCTTGGATCAAACAGCCTTAAAAATATTCAAAATGCTTATGCAGTACTTTCAAGCTGTATGGTGCTTGATTTTATTTTATTTTTAATTCAACAGTTGCACTGTAAACTGACATTAAAGTAATACATCTTAGATCCCAATTTCTTACGTAGTAGAGTTGTCAGATGTGTTCCAAATTTTATGATAGATCGTACCAGACAGGATTGTGTGGAATAATATGCTAAGATTCTAGTTTTAGCTGTTTTCTATTTGGAAAAGTTCTTTGAAACTTTTCAGAGAAACATTAGACTAACCGAACACTGGACTATTTTAAATGTGAGGACAATACTTTTTATAACTAATGCTAAGGATCCTTTTTTCAGCTTGATGTTTTTCAGATGGGTGGGTATAGAGCTCTCATCATATGCTAGCAGTATATTGGTGCCTTTGTATAGCATGCACTCTGTCTATGGGTAGCTTTACATATTTATCCTATGAATAAGTACCGCCCACTCCTTTTATCCCATTTATCGTACTTATTCAGCAAAATATGTAGCATAAGTGCACAGATTAGAACCTTATTGCATATCTCAGTATCAGAAAAATGCCTGAAATACATTTTAGGAATAAAATTGTATAAACATCCTATCAAATAAACATTAAATAAAGGAAGAGGAAACATAATTTCTATCAATATAATATTTTAATGTTTTAAATAAATCAGCAAAAGAAAGAACGGCATAGTGGCATATTTGCCATAGAATATTCACAGCTTTCTAAACTTGCAACTCTGTTGAGGACAGTCTCAACATAAACTACTTTCAAAATAGATTAAAAAAAATTCCTTTCTGTATCGGACACAAATCTAATGTTTTAACTACTGGATCTGCCAATAGCTGCATTCACATACCCCACAGTGACAAGATGTTTAAAAACATGGTTTATTGAACAAGCCATTGTGGCCTGGCTTTCACCGAATACTACATCATAATGGATAAATTTGCATATCATAATAAGCACAAAAGTAAACAAATTTCTGGAACATACAGTTGAGCAACGTGACCTGCTGAATGACTCCTAATTATGGTGCTTATTCAAGCAGAGCAGTGGAGAAGATAATGCATGTTCTTAAGGCAGTGCACCTTACAGCAGCCATCTGCCACTAATGTATATAGCACGAATGTCAAACTCGATCGAGTCACAGAGTTGCAGAGCCGGGGTGGGTGTGTCCTGTGTGTGACATCTCCGGCCCGCAGGCTGCCAGTTTGACACCCCTGGTATATAGGAATTATATTGGGGGGGGGGTTTCTCTTGAGTAAATCTAGTGTAGAAAATAAGAAATATCAGTATTGGTGATTATAGAGAATTTCCTTGTGCCTTTTACTTAAGAAAGCATCAATTATAAAACCAGTGAAGTGGTCCTTGCTGATAGAATCTGGGGACTGGAAATCATCTACATTGATTTTTGCCATGATATTAATTACCAAGCAGAAAGCCCCAATTTAAATTATTGATTTTAATCAACCCTTTTATCTGTATGTCGGTTAGACACAAAAGGTGCACTGCATGATTTATTCAGCGAAATAAAACTTTTCCTACCACGCTGATATAAAACACCACAAAAAAGGTATCACTAAACTTTATTTAGAATCTTTTCATTTTATCAGATATTGTGGCTCATCGGTTTATAAAACAGTCTAGGAATAGTGAATGCAGAACCTCTCATATACCTTTTGAATTTCTTGTCTCAGTGAAGGTGCTTGAAACAATGTTCCTAAGCCATTTGTGGAGAAATCCCTGGAATAGGAATTTTGTCGGCAACTGAAAAATCAGTCTAAATATTTAGTTTTCTGGCTATTTCCAGCTCTACAGAAAGATCAGTTCCATCCTTGCTTCCTTCTCCCCGATCTGTATCCAGCTGCCTACTTTATAGGCATTGCAATTTTAAAGATTGGTGCCAATGTATATTTTATCCTCATACTTTTTCGTCCTCTTTTTCATGTTTTTTAGACCTGGTTAAGGGGAAAGGGGGGTATGAGCGATTGTAAGTTCTGAAAGTGAACCTGGATCAAAATTCCAGGAAGTAATTAAAGATCTGGGCATAATTCAAAACAGGTAATCTCTAATATTGGCAGGATTGTTTTGAACTCAGAGCCATCTACTATGAAAAAGAAGGTGATAGGACAAAGTAGAAACAGAATAACAGAGTCTTTTCAACACTTTGCTTCTCCTTCATTGTCCCCATTATTGGCCTTTTAGTGCTTCCTAAAACTGGAATTTTCTGACTTTGGAAATCACCTAGTCTCTAATCTATGGCTCTGGATTTCACCAGAGGATTTCACCCCGAAAAGCGTTCTGATTGCTGCTGTTGTTGTGTCAGTCTCCTAGATATCATTCTTTTCTACAGGTCTCTCAATTTATACTAGTTAAAGTAATCACTTTATACTAGTTAAACTAGTCACTACATATCTATGGATAAGACATACATCCTGTTTATATAGAATCTATGTAAAAAAAGCATCTTTTGTATATTGCTTTAGGTTAGATTTCACATTTTTTGTAGAAAATTAACATTAAAATGGCATTTTCAGTTCTAATGTTGCATAAGTGTTATATACATGTGGGGAAATTATTTTGTTATTGTGCAAGGAAGGAACTAGCCTCTACCCATAGGAAGGGTACACATTTATGTTATGCCACAATTGAACAACAGTCTACTGAACAAGCTAGAGTTAGCTAGGTTCACACAACAGAATGACCTAATGTGATATTTAAATCCATTTATTGTGTGGAATAACAATTCTTATTTAAAGGGGTTATATTGGTAACTGTTATGAAGATGAATGACATCTATATGACAGTCTTTACAAACGTATTTCAATAAATTTCCTGGAATTTAAAAGAGGAATACTTTGTTTTCATTCAGTTGGAAAAAAATGGCTGTATCTTGTGAAATTAAGTTCATGATTTCTAAATGCAAGTGTTGTGTAATTTCTACTTCAGAAATTCAGTCCGTCTTTTTCCATATAATTACCAAGTAACAACTAAAATTTGAATACTGTTATTAACTAGAGTTAAACTTTTGTGACAAAATGGCATAGATAGTGAAAGTTACAAAAGCAGATAATTATTTTCAGTTTTACATATTAAAAATCTCCTCTGAGTAAGAATAAAGCAGTCCCCTCTTTTTGTCAGTGTTAGGCATTAACAGAATACATATTATGTGTCCTACAAATTTATAGATGATAATTAGGAAAAGATGCCTTCGGCCAGCTCACCTAAATGCTGTGATATCTGGAAATGTACTTTTGGAATGGAAGAAATTAGAAATGAAACTTCTCTAAAAGCTTTAGACAAACTAGGCTCAAATGAGATTTTTTTGCACATGCAAAAATCGACCAGCAATTCTGTCCTGCTGTTCAGCAGGTTGCAGAAGAAATTATAACATTATTTTGGCATTTGGGGAGCTATCAGAATGCCACTTTCCATTCTATTAGAAGAGCATATATTACAGATTTCATACTATTTATACTATTTATACTATTTGCTCCCTGCCCCAAATGCAAATTGGTTATAATGAATTTTTTTTGGCCTTCCACCAAATAAATATAGAACTTTTAAAGAACAAAATTTCTAAAACTTTATAATAATTCGTACATAAATAAATTCCTCTAGTTTGAAAAGCTTGTATTACTAGAAAAATAAAATATAAGGCCTGGGGAAGAAAATAATTGCATTTCAGTGCAACTTGGTGCAAGCGTAGAGCCTGAGATGTACAAGTCTCAAGTGTGCATTTTGATCAAAACATCAACTGATACTGCAAAAGGTAGACTTGAAATTCTTATTTTTTTTATTTTTATTTTATTGTAATCCCATTTATATCCCGCCCTTCTCCGAAGACTCAGGGCGGCTTACAATTTAAGCACAAACCAATGTGCTTAGCAATAGCCTTCATTCTATGTATATGCCTGCTTATTAGGGCTTTCGGGGGGCCCCAAGCGGCATTATTACAAAGTCATCTTAGAACGAATTAAAAACAAAAAATAAAAATATCACAGTCCCTTTATGTGATGGGGACCTTACTTTAAAGAGATTGTACAGTTTTAAAACTGGAAAGGATGAATTCTAAGGAAGCCAGAATAGTAAAGGTTAAGGAGAAGAAATATTACATCATTTGATGACAGCGTAAGGAAAACGGAAATAAATACAGGGCATGGTAAAAGAATATAAAATTATATATAGTATAATAAAATAAGAGCAACTCTAAAATCATTCTGTCAAACTGAACATTGGGAGAATTAGGGTAAACAAAAACAATCACTGTGCATAGCTTAGATGTGGCATTTCCAACCATAAGATATATTGTTGATCACCATTTTGGACCAAAACTGAGATAGACAAATAGATGAAATACAAGGCTGTAAAGATTAGTTGCATTTTCCTTTGGATACCAACTGTTAAAAAACCATCAGCAGCAGAGCACTATTAGTTTTGTTGTAATTATTCTTATAATCTTGTCATAGGCATTTGTTTGTCCATGAGGGGATGTTGGATTAGATATACTATAGTATATACTATATCTAATCCATGGATTAT
This sequence comes from Vipera berus, assembly GCF_964194415.1. Classification (NCBI taxonomy): domain Eukaryota; kingdom Metazoa; phylum Chordata; class Lepidosauria; order Squamata; family Viperidae; genus Vipera; species Vipera berus. The sequence goes on along the minus strand of NC_138202.1, from coordinate 249,767,483 downwards.
ATGGATTAGTATAATCCAGCCAATTGCTGCTGTTACATACCTGGCTGTACTGTGAGAAATTGTCATTTCAATAATATGACATAAATAAATTTTGTGTGCATGCATATATATATATATAGCAAATAAATCACAAAAATCTATGCAATGTATGAAATGCCATACATATATTGTATTATACTTCCAAAGGATGCCAGCTGCTATTGAAAAAAAGAAAAGTACTCAGTTGCTGAGGCCCAACTGCATGCAACTAAAAACTATGTATAAAACACTATTCTTTTGCCCACCAGCTTAACTGGTTTTACATATAATGTTAACAGCATACCCCCAGTATCAGTAAACTAAAAAATGGGGATTACTGAATACATTTGTTTAAATATTCTGTTCTAAAAGAAAATGGGAGGAAACAATAAATCATACTGATAATAACTAGCAGTCTCTTCTAAATATGCTGACTCAAAAAAATAAGCATATTCAGGTTCATGAGTTCTGTGTGATTTTCCCCCTAAGATGTATATTTTAATATGAATATGAAGCATTTAATTGTAATACAGTGGTACCTTGGTACTCAACTGCTTTGAAACTCATCAAATTTGGTGCTCAACACATTTTGACACAAAAATGTTATTCTGGTTCTCATCATTTGTTTGGTACTCAATGCACAAACTAGAACTTGTCTATGTTGGTTGCCTTGTGACTCACTACATTATTTATTCCTTATGGGGAAAAATTGTTTGGTACTCATCATTTTTGGTACTCATCGCACCTTCCAGAAACAATTAATGATGAGTATCGAGGTACCCAGTGCTTTTTTTCTTTAAAAAAAAAAAAAAAGGTGCTGGAACTCTCATCTTGGGTGCAGGAGGTGGGGTGGGGGGGGCGGCGCTCCTGCGGTCACGGGTGTGAGGGGGGGCGGGCTGCCCCTTGGGGCTGGAGCCGGCACGGCTGGTGCTGTGGGAGCAGCGGGGCCCGCTCTACACGGCGGGGCTGCACGGTGCGGGCGGCGAAGGCAGTGTGGGCCAGGCGATGCAGAAAAAAAACCCTGCTTTTATGTTTTAATCTTATGATTTTAAAAATATTGTGAGTTGCCCCAAACCTTGCCATGTGGGTTTGCTACAAATATTATATAATCAGTAAATAAAGGTAGAACATATGTTAAATATACATCAAATGATAATATGCTTCCCTAGAAAGTCAATTCTTGCTCAATGACAGATCAAGGAGTTAACTCGGAAAGGCAAGAGGAAAATCTAGAAGAGGTCTGTGCAACTTGTAGAAGGGAAAGTCCAACACTGATAAATTAAAAATCTTTGTGGTCTGCAAAGGAATGCTGGTGGGCTAATTAATTGATTTGGTGACTAGAGGCGCATCTACAGTGTTGGAGTTCGTGGTCATGGTAAGCCATGGAGGCACTAGGCAACATGACTTTCAGGGTAGTGGTGGTGATTTTATTACTTTTTTTTAAGTCTGTGCTCTGTCCAAGGGTGCTTGGTAGGCTGCATGTACAGGCCTGGTATAGAATTTATTTTGGAGCATTCACCTATCTAGAGCAGGCATGTCAAACTCATTTTGTTTGAGGCAACTTCTTATAAAAGAATTGCCATTAATTTGTTTTAATAAAATAATTTAAATCAATTTTTCACTTGATTTCAAATTAAATGAATTATATTGGTTGGCAATGAGATTTTTTTTAGTATAATTGCCAAATGCAATAAACTGGTTTTAGGTATATGTGTGCACTAATTATTTCAACACCAATACATTTTAACAACATATTCTATTTGTAAATGAATGCAAATGCAAATTATTCAATTTTTTGTGCAAAAATAAAACAAAATAACAGATTTAAGAGCTGTTATCATTAGTTATCCTTAGATAAAAAATAATTTCATCATCCAAAACTTTGTTATACTGTTGCAGAGATGTTAACATAGGAAATAGATTATTTTGTTATCTAATTTTACCTTCCAAAAGACAGAAGCAGATGAAAAATGTGAGGTTCTTTCCTGTTGGCTTTTTTGAATTAGCTGTTTTACATTCTAAAAGTTTAGTTCCTAAAGAAGTAATCTTGTAAATAATTTTAATGTCTTCTTCTAGTGCAGGCTCTTTTATGACTCAAGGACTTCAACTCCCAGAATTCCTGAGCCAGCATGGCTCAGCTTGGAAACCTCTCCCTTTCACCTCAGCATGGGTGGCTCAGGAATTCTGGGAGTTGAAGTCCATGAGTTATAAAAAAAGGGCCAAGATTGCCTAGCAATAGGCTTTCAGAGGGAGCTTTTTTTTTCTTCAAAAAAAAAGGTGCCGGAACGCCGTTCTGAGCGTTCTATGAGAAAAAAAAGCCCTGGAGGTACCACTGTATTCATGTTTAAAATGCCTGCAATTTTAAGTGTCCCAAACAGCCAAATGCTATCTGTTCAGATAGCATAATCCAGAGTGGTTTCCTGAAATTCCAGAGGATTTCTTTAAAGAATCTCAGGATTGCTAAAGAGATATGCTGTAGATTATTTTAGAAAATCTCTGCAGGTCTTCAACTTGAAGTCTGTCTCTTTCAGGTTCTGTTGCACAAAGTGTTTCAATCTTCTGTGACCTTTCAGCGTCTTTATGCTATCTTCCATCTACCCATATTTCCAAATAAATTATGAAGTCAAAATTATGGAGTACAATTTAGTGTGTTCTGAAGATGGAGCTCAGTTCTGTCGGACACATCTATCGAGAAATGTAACAATTTGGGGCTCTCTGTTAACTTGGGTGATGTAGGTTTGATGCTGAGAGTTTTGTGACTACAATTCTGATAGGCTGATGGCAACTCTAGAACTAGGGGTCCCTGTAGCTAGAGCTATATGGAGTGTATAAATAAAATTCAGTGCTCAGTGTGTCCTCAAAAGGGAGATGTTGAAGAACATTTGTGTGATGAACTGGTGCCCAGGCAACAGAGATTGTATTTCATATGATTCGGATGAAAGTCTAGAGGTTGGTGGGTAGCAGTCTTCTAACAGTTTTTACAAACAACATATACATTATTAATAGTCTTTTACTCTAGTTATTGTATGAAGTGAAGAACTTGAGAAAAACGAGCTGTGTTAAAACAAAGCCCATGGCATTAATGTTTATTCTTGGAATAATGTTCTTTGTATTCACAGTTGCCTCTCTCCTCCTTGATGGGTTAAGTTTATTACCTCTGACAGCTATAATTACCCTTTAAAATAGTCTTTGTCAGTTCTGCCTCCTTTTTGTTAAACAGATATTGTAGCACCAACTTTGAAGAGGGTGGTTTATCTCCCATCATAGGAGAACAGACAAATTAAATATGTACTCTGAAAAATCATTATTCAGTATGTGTGGACATCCCTAAAGTGGTAAGATTGTTGAAGGCTTTAATCGTGACTCATGCACAAACAGCTGGAAGCTATACCATTAGCAATGCCTGTAGAGAAGGAAATCTTACTCTGGGCCTTTGTGCTCCACAGTTTTATTGTGCAATAAATACACACCAGTTGAGCGCACTTTCTGACAATTTTGTGCTTCTGTTGCTGTGAAATTGTGTTTTCTAGGAACTCAAAGCATACACAGGAAAATTGCATTCTTTCCTAGAAAACCTACCTTTTGCAGCAAGGCTTCCAGAACTGAGTGGAAGGTAGCTGACCAAGTATCACCGACACACCTGATCATTGCTGTGGCGAATCTCATTATTCCATTTATTGTCTTCCTTATTTGCCTATTTCCTATTGTGAACTATAAAGTATGTGCTGGGAACAAGTGGGGAATACCAAGGAAGCTACTATCTGCTATAGCAGCTTCATGTTTTATAAATGCACAAATCTGTGTTTTTTTAATATACAGCTTTAAACATTATCCACTCTTTTAACTGTGTTTTTCTGAATTATTATATCTGTATCCTCCATCAATTCTGTTAACAGTGTAATCTAACACGGTAAAATTAAGAAACAAAAGGAGAATTAAAATAGTGGTTTAAATAACATTAAATCTACATTTAAAATGGCAGAGGAACTAAAACAGGAATAAAATTAGAGATGTAAATTGGTGACATTCCTTAGTTAAATCTGAGAAGACATTAAAAAGTGTTCCAAGTAGTTACAGTTCTTCAGAGTTGTTGCCAAGCGGGTGATCTTTGAAGGGCAATGCTGATTTTGAGTGTCATGATAGACAAGCTTTATCATTATCTCTTTAATTAGCCATTAAAGGAGGAGTATCTTCAGATGACTTTATGCAGAATCATACAAAAAAGGTGAGATAACACCAATACCATATAATGTGGTGTATATCAGAGGTCCCCAACCTTTTCAGCACCAGGGACCGGTTCCGTGGAGAGAGGTTTTTCTATGGACTGGAGGGTGAGTGATTTTGTGTGCTACCTGCATCCCGTGGAAGGGGCTTTGCTTGTTTGTGAGACTCAGTTGCTGGCATGCTGCAGCCCAGTACTGGTCCACGGACTGGTGGTTGGGGACCTCTGATCTATATCAAGGAAAAGGAACTTGCAACTATCCAGATTTTCCAAAAGTATAGCAGCATCTCCCACTATTGAGCATGCTGGCTGGGTTTATTGAGAATGATAGTTTGGCCACATTTGGAAAGCCTCAAGTTTCCTACTCTGCTGTAGAGGTTTAAATTAGCACACTGAAATGTGTCTAGATACATGGGAAACTCTTCTAGGATTGGAGAAAATAGCTGAATGTACTAGATTGGGTGATAAAACAAGAATATTGAAATAACATCTTGCTACTACATTTTCTTGGAGACCAAAGTGTTATGACCTCTCTGTAAGATATATCTTGCATATTACTCTTACTGTGAATTATTTTCCCCGATTGCCTCTGTCTCATAAAATTATACTTTATTTACAGCAACACAGTTTAATTTTTTAATTTTGCATTCAATAGGCAGATAAAAAAGAGGAAGTATAACACCACAAAAAGCACTTTAAAATTAAAGATTGTAAGGCGTGGGAGGAATGCTGCTGTTTCAGTGTCTGTCTAAAAATCAGACTTTTGGCCTTACATGTGCTTAGATCAAATGGAGAAATATATTTAAGTTCAGCTGGCTACAACGTTTCTATCTTAATGGAATATGCACCTGTCTTTGAGATGTAGTAGTGACCTGCCTTCCCCTTTCCTTGGATGAGCTCCAGTTGTGCAGTGATCTGGTCCCCACTAGAGTTGAGAAGCACTTTGAGCTGTCTGTCTTTCTTTCAGAAAAGACAGTGTGATAGCAACATGCTCACTTCTGTCACAGATGCTATTATGGTATTTTCCTTTCTTCCCTTTTTATTGAGAATGTGATCTGAGACATTACAGCACTTGTCCCCTATGTGTTTTTCTTCGAAGGAGTAGAATGAAGTTTGTCCTACAACTGAAGTAAATGAAGGGCAGGAGAAAGGCAAGCTGGTGTAACTTCTCAGAAAGGAGGTGGATAGATTTTAACTAGGTTTAAAGCTAACTCAATATGCTTTTGCTTTCTGTTTTTATGTTTGTGTTTCAGTTTGTCATTTCTGTTGTCTTATGCCCCAGGTTTTCCATACGCAGTTGTTGCTAGTAATTGTGCCATAGAGAAAAGATTGAAATACACCACTGTTTTTGCAACACAAGCAGCAGGGCTGTTTCATTTAGCCTAACAGAGCCTGACATGTTGGCTGTATTCATATGATTAGCTGGAGGGTGGTTAATTAGCTTTTTCCAAGCCTTGTCATGATCTAGAAATCTAACTGTTCACTAGTCAAGATTTCTTTTTGTCATTATGTTGTTGGATGGATGCTAGAATCAAATAAAGCAAGTAGTCATGTTCTCTTGGGTATCAATTAGGTCACAGGTCGGCAACCTGTGGCTCCGGAGCCGCATGCGGCTCTTTGAGCCGTCTCTTGCGGCTCCCAGCCGCCCGGTGCGCGCGCACCTCTTCCAACGGGCAGTGGTGCGCGCGCACCTCTCCAAATGGAGAGTGGCACCGCCCGTTTGGAGAGGTGCACGCGCACCTCCCCGAATGGGCGGAGGTGCGCGCGCACCTCCCCAAACCTTTGGAGAGGTGTGCGCGTACCTCTGCGCGAATGGGCAGCGGTGCCGCTCTTTCAGGAAGCTGCCGCGGCCCGTCTGTGAAGCTGCCGAAAGCGGCAGCTTAGCAGACGGGCCGCGGCAGCTTCCTCAAAGAGCGGCGCCCCTGCCCATTCCGAGAGGTGCGCGCGCACCTCTCCGAACGACCGGAGTTGCGCACGCACCTCCCCAAACCTTTGGGGAGGTGCGCGCGTACCTCCGCGCGAACGGGCAGCGGTGCCGCTCTTTGAGGAAGCTGCCGCTTTCGGCAGCTTCCTCAAAGAGCGGCGCCGCTGCCCCTTCGCACGGAGGTACGCGCGCACCTCCGGTCGTTCGGAGAGGTGTGCGCGCACCTCTCGGAATGGGCAGGGGCGCCTCTCTTTTTGAGGAAGCTGCCACGGCCCGTCTGCGAAGCTGCCGAAAGCGGCAGCTTCGAAGACGGGCCGCGGCAGCTTCCTCAAAGAGCGGCACCGCTGCCCATTCGCGCGGAGGTACGCGCGCACCTCCGGTCATTCGGAGAGGTGCGCGCGCACCTCTCGGAATGGGCAGGGGCGCCGCTCTTTGAGGAAGCTGCCACGGGCCCGTCTGCAAAGCTGCCGAAAGCGGCAGCTTTGCAGACGGGCCGTCGCCGTCGGGCAACCGGGAACCGGTTCCATCTCATTTTTTAAAAAATGGCAGCCGCGTGCGTCCGCGCATGCGCAAAAAACCTTTTTGCGCATGCGCGTGCATGGACACACACACGCGGCTCCCTCTTTTTTTAATTTGTGATGGAACCGGTTCCCAGTGGCTCTTTTTCTTTTTTAGGTTGCCGACCCCTGAATTAGGTAGTATTAATATCTCTCAAAGTAGATTTAACTGCAAGACTTATTAGGCCAATGGTTATCCAGTGATTTAATAGGTTATTAAATTAATTTAAATATACAAAAACCATAAGTCCAGTATAGTGCATTGAACTAGCATTTGATTTCAGTATAGCTGATGCATACTCAAATTCTTTTTCAGATACAGAATTCAGACATAGGGCTATTCCATCTAGCTAATTTGGTTTTTTAAGTTTATCTTTTTGTTCTTGGTTTCCATTATTTTTTTCTTTAAGGATTTTTTGTATAATTATGGTTTTATTTAGTATATTACATGGTTTTGTTATTATTTTATATTTTTAAAAAATAAACTTAAAATGATTTCATACTGTACAGACATTGTTAGCTGTTGGATATTTTTGTTTGCCTTTTTAATTGCACATAATGTATGAGAAATATACAACCGCATTTCTTTTTTCATGTAAGATGGAATAAGTCGAGAGATATATGATATATACGTAAACCAGAAGATACATGATAGGGATTTTGAATTATGGTCTCCTAGGCCCTGTGACATTTAATTACTGCATTTCACTGGCTACCCAAAGTTAAACTCCAGACAGGGTTTCATACTGACAGATGGTACTTCTGAAATAAGCTTTTGGGCACTGCTTTTTAATAAGGCAATTTGAAATATGTCTATTTTCCATTGTTCAATTTCTTTTTCTTCTCATGCAAGAAATACAAAAATTCAGAGGCCAGGTGCTAGTTTCTGCAATTTGCAAACGTGATGATGAAAAATGTTAAAAGCTTTATATATATATAAAAAAGTAAATGATGTGCAGTGGGTATATGAGTGGCCATTGGCTTATGACCATTTGTTCAGCAACTGTTCGAACTTACAAAGACACTGAACAAAGGGACTTACAACCTGTACCCAGAGTTATAGCCGTTGCGGCACCCCCAGTGTTACGTGATAAAAATTCAGACGATTGGTAGGCTTTTGACCACAGTGGCATTGCCACTCCCCTCCCCCACCATCTGCATATCTCGCCTCTCCAATCTAGGCCACCTAGCATAGCAGTTCTCTGTCTCAGCACTGGGGCTGTGCCTGAAGTAAAGGCACAGGGCCTTTAGCAGTCTCAGCCAATTACCACTTCCCTCAGGCCTCAACATCAGCCCTAGCACCACCACTGCCATTGAGAAATGCTACTTTGTGCTATTCTCCAAGGCCCAATTTCTCCTGTTACCAAGCATTTCCTAGGATCTGCCACACGCCATTCACTTTCAGGTATTTTTCTTCTGCTGCTGAGAGAGCTGCACAGCCTCTTTGAAATAATGCATGGTCACACCAGACTGTCAAAGCTGCCTTACGCCGTTCCACAATTCTCACGCCGTTCCACAATTCTCACACAATTTGGAGAATGAGGCTTCCGAAGCACACTGAGAATGGTTCTTTGCTTGGGACTCCATCTGCTTAACAACCTGCAAGATTGTTGAACGACCACAACTGGGAGTGCCAGGATTGTGGTTATTGAGTAAAGCAAGCCTGTGATGTCGCACTTAATGTCTGTTTCACTCAACAACTGATATTCCAATCCTACACACACACACACACACACACACACACACACACACACACACACACACAGAATCTAGAGTCATTTCAGAATGTATCCAATGAATTAAACTTTCAGGGGGCCCAGGAGGGAAAAGGGATCAAAATCCTTGCTCTGTCTATCATTTAGTAGACACTGAGCACAAATTGGGGTTTGCTCCAGTATTTTGTGTTTGTTCCACAAATGCTGACAGAGGAGTAAAGTATAATGTTTGTGTGCATGTGTGTGTATACACATATAATAAAAACAGCAGGTAATAGCAACTGAATTGAATATGAAGAGCAAAAAGCTTTAAGAGAAATTAGATAATTGTTAGGCATTTAATGTAAATGAGCATGATGGCATAGAAATGAATTAAGAAAGTAAAATAGAAGAGATGAATGGGACCTATGAAATCTTCCAACAAGAAAAGCTGAAGAAATATTTTGAAATGTCAGATTGAATTGAAAGTTCCCATGCCTCACAATAAAAAATAAATGTTCGATGCTTGGTCAATAAATGATAATCAATTTTGTTATTCAGAGATATTTGCTACTATTTTGTTATGGTATTTTTGCCCAGCAGTAACTATTTTATTCATTGTTTAATTGGAATGCTTTTTTTTTCTTTCTCTTTCTGAATTTTCCTCATAGATTGGACAACTTGCTTTCAAAAGCATGAAACGATTAAACCGAATCCAATCCATTGTTTTTGAAACTGCCTACAACACAAATGAGAATATGCTAATATGCGCACCTACCGGGGCAGGAAAAACTAACATTGCCATGTTAACAGTTTTGCATGAAATCCGTCAGCATGTTCAGCAAGGCGTTATCAAAAAGGATGAATTTAAGGTAGGAATTCAGTGAAGTAGTTTGATAACTTGTTAGACAGAACTTCATGTAAGATTGTCATGTTTATATGAATCTTAAGAAATTTTCAAAGACCTCTCGTTTTCTCCAATACGTACAGCTACAAAGCTTGTTGATTTAGTTGATTGCCGGTTCGCAATTCCTCTTTTGGTTCTGGAAATGTTGCTGCCTGTGTGAAAAGGGTTGAAAATATATTTAACTTGGGTGCAGAAGAAATGTTCAAAATGATAGGCCTTTATAAACAAAATACATTGTTTTGCTTAAAGAGAGCTGAGCATTTATTCTGAATATAACCAAAATCCACAGACTGCTGTTAATTTTCTTGCTGTTTATGAGGTCAGTATTATCTTTTACATAAATTATGATTGGTATCAGTTGATGTGAATATTCAGGGTTGAACATTTTGCTCATTTATCAATCTAGTCTCTTTTTCATTGCAGATAATTTATGTTGCTCCCATGAAGGCATTGGCAGCTGAAATGACGAATTACTTCAGCAAACGTCTGGAACCATTGGGCATCATGGTGAAAGAGCTGACAGGCGACATGCAGTTGTCAAAAAGTGAAATTCTCCGAACTCAGGTACCTATTTACTTTCTAGAGCACTCTGACACTTTATAAAGAATAACTGTTGATCCCGTTGTGTCTCATTACTACCCTACATGAGATGAGAACACACACATCATTCCCTGCCTAAGCAGTACAAGGAATGATTGGTGGTGCTAAGCAAACTGTCACCCAACAAAACTTTCTCCATCATTTATTATCTGGAATCAGTGGCATATGCTTGGTGTTCCAAAATGCTGTCCAGTGACAGACAGAGCTGGAGTTTGATAGGCTTTAAAAAAGAAGGTGGAAAAATCGTCTCGATGCTGCATATCATGTGGTAATGACATTCAAAATTTCATATTAAGAACTGCTTTGTTGGATGAGGGCCAGCCCATAATAAGTGAGAGTCAACCCCATCTTCCTAGAAATATATGGATATAATCATCTGGCTACCATTCAGTTCTCCTTGCTCAGCTTTCTGTAGCTACTACATACAAGGATGGGTATTCCTAGCATTCTCAGGAAGCACCACTGCTAAATTGGGTGGGAATTTTGGAAGTTTCCATCTCAAATTTCTGATGACAGCAGGTTGGGGAAGGTTGTTATAGTTAATTCTGTGTTGTGACTCAGGGCCAGCCTGTGGGTCCGACAGCCGGCTCCGATGTATCGGATGACTCAGATGAGGGGGAGGAGGGAAACGAACCGGCTGATGATGGTTTGGAGGCTTTGCAGAGCCCTCAGCCGGGGACCTCTTCTCAGCTGCGTGAGCCCGAGAGTGCGGAGGAAGATGACCCACAGCTGGCCCTGTTCAAGGACGCCCGACGCAGGAGGCAGTCGAGCAGGAACAAACAAAGAAAGGCTGCGGGACTCCTCGGGAGGAGGCACAGGGAGACCACGCCCTGAGCTCTCTATAAAAGGAGTGTTTGGGGAGGGGCTGGTTGCTGAAAGCAACTTTTCCGCTTGAGAAGACAAGCTCTAGTGTTTTTGTTAACTGCGTAATAAATCTTGGCAGATGCCTTTTAGCCTTGGACGCTCTCCAGTCTCTTCTTTCTGAATAGGGGTTTGCCTTATTACAAGGCCAGAAGAGGGCTGGTTCAGAACATTCTGGTTTTCTCTGCTTTTTACAAATCCTTTTTGGAATGAGCTTCCCATTCTTCTGTTGACGAGGTAGAGAATTCAGGGAGTTCATTATATGTTAGTTAAAGAAGCATGCTTCCTTTTTCTCTATTTTGAGGTACTGATAATCCATTTCAAGGGAGGATTCTGAGGATTCTGACTTTAAAAAGGTAGTTTCTTTGCACTGTTTAAAATGATATGCAGTGCTATTATCTGTTCCTTCAGCTGCTTTAAAAAAAACAGAAGTCTTATAGGTTTCTTTCTGAAAAGAAGATGTTTCGTAAATTTCAGTATCTAGCATACTCAGAGAAGAGGAATCTAGCAACTAATTTGTGCTTTAGGATTTCCGTTTTTGTTTTTGTTCTTGTTTTAAGACTTTATTCTGAGTTGAAAAGTTACATGTTGTCACTAGCATTTCCTAATAAGACTTCCTTGTCCTAGGCAGTGTTGGAACTTCAAACCAACTCGTAAGTCAAGGACTACTTATACATATATACACACATGCACACATACATACACCTGAAGTTCTTTATAGGGATATAACAAAACAATGATTTCATGAATTAATACATAATATTAAGCCATCACGTATTTTATCTGTGGTTTGAACATACTACATTAGTTAATTAAACTAAGCTATAAACCATGGTTTATAAACCATAGTGTGTCCATATATTATGTAGATTCTACTGTGCTATTTAAATAGTTCTGAAGGTAAATATATGTGTCCTGGATAAGGTTGGAGGATCCAATCTAAGTTGGTCACCAGGACTAAAGTTTATTCTTCTAAGCTTTGGGGCTTGTGTTGGAGCCCATCCTCAGGGTACTTCTCTTTTTCCAGAATGTGTGAACAGCCCAGTGAACACATTCTGGAGAGAGAGAAGCTACCTGAGGATGACCTCCGGCACAAGCTTAGAAGAATAAACCTTTGTCCCGGTGACCGACTTAAGATTGGATTCCTTAATTATTTCTGTTCTTAATTTTTAGTCCAAAGGTATTTTTATCATATGAAGGACTTAATCTGCTTAAACAAGTAATCTGTAAAAAGAAAAGTGCCTCATTGTGGATGTGGCTATTTAGCTACGTAGTGGATGCCTGCTATTTAAAACAAATGAATCAGCTTGTTCTCCATTGGAATTCTTTGTGCAAAGAAAAATCCTGAGAAACTGACTGTTTATCCCATATATGCTTGATAGGTAGATTAGCACTTAGAAAATCAGATCATAGAAGATTTTTGTAAACAACTGGTAATTGTAACATCAAATTTAAGCACACAATTTGTGGTTAGTGCATTTAATTAGATGGCTGTTGATGTGTTTTATTTTGATACAATATTCAAATGCTGAGTGAGAATCCTTAAGTAATCCCTTAAAAAGAGTCATCAGCTCAGTTCCTACATATTAACTGGTTTACTATTGTATAAAAATACATCCTGATTTTAGTGAAGTAGAAGATTCTTTGCTTAGTGGTGCTTTTCGCGGATGGAGGAAATAGCTCAGAGTAGAATATCATCTCAAAGTTTGGGTGATCGATTGCTCTTGCAGTGACAGTGAAGAGTAAGCAGTAAAACAGGCCATCTAAAAGCTGAGTAGAGCTGAGGCTGGCAAATGATACTGGCAACTTTTGCATTGTGCGGATGAGGATCTTGATGGCTTTCACCATCTGATGGATTTCAAAAACTTGAGCTATGAAGGTTTTATACCTCAGTTGCAATTGAACATAATACATAGATTTTTTTAAAAAAAATGTTAGTGTCTTAAAAATAAGAAATGCAGTTATATGGTTCCAGAAGTGCCTGAAAGAAAGACTGGTATCAGTACTGCCATTCTGAACAGTTGAAGATGCAAAATATTCTAAGGCAATATAGGCAGTCCTCGGTTAACAACCACTTGTTTGGCAACCATTTGAAGTTACAGTGATGCTGAGAGAATGGTGGTTTCAACCAGTCCTTGAAGTCCTGGCCATCCCAGCACCCCGCAATCATGTGATTGCTATCTGGGCACTTGGCAGCAGACTCACAATAGTTGCAGCATCCCACAGTCACATGATCATAATTTGCAACCTTCCCTGCCAGTTTCCGACAAGCAAAGTCAATGGGGAAGCTGGCGGGGAAGGTGGCAAGTTGCTTGAGTAAGTCTCCCCACCTGTGCTCTCCCCCCCTAACTCCTCTGTGCTCATGCCACACCTTGCTAGCCACCTCCTCACCCTCAAGACCCTCCCTGACCCTCTGTGTGCTCAAGCTGCACCTCCCTGCCACTTGCGCACCTTCCCCACCTGGCAGCAGCCAATCCAAGCCCCCCAATACTTGTGCCAGGCTTCCCCACCACTCATGCAACCTCTCTAAGCTTCACTGCACTCAAGCCATTGAAAATGAAGATCAGCAGTTAGTAGCACTGAAGCAGCTGTAGTCCCCAGGTTTCACTCCCTTGTGAGTCATGGGCCCTGGGTTTGGTCACATTCTGTAAGTTAGCCCATTTTTCTTTATTCTATTTATATCCCGCCCTTCTCCGAAGACTCAGGGCGGCTTACAAGCTTAGCAGTAGCCTTCATTCTATGTATATGCCTGCTTATTAGGGCTTTCACACACACCCCAAGCGGCATTATTACAAAGTCAGCTTAATTGCCCCCAACAATCTGGGTCCTCAGATTTGAGGTGCCTTAGTTTCAAAAATCATTTATTTTATTTATTTATTATTTATTATTTGGATTTATATACCGCCCCTCTCCCGAAGGACTCGGGGCGGTGTACAGGGCAATTAAAACACTATATACAACACATAATATACAAAAATTAAAATAAATTAAACCAAGTAGCCCTAAACAATAAAACACGTTCTAAAATTTAAAATTTAAAATCTAAAACCCCAGTCCCTCAGTCCAGGCCGGCAAGTTCAAATAGCCAAGTCTTCAGGTTGCAGCGAAAAGAGCGAAGGTCGGGAGCCATCCGGAGCTCAACAGGAAGCTGGTTCCAGAGGGCAGGCACGCCCACAGAGATTGCTCTCCCCCTGGGGGCCGCCAGTCGACATTCCCTGACCGACGGCACCCTGAGGAGGCCTTTCTGTGGGAGCGCACAGGACGATGGGAAGTTAACGCCGGCAAAAGGTACTCCCGTAAATTGCCCAGTGATGCATAATTTTGCCCAGTTGAAGGTGATGAAAAGTGTGTGTGTGTGTGAGAGAGAGAGGGGGGGGGATGCACTGCAAGTAATGTATTTGTTTTCATTTAATGCATTTTTCATATTGGGGTTCTTTTTTTATGCTTTCAGTTTTGTTTACTTTCCTTTTTTGTGTATGTTGTGGGAAGGATCAGAATGAAATTGTTGTCTGTTGGTGATCTGATCTGGTTCATAACTGACAATTGAATTATTATTTAAACACTTGGACATTTCAATAAAAGAGAATACATGTAGGTCAGGGTTGCATTCTGGAGTCCTTGGTGCTCTCTGTTGTTTGCTTGCAGATGTTTCAGTGCCATAAATAACATCATCATGACTTGGACATTTATTATGACAAGCAATTGGTGAACACTGCTAAATCTCTTAAAAATATAACGAGCACCATTGTTTCTAGACTTTCCGTCTGTTCAGCATGTGTGACAATTGCTTCCTGAACAATTACCTTATTCTCAAGAGGGGGCTTATATTTTGGGTTCTTTTGTTTCTTATAAATAATTAAGGAAGTAGTAGCTTTCTAGTTACTTCACTGCTAATGTTCCATTTCTTCTCCTTATTTCTGCTCCTTCTCCACCAGAAGGTTTCTTTAATGCTCGAAAAGATAGCCATGTTTATGTCCTCCGTGCTCACCTCTGTCTAACGCGGTGTTTCTCAAATATGGCAATTTCAAGATGTGGAAACTGGAGAATTCTGGGAGTTGAAGTCCACATATTTTAAAGTTGCCAAGTTTGAAAAACGCTGGCCTTTTTAGTGCACGCATTGTCCTCATGTCTTTTCTACCTAGTTCCAGGTATCGGTGTGCTTTTCATATAATTGCTAAGCCAGCAGTTATGCCATACGGCAGGGGTGTCAAACTGCCGGCCCGCGGGCTGGATGCATCATCCGCAAGCCACACCCACCCCATTGCTGGCAATGGCGAAAAGGCTCCGATACGTTGCGCGACGTCACATGACGTCGTGAGTTTGACATGTCTGCCACAGGGTCCCTAAATAATGTGTGCATCATATTGTGGCAGTTGTTTCCACTGCTTTTTCTCATAGTGAGGGAGGGTAGTATCATATTCTGGTTTGCTAGTGTTGGTTTGTTTTTTTTATTGCTAACCAAAATTTAAACCTGCTAGGTAAACATTTAGAGATGGACAGGAGCAGCTAGAAGTTTGTCACGATGGGATCAGCAGTTTCTGATGAGCAAGGTGGTAACTAATGCTATTCCTGACATTAGTTAGAAGAGTACCCTGTTAAAAGTGATACATTTGACAAAGTGCTTGTATTTTTTTCCATAATAAATAACTGGGAAAAGGATTAATGCTGAATGCTTTGCGCCCAATCAGAATATGTTCTTTTGATCAACACTTTGGCAAGGATGTGGAACAATAAATAAGATTTATTCCTTTACTTTGCAGAGAAATCTAACATTTCTAAGTGGCACAGCTAAACTGAGAGTCATTTTTTTTTTTTTCACAATGACTGAAGAGACACAATATTTAAAACAAGATCTTTTTGTCCCTTAAACAAACTACAAATGGAAGTACAATAACGTACCCATTTTTCTTAAAAATATTAGTGGGAATGTTCCCAAAGGCTCATAAGTGTGTTCAGAGCTGAACAAGGGGTTGAATCTGAAGCTCTCTTTAGTGAGTTTAGCATTGTTTGGAGGAATGAAATTTCCTTTAGATTAAAGTCTTATCTCACACTGAGTTATCCATTGCGGATTTTCTTTCAAAATGACCTATGTGCCCTAAACAAACTGTAACCTCCTACTTCATTGTAAATGTAGTTGGTCTTAGAGAGCAGAACTCCTTCTTGATAAATTTGGAACCTTTCCACTCTAAATTAACTGTTAGTAAAGAACTTTGAGATTCTTTCATTTCTCCAGCATGATAGATGGAGAATCCACGAATGGGTTAACTCTGTCTTCCTGCCCAGTTAGACTAAGTCTGTCAAATTTGCCATGCCTCTCCTGGGCCAGGATACCTTCCTGTCACGACTTAGTCTGTGCCCAGAATAGACGTGATAATTTTGGCTCCCAGTTTGCAGACTGAATTCATTGAGCAGGTTGTATGGTTCTTTACATCCGTTCATGAATTCTCCATTTCCCTCTCTGCGCTGGGCTATAGGAGCATAGGGAAAAATAATTGTGGTTTGGATCCATCACTGATCTCAATCAGTTGAATGGGACTATGTCCTGCTTATCATGAGCTGTAAGTTTTCATAGACTGGTCCAACAGTGTCACCTGTTGGTAAACAGTATATCTTCTTCTTCCCTTGCAGGTGTTAATTCAAAAGATTGTGAACTGAATTTTGTTGTATACAGCAGTCATTGTTGCATGAAATAAATATGAATAAATATTATACTCTCCTATCAAAATAGATTTCTTTTCTGCCTTCTTTCATTACAATAGGCACTAGGATTTTAGAGTGATTTTTATTTCAAAATTGTACGATTTATACATATTGCTCCATAAATTTGTTAAACTTGATGAGATTTTTAATGTCAGGCAATAATTTCTGTAAGATTACAAAAATATCCAAGGATTTCATCTTCCCATTGATTATGTGCCATCTTTTAGCAACCACATAGATTTTCTTAATGATAGTCTGTCCTTGACCTGGCTTTTCAAGTGCCTTCATCGCCCTTGTAACTAAAGCCTTCTTTGACTTTCTTAATCGTTCAGTGTGCATCAGCAATAATGTTTTGTGTTTCTTGGCCTTTTCTAAAATCTCCTTAAACATTTGACGTCTCTCTTTCATATAGGGCTCTGAGCTGTGTTGGATGATCCTGAGCATTATTTTGCTAGCCTGCGAAATTAAGAATATTGTATAATGCTCTATTAATTCTCCTTTTTTGGTGTTTGGAAGTAGATTGAAGTGTTTCAATCTATTGGTCACTGTCTCCAAATTTACTGGCATAGCTTGTTTAGAACCTTCACTGATTCTTCTTCTATTACTTGTCTTATTTCAATGGGTAGTCTCTTAGTTCCTGTAATCTTCCAACTTGGCAATGATCTAACTTGCTCGTCTAATACTAAAGATTCTTGTAAGAAATATCTTCTAAGATACTTTGGATGTTGACTGTATAGTATTTCGGTATATTCTTTCCATCCTTATTTGCTCTCCTTTGAATTGGTTACTGTCCGTACACTGGTTGTCCATACCAATTTGAGGTTGGAACTTTGTTCTGAATTCGGAAATCTTTTGAAAGACTTTCATTGTTTTTCTTGAATGAGTGGTGACAACCACTTATTCAGCAGCCATTCAAAATTATGGCAGCACTGAACAAGGGGGACTTAGGGCCTGTCCTAAGAATTCTGGCTGTCTCAGCATCCCCGTAGTAACTTGATCAAGGTTTGAATGCTCAGTTTTATTGTGTGACTTATGTTGATAGAGCTGTGGTTCTATTTGCAATTCTAAAATGTTGGCAGATAGGTATACCAGAATTGCCAAATAATATTACTAGACCTTAAAGGCATTAAAGTATAAAATAATATAACATGAAGGTTTATTAACTTGTCTTTACGTAATGTCTCTATAAAACTGAATGTTAATATGCAGGAATCGTCTGTATTTTTAATTCACTTATAGAAAATATATATACAGTTAGACTTTTGTATAATAAATGTATCTTTTAATTACAGTATGTAAAACTAGAAGACTTTTAGCTGTGCACTCTGTGCAAATAGGATTTTAATAATGTACTTCTCATAAAACAAACAAGATTCTCCTTAAAAGAAATATTTCATTACCTCTATTAATAACTAGGACATTGTGGAATCCCAAGAGTTAGTTATTGATTTTCTTTTTTCTTCAAGATTTAAGCCTTGTCATAAATTCTTTTTGTTGAGAGAAACCCATACTTCTGTAAAATTGCTATATAATTCTTCTGCATTTTCCCTCTAGATACCTAAAAGCACTATAAACATTAAGCAATAATAAAGCACTCTTTATAGTTAATGCAAATGATACATTAAACTAGATTCTTTTCTTAGACTATAATTTAAAGGTATTCTGAAGTCCAATTATCTTTGATTTGCCTGTAACAAAAAATTCAGAGAAACAGCCATGCTTTTTAAATGAGTATTTCTCAGTAGACAAATGGATCTGAGTGGAAAGAGCAGGAAAATTGAGAAGTGAGATGCAAGTGAATTATGCCTGTTTGCCGATGATTTTTTAAAAACTCCTCTAAGAAAAATCTGTTCGTAAAATGGGAAGCAGCAGGACATTTACCTAAAGTAATAAGAAAAAGTAATAAAAAAAACCCATTGGACCCATGTTATTCAGAAGTGGATCTTTCTACCATGCAGATATTTGAAGCTAAACTAAGACCTCCAAATGAATTGTCCATAATAAATGGAATATATTTCATCCCACCTATCACTGGAATATCCAGGGCTAGGAAGAAGACAAATGGAAAAGGAGGAGGGACCTGGCAGGATCATTGGATCCTGCTCCAATTATTTCCACTCCACATGCCACTTCTGCCTTGTTCGGTTTTCTATTTATTCCCTGAACAAATATTGATATCATAGTACAAAATGATTTCATAGAAATAAGAGAACGGGATATTTTTGCATGCATTGTATGTTTGTATTATGTATGCATGTATGTATGTGTATATATGTATATGCATATATATGTGTGTGTGTCTGTGTGTGCATGAAAAAAAGCTTGAATATTTTTAAAGAAACAAGTCCGGCAGTAAAAGCACACATTCTCATACATACATACACACTCCTATAGAAAATTGAAACTTTTTCACCTTGTTCCTGCTCTCCCTTCCTGCCAATTTCAAAATGCAGTAGTATCTTAATATTTAAAAAATGTAAGATCGTGGATTAATTCCAATATTCCAAATTATAGTTTACATATGGCAACTTTTCACATTTTGTTTAGCTTCTCTCAGTAATAACTTTCTGATTAATGTGGGTAATAAAAGAAGGAAGAAAAAGAAAAACACTCACAGGTTCATTGCTGTTTGCTATGAGATACAATAAATGGAACATTGTCGCACCTGATTAAGTAGCTAATTAGCATCAATCAACTCTGGCTATAGAATAGCAGAGGTTAGTATAACCATGATTACTGAGGCAAAAAGAGCAAATGGGAAAGGGGAGGATGATAATGATAGGTTAATAATATGGAACTCGTCTATTTAAAAAAAAATTCGATCATAATTTATATTTGCAGACTGCAAAGTCTACAGACTGTAATCATAATTTTTGTAAGATGAATTTCACAAACCATAAATGTTTTTCTTCTTTTACCTCAAAATCTTACATGCTTTAACGGGCATGGTGCTGTTTACGAATAAGGCAGGTATTTTGATGTTGTTCCTTTTAAATAATAAGTACACTACATCATGAGCATTCATACTTCCATGTATCTCGGCTTTCCTAAACTTTGTTCAGCTTCATTTTTTCCTGCAATTATTTCACTAAATCACTGGTATACAGTATTCATATAATAATTTTTATTTTAAAAGAAAAGCCAGTAAACCAGGCTTTAACCGTTAAAAAATAACTTAAAGAGTTCATTTGTTTTTCTTTTATACTTTTTGTAAACAGAAGCAGTAAAACTGGTGACTGTTGAGGACTCAGTAACTTCTTCAAAATGTATGTGCTTGTCAAAGCTCTTCTGGTTCTAGGGACGTTGGTGGAATTGAGAAGCAGGGACACACTCTCCAAAAATTAGCAGAACAGGGCCAAAATGAAATACAGTTTAATTAAATTACAGTTACTCTTATATATGATTAAAACTATTAATCATTCTTTGTTATTAATATTTTACTGCAGTAAATCCTATGTATATTTTTCAAACACTGAATATTTAAATATTAACTTAAATATGTATGCCAGATGGATTTAGAATGAGAACCTAATTTTCTCATTTATTTAAATGAGAAATAAAAATAATTTTTCATTTACATTTTGTTTCTGCCCAGCTCCCAAGACTCTAGGCAATTTACAATGAGATAGTTAAAAAAAAGAATCCAAATATAATAAAATGATATTAATAAGCAAGCTCCGACAAAACTAAAACAGCAACCCATTTACCATAAAAACAAGTAATCTAAATTAAAAAAACAATTACCAAATGCCCATTGAAACAACATCACCTTTTACAACTCAACTATCAAGGGTGCCTAGTGTACCTCCAAGGGCAAGGCGCTTTGCAGTGTGGGGACAATTACAGCCATGGATCAATAGCTCTATCTATCTATCTATCTATCTATCTATCTATCTATCTATCTATCTATCTATCTATCATTTATCACAACACGGTCTTGACAGTTTCGAAGATATGAAAAAAATTAAACATTCATGGTATAATTCAGGAATATATATATATGGATTGCTGACAAAGAATTAAAGGGAGACTGATATAGCTATTTCAAGCTTCACCCATATTTGGGTCGACGAGGTGCTCAAAACACTCAAGATATATAGATATATAGATATATAATACCAAACCTAGTAAATCATCCTTAATCACAAGGATAAAAAGAAAGGCAGAAAAAAGGGAGAAAAATAGAAGATGGTACAGTGATGAGCTCAACAGAAATGTTCTCCCAAAGAGCTTAGTTTTGAACATCCATTACCAGGGAGGGGCCTCGTCTGATCTCCCTTAGTTGACTATTCCAAAGCACCAATACCATAGAAAAGCATCACCTTCTAGCTCGGGCTCCTTTCACTTCCTAGAAGTGCAGGACTATCAGCATTTCTCTTTAGATGATCTAGTGGCTTCAGCCAATTAAGGTTTGACCAGCCAGCCTGAGGGTATCAAAATATCAGCCATGAAAGGCTTTATAGGTCAAAGCTAGCCCTTTAAATTATATCCGGAAACCAACTGCTCACAACTACAGTATGCTCAGTATTGGAGCTACATGTTCTCAATATTAGAAACCAATTAACACAGGAGCCAATGTATTCTGGACCACCTGTAGTTTCGGAGTAACCTTTAAAGGCAGTCCCATGTAGAGCATTGCAGAGACTGAGTGGTAACGACAACATTATCATAGCTAGGTAAGGCTGCAGTTAGTGCACCAAGTGAAGGTGGGGAAAGACCTTTTAGCCATGGCTTCCATTCGTTGCTTAAGGAAGTTTGTTCCAGAAGGGCCCCTAGTTACAAACTGGCTCCTTCGCAGGAAGTGCAAGCCTATTCAGAGATCATGCTGGTGTCAATAGAGAATTATAATGAACAAACAAAGAATTCCAACTTACTTAGATTTAATTCCAGTCTATTCTTTTCCATTCAGACTCTTAGAGCCTCATACGGCTAGAATGTAACATTGACAGCTTTTCCCTTACAGCCTAGGGTGGTGATGTAAAGTGTGACATGGTCAGCATCCTGATGGTATCAGATCACAAAGAGCTGAATAACCTTTCCCAGAAGCTTCATGTAAATGTTAAGGAGTAGACAAGAGGAGACTGAGCCTTGAAGCATTATCTAAGGCAGGAAGGGCCAAACTGACCTCAGATTGTTCACTACTTAAAACTGAAGTCTGTGGAGAATGGAACAGGACCACTGGGAAAAGAGTGCTTCCAATCCCTAACCCTCTGAAGGTAATCTAGTAAGATACCATGGTTGATGGTATCAAAAGCTGCCAAGATATCCAAAAAAACAGGAAAGGCATACAGTGCTCATCAGGTCCTAACATAGGTTATCCAGGAGAGCAACCAGTATATCTGATCCTGAGCCTTGACTGAAAAGATTCCAGATGAACTACTGTTCTAGGGTGCTTTACTACTACCATCTCAACAACATTTCCTAAAAAGCAAAAAATGGAGCATCACAGATGGTTTTCTAAGACCACCATATCCAAGGACAGCCGCTTCAGAAGAGGGCATACTTCAAAGACTGAGCATTAATAATGTCCAGGATCCAAGTAATCACACATCTCTCCTGCTCCTGGTAAAAGCCAGAGTCCAAGCCACAAATCACACTTTCACTTTCTAGTTTACAGGCCTAAAGGAATCTGAGATCACACAGTATGCACACAGCACTTGATCACACAGTATCACACAGCACTTGATCTGGACACCACTCTGTCCATGAGGTGTTAACACTTTGGTGAACTCCTTTGTCAGAAGGGTGCTGTGCAAATTGGTCACAACAGCCAGACAAGAGTTCACAATACTACCTGCTTCCTGAAAAGAAGTTTGTAACCCTATACAGGATAGCTGGACAACAATCCATCAATAGAATAAAGAAGAAAAGTGAGAATACTTTACCTCCCTCATTGCCACAAAGTACACCTGAACATGAGAAAGTACCTGCATTCAGTCAGGTTCCCTTTTTGTCTTCTTCCACAGGCACTCAAGGCATTCCTTTCTTTTGAACCAGTCCCCCCGATGTTTTGCAAGGACAGAAAGCCAATCCTCTCCCTAAAATGCATGTATGAACCAGACAGATTTTGTTGGGAGACGGTAGTTCTCGGTGCACTAGCAACAGCAGCTGTCACTAGCTAACATCTTGACTACCACGTTTTATGACAATGACAATATCCTGATCAATTTCAGAGGCAGTGCCATGTAGAGCACATTCTAGTGGTCTAAATATGTGGTGATAAGGATGTAAGATACTGTTGTCGGTCTTTGTTCAGTGGTGTTAATTTCACATTTACAACCCATTTTTACATTTGGCAAGCAATGATCATCTGCACACACCACGACTCTGCAGTGATGAACATCATTCTGCCTGGTAAAAATCAAGGCACTGCTAGGGTATTGGGGAGAAAATTACATGGGCAGAGAAAAATGTAAGTTGACAGTTAAAATATTGACAGTTAACCCATTTCTATTTTGTCATGCCCTAATACAGAAGCCAGATTGAAATGTCTTGCATGAGTTCCATTGCATTAAACAAATGTGACACTTTATTTTCTGGCTGTTTTTGTGCGGAGGGAAGTGAAGTGGTATAATAGCAATATAAATGAAAATGCTTTGCAGTGCTGCTTGCTAAAGTAAAATACAACAAGAATCTAGAAAAGTATTTTAAGAGGTTTTTATTTTGAAGATTAAATGTTTTTCCAGATGCTTAAATGAAGAATGTTATCATTCCATGAAATTTATTGTAGTGTTGCAAGTTAATTATGGTAATAATGATGAAAAGTTAATAGTATGTGTCAGCAGCATTATGTATTAACATTATACTTTTAGTGATGCTCACCTGGTCCCTATTGTCCTTTGGAATGAATGGAAATCTTCAGTCATACCGCTGTAATAGTCTGATTATGTATGTCACTTTATGCCCTTCAGGTATTCTGGGCTATCTAAGCAAATGATCTGACAGTGACTGCTTTGAGCAACATAATAACTTATTAACTGGGGTGAGTTTCCTGTGTTACACAGACGACTTAAAGTCCCTAAGCATATCGTTCATAGATCCCATTTCCCCATGTGTGGAGAGACTGGATGGGGCTGAATTTTGTGGGACCATTTTTAAAGGGATGAGGTGAGCCCTTTTTACCTGTAGTAAAACAAAAACTCAAGAATCAGCTCTCACCCATTCCTACAATGCCATATTATTGCTGTCTCATAAAGTCCACCCAGATTAAAACAAGAAGCCCATCAATGTTTGATCAGTTTGAATGTCCCTTACCTTCTGTTTCCCCGAACAGTGTGCCTATGTTTTCTTTACATTTAAGCATGCAAGGACATCCATGCTTAAGCGTAAATGAGCCCATAAAAGGATAGTTGGATAGCCCTGCTGTTGGAGGGTATAGAACAAGTCTGTGGCTTCTTTCTTGTTAACCAACCTTAAAGCTTACAGTAAGTGCGTCATATGGACATTTCACAGGTATGTATCCAACAGACCTTGTGCTTTGTTTTTTTCTCTATTAATAAAGTAACACAGGTTACTGTCTTCACTTTCAGGCACATATTCCTTTTCTTCCCACTCCTGCCTCTTCTCTTTATCTTGACCTTCCGATAAACAGTTTTAAAGAAATACAAGTTTGATGTATGCGCATTTGTTGAAGCATGTTAAAATTAGCTCGCTCTCAGCAGCTTGGAGAGAGTTAACATAACCAGCCGCCGAGCTGCAGTTAAGCAAGAATCATCTTCCCTTTGACAAAGGGAAGATGGAGAGAGTATAAACACTTCATTGACGATTCTACTCTTTTTTAAGTTTTAGAGAAGTCTGTGACAGATTGCCATCTGCCAGACCTCCCTCACAGATCCTTATTCTCATGCTACTGTACTACATTCAAAGGTACAAAGAACAAAGTTTCTTTCCAATATGGCTGAATTATGCCAATGATTTGTTCTTCAAACATGTGTGACTACTGATAAAGTAAAAACTCCTTTGAACCATGCAGAATGCGGCTGCACGGGTAGTGATGGGAGCTCCCCGATACTCCCATATAACACCTCTGCTCCATGAGCTGCATTGGTTACCGGTTGCCCTCCGGGTGAGATTTAAGGTGCTGGTACTTACCTTTAAAGCCCTACATGGCTTAGGCCCAGGATACTTGCAGGACCATCTGCTACCGGGAACGAATTCCCATCGCCCAGTACGCTCACACAGAGAAGGCCTCCTCAGGGTACCGTCGGCTGGACAATGTCGGCTGGCGACCCCCAGGGGGAGGGCCTTCTCTGTGGGAGCGCCAGTCCTATGGAATCAGCTCCCCCCTGAGCTTCGGATGGCCCAAAATCTCCAGTCCTTTCGCCGCGGCCTCAAAACACTCCTTTTCCACCTGGCTGACCTGGACTGACAGGCATTTTAATTATATTTACAATTTTTAATTTATTTTTAATTTTTAATTTTAATTTATTGCACAGATGATTTTAATTTTATTTTTATCTTAATTTCTGTACTTATTATATGTTTTGTTGTTAGCCGCCCTGAGTCCTTCGGGAGATAGGGCAGGATATAAATCCCATTAATAAATAAATAAATAAATATAGGGACCTTGGGCCAATGAGCAGTGGCACTTTTGTTGATTGATTGACTGATTTAGTTAATTTATGTGCTGCCCATCTCCCTCTGAAAAGTATTCTGAAGAACTCCTTAAGCTTGCAGCAACACATTGGATCCATGTTGTGTGACTTATTTAAATCTTTTGGGAGAAGCCCAGAACAGATGGATAGAGATAGTCTGCTTCTTTCTAAACATTGTATACCATTACCTAAAGTGTCTTAGAAATGGGAATTAGAATATGGGGACCTGTATCTTGTAAGCCCGAATAGTCCCTCTAATTGAGCACAGTAGCATTTTTGGACCTTGAACAAAGTTTGATATTTTTTTGATTAAAACTCAAGATAAAGTACATGTTCTTGTTCTAATAAATTCCCACTTTTGTAACACTGAAAAGGAAAGAACTCTAACTGGTTGTCATATCCTGATCTGGAATGAAAATTAGATTTGGAGATGCCTACTGCATCTAATTTTTGGTGAGCCTGTGAATCTTTGATTTTCTTTTCCAGGAAATTACATTTCAGCGTTAGATTGCTGAGGCTCTAGGCAGACTGAGAATGAAGCTGCCTACTTAAATCCCAGGGCATAGAAAAGGCTTACTACTGTGTTTTAAACTGGACATCTCAAAGTTGTTTGTTATTCTCCCTTCCAGATTTTCCGGTTTCACAATATTTTAGGCATAAATCTTAAAGGAAGCGTTGTTGTTATTCATCTTCTAACGTTGGATTCAGTCCATCAGGTGTTTGTGTGGTCTCTGTCCTCTGTTTAAATTGTGTTTCTGTCAGAGCTCTATTGAAATTCAGAACAACTGCATACAGTACGTTCACGCCATCTTCAGGGTAACAATGTACACATTTTCACATTTAATTACTGTATTACTATTCTTTAGAGTTCCAACAGCAAGTTTTAATTATAACTTAGCCATAAAAAAGCACTTCATTGATACAGGATGTTTCCAAATGCTATAAAACTGAAAAGAAAGGTGGGGAGGCATATATTTCTTTTTTATTTTAAGTTGTGACAGTGTAACTGTAGCACAAGAAGAAGTGTGATCACAGCAGTACCAGTTTAGCTCTGGCAAATCAGCTAAATAGCTAGTATTTGGAGCACTTCACACCTTTAAATTCTTAATATGCATTGCTAAATATATTTCATGACAGTTTGCTAATTAATTACAGCTGCTAATTTTTGTAGCTGAGATCTGTTCATTTCAAAGTGTTAAATCACTTGCATCAATAATAGGTGTGACAACAGTTTGTAAAATCTGGTTGAACATGCAGTATTTAGAGTTATCACATACTTATTAAATACTACAATTAGCGTGCTAGAAAAGGTTGCTGCTCCTGGCTTTGATATTATCAACTGATCTGTGCCTAGTTCTTTGGTGACTAGCATCTTCAACCTTGTTATTATTTTGTTGGGATATTCAAAGGTATCCCATCACAAAAATGATTTTGGTTGCTATGTAATCAATGTACAATGTAGCAGGAGAGTCAAGAAAAATTCCTCATGCTTACTTTTTTAAAAGGTTTTCACACTACCCAGCTAAAACATCAATGATTACTGTGCATGTATGTTACTAAATAAATGTCTGCACAGAATAAGAAGCTTAATGAAAAATCTCCCACATTTAGTCAAAAATACTGAGGCTTTCCCTCTCCCTCCCTCCCCCCCCTCTCTCTCTCTCTCACACACACACACACACACACTCACACAGCCCAATCATGCAACATTTTAAGAAGCTGTTTTTTTCTATATGATTAAAAAGGGAAGATATGATAAATTGTCCAGAGCTACGTATTTCTGTCTTTTTTTTGTTACTAAGCAAATGTTTGGCTATCAAGCTCATTTTGTCATATCCTTGTTCTAATAAGTCTGAATAGGTAATGTAAAGTTTTTATTGTTAAAACCATACTTAGTAAAAGATTTAACTAGCTTAAACCATGTTCAAGTGCAGCAAGGAAATTCCATTCCAAACCAGCAGTTAATACAC
Source organism: Vipera berus (assembly GCF_964194415.1). NCBI lineage: Eukaryota > Metazoa > Chordata > Lepidosauria > Squamata > Viperidae > Vipera > Vipera berus. The sequence goes on along the minus strand of NC_138202.1, from coordinate 249,740,436 downwards.
GTTTTATGACCGCTTGCTTTATTTTTTCCATGTTTTAAACCTGCAAGTGCTGTGGGATGTAATGCTCAATTAAAATCATTTGCTCCATTTTATTCATAAGATAGTTCTTGAATGTGAAGTTGTACAGTTACTCTATTTTAATGGATATTAATTTTCATATGCTCTTGAGACCTGAGATTTATTATTTCCAAGACAATGATTTTTCATTTCTACTAAACAGATGCAAATGTGCAATACCATCTCTTAAATTTCAGTAGTTAAGTGCCTATGTTTTGGTCTGTTTTCCGGAATATGCAGTTGAAATCTCATAATATTAAAACAACAAAATTGATATTTTAAGGATTGGTAACAACTTTTATGCATATGTGCCAATAAGCTTCAATTGTAACCCAGGGAATATGGGCAATATTGCATTCCCAATTTTTGTTCATTGTTTTCTAGGTACTTGCCAGGTTACAATTTTGGACCTTAGCTGCTTTTGAAATTGCAGGGGAACTTGATGTAACATGCCACTGACAGCTTACTCTCCCAATGATCATCCACTAAAGCAAGCAGAGCATACATCAGCCTTCTCAATTCCACTAGGATTTGTGTGTGTGTGTGTTATAACTATTTAGATTAACACAAGCACAACTGCAAGAATTGCATTTGCTTATTAATCTCTAATCAACACTGGGAATCTCTCCCAACCAAAGGGTGAGATAATAAATAATAATAATAATAAACCTTTATTGTCAAAGTACAACATGTGTACATTGAGATTAGCTGAGCCTCCCCCCCCCGTGCTCTCTCCCCCCAACACACAGTGACAGCAAACCCTCCATCCTACCACACCATGTGAACCAACTACACCACACACCGGCTTCCCAAGTCAATTCTGCATAAGTTCACAGAGATTATATCCCATTTAAAAGCCTAACAGCCCACGGATAAAAGCTATTTTTCAGCCTGTTGGTACGGCTGGCTATACTCCTATATCTCCTACCAGATGGTAGGAGAGTAAAGAGATACCGTCCAGGGTGTGAGTCATCCCTGAGAATCTTCCTCACTCTTCCAAGGCAACGAGCCCTGGCGATGTCATCCAGTGGTGTCAGGGGACAGCCCACAATGTCTTGTGCTGTGCTCACTACCCTCTGTAATACTTTCCTGTCCGCGGCTGTCAAACCAGCATACCAAACCACAATACCATACGAGAGGACGCTCTCTATAGTAGACCGGTAAAAGAGGGTCATTAGCCGTTGTTCTACCCTGTTCTTCCGCAAGACCCTAAGAAAGTGAAGCCTCTGTTGGGCCTTTCTAGCCACCTGGGTTGTGTTAACTTTCCAGGTCAGATCTTCACAGAGATAGACTCCCAGAAATTTAAAGGAGGAAACTCTCTCCACACAGTCCTCCCCGATGTAAAGTGGGGCAGGTTCCTCCTTTTTTCTCCAGAAGTCTAACACCATCTCTTTCGTCTTGCCAATGTTTAGGTGCAAGTTGTTGTTACTACACCATATGGATAGTTTTTGTACCTCCGCCCCATATGCTGTCTCATCCCCACCTGTAATAAGACTCAGCACAGTTGTATCATCTGCGAACTTGATTATCGCAGTGGATGGGTCAGATGATACACAATCATAACTGTATAAAGAGTACAGGTAGGGGCTAAGCACACAGCCCTGTGGCGTGCCGGTGCAAAGCTTCAGGGGGGTGGACAAAGCAGACCCAACCCTTACTGTTTGTAACCGATCCCTAAGAAAGTCTTGAATCCAATCGCAGATGGCGGGGGAGAATTTCAAGTCAGTCAGCTTCTGGATGAGAATGCTCGACAAAATGGTGTTGAAAGCCAGCATCCTGACATAACTTCCAGGTCTCTCAAGATGACTTGCTACAGAGTGTAAAGCAGTAGCTATGGCATCGTCTGTCGACCTATTTCCCCTGTAGGCAAATTGATGTTTATCAAAGTCCAGTGGGAGGCATGTCCTAAGATGTTGGAGAACCAATCTTTCGAAGCATTTCATGACTACAGACATTAATGCAATAGGTCTGTAGTCATTTAGGCACTCAACTGCAGTTTTCTTGGGGACTGGGACAATGGTAGCTGCTTTCAAGCACGATGGTACACATGCCGTTTGCAAGGAGGTGTTAAAAATCCTTGTCAGGACCCCTGCTAATTGATCGGCACAATTCCTGACCACTATCCCCAGCACCCCATCTGGGCCTGTGGCTTTGCTGGGATTCACAGCCTTCAATACAGCTCTCACTTGGTGTTCACACAGGGTGAGTGGCTGAGAGTCAGAAGGCCGACCAGCAAAGGCTACGGGGTCTGGTCTTTTAACCTCGTAGCGGGCGAAGAAGATATTCAGCTCCTCAGCCAACGAGGCATCGGTGTTTGCCATGCTCCTCGTGCTGCCCTTATAGTTGGTTAAGTGCTGCAGTCCCTGCCATACTTGCCTCGGATCGTTATTCGCTTAGTGGTTCTCCACCTTTTGTTTGTATTGTTGTTTTGCCATCCTAATGCCTCTTCTGAGATTTGCCCTGGCCTCTCTGTATACAAATGTTTTAATGTGACAAGTTACAAGTAAGTGCACATTTGGAATGGCTAGACATAAAGACAACTAGGATTGGGCATCCTTTGGAAAGTTTGTAAATAGCTGTACTTAGTTAATAGACTTTCTATTGCAGTTTCAGTTGCAAAGAAGAAAGTTTTAATGCTGCCATTTCAAGTTAGTCTGCTTAGCTTTGTTACTTTTCAAGTTGCTCTTGACACCTCAGCAAGGCAGTGAAAAATAAACTTAAAGACTACAACTTTTTTTTTTGGCCATTTCCTTTCTCAGATGCTTGTAACCACTCCAGAAAAATGGGACGTTGTGACCAGAAAGAGTGTTGGCGATGTCGCTCTCTCTCAACTAGTGAAGCTCCTTATTCTTGATGAGGTTCACCTGCTCCATGAAGATAGAGGACCCGTACTAGAAAGTTTGGTAGCCCGCACATTACGCCAGGTATGTCAAGGTTGATTGTTAGAACAAACGTAAGTAATATTGTATGCTAGAGACAATTACAGTCACTAATTAAATCCTCCATTATGTCTAAGCTGCTTCCAGTAGCAGTCGTCATAAAGATCACCATGAGAAGATTTGTCTCTTTGCTTTTTAGAACAGAATGTTCTGCAGGGCCAGCCTGCTACCGGCCCTGCAGAAAAGGCAGGGACAACCCCTTTTACAAGAAGTCAAGAGGCTGGAATTACGCCTGCCAAATTTATTGCTACAAAAACAAATAGAACAAGACACGAACCAAGAAACAGGAGCTTTTCAAGCGGTTGCCTTCAGCAAACCAGCCCTCCCACGCATTCCCCCTTAAATACAGTTCAGGGCGTGGCTTCTCTCTGCCTCCTTCCGAGGAGCCCCATTGCCTTCCTCTGTTTACTCCTGATTGACTGCCTCCTGCGTCGGGCCTCCTTGAACAGGGCCAGCTGTGGGTCATCATCATCCACGCTGTCAGGCTCACACAGCTGGGTCTGCGTCGTGACCAGATGAGAGGGGCCTGGCTGAGGGCTCTCATCAAGCTGTCCAATCCCCTCAGCAAGCTCTTCAACACCCCCCTCTTCCTCCTCCTCTGAGTCGTCCGACCCAACTGCCGAACCCACAGGCTGACCCTGAATCACAACACAGAAGGGGTGTGTGTGTGTCTGTGTGTATTGCTTAAAAGTTTGTGAACCATTCTGAATTTTTACTATTTCTGCATAAATATGATCCAAAATGTGTTGAGTTCACCACACAAATCTTAAAACATAATAGAGAGAAAGCAATTAAAAATGAGTCAAAAGTATACTTCTTCATGTATTTATTAAGCACTACTGCATATATGTTTCTAAATGCTATTCTTAATTAAGCAACACACACACAAACACAGGGATGTGCTGATATTAAATCATGGTATTACTCTTTGTTCACAGAGTTTTGTTAGAAAACTGTACTGTTGCTCAAATCTGCCATTTTGTTTTCTCATATGCCAAAGGCTTCTCCAATAAAAATCATTCTGGAGAAAAATAATTCTACATAGATAGACTTGGTAATAGGTTTATATAGAGATCTGGAATTGTTTGTATCTATTCCATATATTTTATGGAATAAAATAAGGAACACTTTGAAATTTGCTCAGAGTTCTCATACTGTGATACATCTTACAGAAGCCTTTTGTATCCTTTAGTAAAATGTCTTTTCAGTTATTGCTATTTTGAAATCACACTGCATTTTTTTAAAAAATGAAAGCACTGTTTACTAAATTACAAATTAAATGGTCAAGTAATTGCAGATCCAAAATCTCAATGTGAATAAAAATATTTTTTTATGGTTGGAAAAATAAGCCAAGCACATAATTTTAGCAAGTTAATCTCTGCTTCCCTCCACAATCCCTGTTATATTGCCTCATTGTGGAGGGTAAGGAAAGATATTCCTGGAAGTGCTGCTGAATAACTTGAGTGTTTTATTGGTTACTGAATAAAATTAGAGAAAATTAATTAAGTAATACCATGCTATATTTCCTAATTCATCTGTGATTCTAAATTAGATACAAAACAGGTTAATAAACCTAGTTAAGAAGAAAAAGGATTATTGAAAATTAAAACTATCTGGTTTTATGCTTAAAATATCAACTGCAGGTTAAAATATCAAAAGAGAAATGTGCTGTGTGGGATGGGAGGAAGTAACCACTATGGTCGAAGGTTCAGTAGGGTTAATAGTTGTTAGAGCATAGATAGGATCACAGATCTCTGCAAAGGAGTTATCTGTTTTTTAATATTTTTTGCAAAGATCAGTTTTTAATCTGTTCAGCCCCAAGGTCAAGTTACAGCTACCTTGTAAAGAAGGAGCTTTGAGATCACTGATTTGGTCTTAAATAAGAATATAAAAACATGTTTGCACATTATGCACTTTATGCTTTTACATGTAACTCAAATTGAATTGATAAAACATTTTGGAAGAAAAAGCTTTCAGCTTTGCTCCTATGCTGGGAATAGAACATCAAAAGAATCCTCTGAAACCAATTTGTACTTTGATGTTTAAAGTTACACATTGCTGAAAATAGCACAGATGTAAAATGAAAATGTTTAAAGAGAAGAGGGGGAATGAGAGCAGAAGGCTCTAGACTTTCATGATATTTAATGCAGTTGAAATTTATCTATATATTTATTTATTCAATTTACATGGCCACCCATCTCAAACAAGTGGGTGGCAAACAATCATAAAAATTAATTAAACCCAAATTACAGGCACAATACAAAAGAAAGTTAAATACATATAGCAGCTGAGAGATATTATAATCTGTAGGAAACAAGACCCTTAGCACACTCAGGACCCCACGCTTGTGCCCATAACCAGATCATCAAGATCATATGACAGGCCAACAGGATTAGAGCCATCCTAATCTCTGAAGGGAGAATGTTCAAGAGGACAGGCACTACTTTTTTGGCTGATGGGACTTGGCTCCTGCATGCTTAGTACTCTCCCTGTTCACATCATTAAGAACCAATGTCACATCCCGGGGGGGGGGGGAATTCAAATGAAATGCATGAGTCATTTTTCATTGTTCTAAAATTCCAGACGTCAGTAGATAACTAAAATTATTGTATTTCCATTATTTTTAAGTAAAGTGTTAAATCTAGCATATATATGCATTTTGATATCTTCCTTCCCTTCTCAATGTATGGTGGAAATAGTACATTTTCTTAAGAAGCTGCAGCAGCTTATTTCTTTCCAAACCAAACCTGTTAGAACATCACTAGTCCAGACACTTGGAAGTCTACACAGCTACCCAGGCCATCATTTGAACTTGACATATGGGGAGCTGGGGGAGGGATTCCCAAATAAGCTAGTAAGTACTAACCCTCCTCAAATATTAAGACAAAACAGTGATACTCTACTTACATTCAAGATGACTAGAAAGAAATGTGGTGGTCCTAGTCCCCCTTGCACTGTATTCTGTGTATAAAAAACAGTTGCAGTAAAGAACGCTCTTGCTGTGGAGACTCTCCCTGAAGTTAAAATGTAGAAAATCAGGATTCTTGTTGATGAGGTATGTCTCTTTGGACAGGTCTATTTACTACAGACATTCACCTGGCTGAGGAATTCTGGGAGTTGAAGTCCACAAGTCATAAAAGAGCCAAGTTTGAAGACCCGTGGGCTAGCGTATTCACTTTGCTCCTCCTTAATACATATAAGAATGTCACTATTCTATCTGGAGGGACGTGGTGGCTCAGTGGGTTAGGACACTGAGCTTGTTGATCAGAAGGTCGGCAGTTTGGCGGGTCAAATCCTGAGTGCTGCGTAGCAGAGTGAGCACCTGTTACTCGTCCCAGCTTCTGCCAACCTAGCAGTTCAAAAGCACATAAAAATGCAAGTAGAAAAATAGGGACCACTACGGTGGGAAGGTAACAGTGTTCCGTGCGCCTTTGGTGTCTAGTCATGCCAGCCACATGACCACGGAGATGTCCTTGGACAAGCGCTGGCTCTTCGGCTTTGAAACGGAGATGAGCACCAGCCCTAGAGTCAGAAACGACTAACACAAATGTGCGGGGTAACCTTTACCTTTACCTTTTTATTCTATCTGGAATAACAGTGGGTTTCTATGAAACCCGTCTATCCTGCATGTGTCTATAATGAGAGAAGGGAAAATTAGTACCTTATATGATTTGTGCTTTATCAAAATTGTACTGCTGTTCTTCCTTACCATCTGTGTGCATTTGTTCTCCCTAGTTGAATACTTGCAATGTTGTCAGATATTTGCATTAATAAAAACTGCAGACGCGGTTGGAAATTAGCACTAGTTTTATGAGATTTCTGTTCTGAGAAATATTGGAATTGTTTTTCCAGTTCAAATAGTGCAAACGCATGTTGTCTGGAGAAGTCCTGATGCTCTCATTTCTGTGAGTTCATAAGGTTTAACCTTTGTTCTCAGGGTTGCTTTTATTTATCAACTCATTTTGGTTTTACCTTACATATCTGCTATAGCTTCATGGAAAGTGCTTATGACAGCTTCCAGAGAGATTGTCAACTTGTATCAGATTCTTCAGCAGGAGCATACTGTTTCTTTGTAAAGATTGTCATATTTAGTAAAGAAATGAAAGGATGCCAATAATCACAATTTTTTTAATCACCTGCTGCTGGAGTAAAGAGATGCAGATGTGGGCGTCTCATGCTAAGTTGCAGCACTGCAGTATGCCATTAGGAATTATGGCTGAATTCTCTATGAATCCAGTCACAGTTGGGAAAAAATGAATGTGGTTTTTTTTAAAAAAAAAAGTTGGGAGCCTTTCTTAGAATAATATGAAGATATGAAAAGAATAATTCTATCCTTTGCAAAATAAAATAGAGGCATTATGTTTCTGTTATTTGCTATTAGAGCCCTTTTAGATGCTTGTGAAATCAGAATACTTTAAACACCAGGATTCATTTAAAACAATTAAGTATTAAATAGTATTACTAAAATAGTTGCTTAATTACAAATGATTATTCAGAATAGTTATGACATACTTATTTTTCTAGACATCATATACTAATTCCATTTGTATCTTTGTTCTTTGGCATCCAAAGAATTACAAAAACTAAGTAATCAATATTACTAAATTTAGAATTTAGATAATTTCCCTTATGCCTACCCCATAGGCCTGTGAGAAGGAAGGAATGAATTGATAAGGGCAGTGAAATATCCATATAATCCTGCAATAGTAAGATGCATAAGAAAGCAACTTAGAATAACTTCAGTTGATTCTGTATAAGGTGAAGCAGAGAGAAATTCTGAGAGACTTTGAAGATGGCTCAGGAATTCTGGGAGTTGAAGTCCACGAGTCATAAAAGAGCCAAGGTTGCCTACCCCTGCTCTACAACAATAAAACATTATTCCTGGAATCCTTGTGGTATCTGTTTCCTAACCAAGCCTACTCAAATATCTGACAGGTTGGGACTGAATATATACTTCAATCCTAAATATATGGGGAGGGGGCATTGGTGGAATGATGCCTTGTATTATATTATCCTTCTTAGTGCCCTCACTGGGATATTGAATATATAAATGCAAAGAATAAATTCTGTTCTACTTGAATAGTGAGCTAATATGGATCTGTCTTGTATTTAAATGTCAACTACGTAATCAATAGATAAACAAGAATAATCACTGTAATTATTTATAGTTGCTGCATATTTTACCTGTGATGACTTTCTATTTACATGTTTAACACATGAGATAATGCAGGACCATACTATGAAAGGTATGCAATAAAGAGTGGCATTTAATTATGTGATATTTGTAGGTCTATTACTAACAATTGCATGATGAAGAAAGATCAGTTTGAGGATCAGTAATGCCTTCTTTTTTATAGAAACAAAAATGTTGAATTATAAAATTGGAAGGGCCATTGAATCCAACTTCTATTCAGTTTTCAAGAATAACATTGTCCAATCCATTTCTATGTCATCTGCAGATTGAAAAGTATTCCCTCTACCATGTAAAGGGCATTATAGTGCTGAAAAGCCCACAGCCCCTATCTGAACTTTTGTGTACCCTACTCAGTGCCTCTTACCAATCTGATAAAGAGCAATTCGTGAGCACTTTTTAATATGTTTTGTTAAATTATTTCACAAGGCAAAGTAATAAAATACAATTTTATGTAACATCAAACAGAATTAAAGAATAAACATAAATAAAAGGGGGCTAGAAGCCTAGTAATTCCAAAAAACTGACCATATTGCTAAATCTTCATTGTCCTCTTATCCAAAAAAAATTAATTCAATACATTTAAACAATTCATTGCTGAAACCAGGTGTGGATTTTTTTTTCTTTCCAATACAATATAATATTTTTAGTCGATCCCAAGGCTTGAAAAAATTATTGATTTCTTAATAACTTCCAAATCCTAAGGATATAACTAAGAAGAATTCATGCTTCTTAATATAAAGTAATTGATTCTAAGTCATATTAATAATCCTGTTGATGTCAGCTCCAAATGCAGTAGTAATAGGAGACAATCAAACCATGTATCTTAATGTTCCAACTTTTGGGATAAATTTCCAGTAGCAGGTGATTGTAAATAGCCCCTATTAAATATTCTCTGAGGTGTCCAATATCCTCCTTTTAAAGTTATAGATTACAATGTTCATGTTGTTTAATATGTTCTTTCATTGATTTACCAGAACAAGACATTCTAGCTTGTTATTCCAAAGGTCACATAAATAACTTATGTCAAATTCATCAGCATCTGATAAGATGGGTTACTGGCTTAGGTTCCATGAATAATTCCTCCGAAACTACTAACTGCTGTGGATCTTCAGAAGCAATAATTGCCTATGGAGCAAATAAATGAAACAATGTGCCTAAATATGAATATACTGCTTAAATATATTTTCTGTGAAGTTCTCTGGAGAAGTTCAAACTTATTTCTAATTTTGTGAAAAAATTCTATGAAAGTTTTAAAAGTGGTTTCTTCAGAGTTGAGTTGATTCTAAGTAGTAATATTGCAAGAGCTCCAGTTTACAAATCTTTCTTCCCTTTTAGATTCTACTTATTCCATTCTGTTCTTCATCCAGAATAGATAGGTCACTATCTAAATTTGTTAAATAAATTAATAAATGTGTAATCTGGGATTATCCTATGTTCTAAGAATTTCGTAGGTGAGTTGGTAATATTTATATTCTTCACCCAATATTTACCATATATTTCTTGCAGTTTTTGAGCCAGCTTTACAGCTACTTAATTGTTATGTCAACTAGATGAGAGATTTGAAGAACTTCAGATCTGAAACTGAAAAGATACTGCAGAGTGGATAATATACAATGCCTGTTTGGAATCTTCTTTTAAAAAGTTGCTTCTTTTCATAGGCCTGCATGGTAACTGGATCATCTTAGGAAAATATGAAAGTGTATGATGTGCTTTGGAAAGAGTGTATATTCTCTATTGTTACTTAGCTAAAATGAGTACTTTCTTGGAATTGTGCAGCAACTATGGAAGCCCAGTAAAAGATGCAACTGTTTTATGAAGGTGCTGACATGTCCAGCACGTGTACACATGTGTGTTCCAAGGCATCAAATCTGAAGCATTTCATCTCCGTAATGTAAACCATACTTGACTAGCTAGTTATCACTGTGTTCTTTGTCAAATACTTTGTTGAAGTCAAGCATTCCAGGACTATGGAATACTAAATGAGTCTTAGTAAACTTAGTAAATTTAGTAAACTTCTACATTGCAACAGTAAGCTTCCAGTGATCACTGTATTATTTTCAGGTTGCTTATATTTTATGATCTTCTCTAGGATCTCCCTAAATTTCAATCTGACTCTAGTTTTGAAATTAGAGACAAGTACCGTATACTCAAATTTCTCAAAGATAATTCATAAAGTTTTACCAGATCATAAACAACTTCAGTCAGTACCCTACAGTAATGGCCAAAATTGTGGAAACCTTTTGGGAAAAGTGTACAGTAGAAATGCCACCTTTGGTTAAGTTTCCACCAATTTTTCTTCTAATTTCTTTATAACTGTAGCCTTGCTCACTTAATAATACTATTTTACATCACTTTCTGGACAACCAGTCAACTCTTTGCACCATTACTTTAATTTTATTACATTTTACAAACTCACTAAATGAAAGAACACATAGCACACTGACAAATGTCTTCCTCTCAGCTTCAATACATGACATCAATAAATGAATCCTACCGTGATCTGATTGGCTCATTGCCAAAACAAGATGACACCTGATTGGCTCTCTAAACCTCATGCTTATTGGCTGCAATCAGATGAAGGAAAGCTACCTGAGATCAACCTAAGCAAGTTGTGCTTCCCTTTTCTGGTTATTTGGCTATAACGTTTCATAAAATACAGTACAGGTAATTGAACAAACTTTGTTACATTACATTCTTGATTAAATTATCTTTCCCTTAATATATAATTTTATGATATATAATTTTATGGTAAGCCCCTTCATGGATTACTGCCTTGTCGTGGCGAAGGGGCTTGCGTAATTCAATGAAGCTATGAGCTATGCCGTGCAGGGCCACCCAAGACGGAAAGGTCATAGTAGAGAGTTCTGACAAAACGTGATCCACTGGAGAAGGAAATGGCAACCCACTCCAGTATCTTTGCCATGAAAACCCTATGGACAGTACCAAAAGGCAAAACGATATGACGCTGGAAGATGAGCCCCTCAGGTCAGAAGGCGTCCAATATGCTACTGGGGAAGAGCAGAGTGCTAGTACTAGTAGCGCCAGAAAGAATGAAGCGACTGGGCCAAAGCCGAAAGGACGCTCAGCTGTGGATGTGTCTGGTGGTGAAAGGAAAGTCCGATGCTGTAAAGATTTTTTCTCCATAGGAACCTGGAATGTAAGTTCCATGAATCAAGGAAAGCTGGACGTGGTCAAAAAAGAGATGACAAGACTGAACATCGACATCTTAGGTATCAGCGAACTAAAATGGACAGGAATGGGGGAATTTAATTCAGATGACCATCAGGTATACTACTGCGGGCAAGAATCCCTCAGAAGAAATGGAGTAGCCTTCATAGTCAATAAAAGAGTAGGAAAAGCAATACTGGGATACAATCCTCAAAATGACAGAATGATCTCAGTTCGAATCCAAGGCAAACCATTCAATATCACAGTAGTCCAAGTCTATGCCCCAACCACTAGTGCTGAAGAGGATGAAATTGACCAGTTCTATGAAGCCCTACAGCACCTTATAGAACTAATACCAAAAAATGATGTCCTTATCATCATGGGGGATTGGAATGCTAAAGTAGGAAGCCAAAAGATAACCGGAATAACAGGCAAGTTTGGCCTTGGAGTACAAAATGAAGCAGGGCACAGGCTGATAGAATTTTGTCAAGAGAATACGATGGTCATAGCAAATACTCTTTTCCAACAACCCAAGAGACGGCTCTACACATGGACATCACCAGACAGTCAACACAGAAATCAGATTGACTATATGCTCTGCAGCCAAAGATGGAGGAGCTCTATACAGTCGGTAAAAACAAGACCAGGAGCTGACTGTGGCTCAGACCATGAGCTTCTCATTGCAAAGTTTAGGCTTAAACTGAAGAAAGTAGGAAAAAACATTAGGCCAGTCAGGTATGAATTAAATCATATCCCTGTTGAATATACAGTAGAGGTGACAAATAGATTTAAGGAATTACCGTATATACTTGAGTATAAGCCGACTCGAGTATAAGCCGAGACCCCCAATTTCACCCCCAAAAACTGGAAAAAGTTGTTGACTCGAGTATAAGCCGATCCGCCGTTCTGCAAGCCTCTGCCGCCAGCAGAGGCTTGATCCGCCATTTTGCAAGCCTGAATACACAGGAATACCCTGTGTGGCCGCGGCTCTCGGGGAAGCCCTGGCTGTCAGCTTCCTCGCTCCACGCTGCCATTCGGGGCCCACGCGTTCCCCGGGCAAATTGCGGCGCCCAGCAGGCGAGGAAACACGCCCGCTCCAGTCGCCCCCCCTTCCCTCAGGAGACGCGAAGCAAGTGACCGCCCGGAGCTTACCGAGGACTTGCTTCGGTGCTTCCAGGATCATGCGCACCTCTCCCAAGCCGCCGCCGTCCGGAGACCTGCCGAAGTTTGGGGAGGTTTGGGGAGGTGCGCGCGCACCTCCCCAAACCTCCCCAAACGTCGGCAGGTCTCCGGACCTCTGCGCCCTGCCTGCCTGCTTCTTTCCGCAGCGGAAAGAAGCAGGCAGGCAGGGCGCGGAGGAACGGAGACCCGGCGACGTTTGGGGAGGTTTGGGGAGGCGCCCAAACCTCCCCAAACGTCGGCAGGTCTCCGTTCCTCCGTGCCCTGCCTGCCTGCTTCTTTCCGCTGCGGAAAGAAGCAGGCAGGCAGGGCGCGGAGGAACGGAGACCTGCCGACGTTTGGGGAGGTTTGGGGAGGTGCGCGCGCACCTCCCCAAACTTCGGCAGGTCTCGGACGGCGGTGGCTTGGGAGAGGTGCGCGCGATCCCGGAAGCACCAAAGCCTCGGCCGCGCACAAGTCCTCGGTAAGTTTTTTTTGTTGACTGGAGTATAAGCCGAAGTGGAATTTTTCAGCCCAAAAAGTGGGCTGAAAAATTCGGCTTATACTCAAGTATATACGGTAGATCTGAGAGACAGAGTGCCTGAAGAACTATGGACAGAGGTTCGCAACATTGTAGAACATTGTAGAACAGGTAGCAACCAAAACCATCCCAAAGAAAAAGAAATGCAAGAAAGCAAAATGGTTGTCTGAGGAAGCTTTGCAAATAGCTGAGGAAAGGAGGGAAGCGAAAGGCAAGGGAGAAAAAGAAAGATATGCCCAATTGAATGCAGAATTCCAGAGAATAGCTAGAAGAGATAAGAATGCCTTCTTAAATGAACTGTGCAAAGAAATAGAAGAAAACAATAGAATAGGGAGGACCAGAGATCTTTTCAAGAAAATTAGAGAGATGAAGGGAACGTTTAATGCAAAAATGGGCATGATAAAGGACCAAAATGGCAGGGACCTAACAGAGGCAGAAGAGATTAAGAAGAGGTGGCAAAATTACACAGAATAACTATACAAGAATGAGCTTAATGTCCCTGATAATCACAATGAGGTGGTCACTGACCTCGAGCCAGAGATCCTAGAATGTGAAGTGAAGTGGGCCTTAGAAAAGCTGAGCAACAACAAAGCTAGTGGAGGTGACAGTATTCCAGCTGAGCTATTCAATATCTTAAAAGATGATGCAGTGCTACACTCAATTTGCCAGCAAATTTGGAAAACTCAACAGTGGCCACAGGATTGGAAAAGATCAGTTTACATTCCAATTCCAAAGAAAGCAGTGCCAAAGAATGTTCAAACTACCGCACCATTGAACTCATTTCTCATGCTAGTAAAGTTATGCTTAAAATCCTACAAGCTAGACTCCAGCAGTATGTGGATCGAGAACTACCAGAAATACAGGCAGGATTTCGAAGAGGCAGAGGAACTAGAGATCAAATTGCCAACATACGCTGGATCATGGAGAAAGCTAGAGAGTTCCAGAAAAACATCTACTTCTGCTTCATTGACTATGCTAAAGCCTTTGATTGTGTGGATCATAACAAACTGTGGCAAGTTCTTAAAGAGATGGGCATACCAGACCATCTTATTTGTCTCTTGAGAAACCTATATGTGGGCCAAGAAGCAACAGTGAGAAATGGACACGGAACCACTGATTGGTTCAAAATTGGGAAAGGAGTCCGGCAAGGCTGTATACTGTCACCCTGCCTATTTAACTTATATGCAGAGCACATCATGAGAAAGGCAGGGCTTGATGAATCAAAAGTTGGAATTAAGATTGCTGGAAGAAATATCAACAACCTAAGATATGCATATGATACTACCCTAATGGCAGAAAGTGAAGAAGAACTAAAGAGCCTCTTGTTGCGGGTGAAGAAGGAGAGTGCAAAACCTGGGTTGAAACTTAACATTAAGAAAACCAAGATCATGGCATCCGGCCCTCTTAATTCCTGGCAAATAGATGGGGAAGAAATGGAGGTAGAGACAGATTTTATTTTCCTGGGCTCCAAGATCACTGCAGATGGGGACTGTAGCCAAGAAATTAAAAGATGCATGCTCCTCGGGAGGAAAGCCATGGCAAATCTAGACAGCACACTAAAAAGCAGAGACATCACCCTGTCAACAGAAGTGCTTATAGTCAAGGCTATGGTCTTCCCAGTTGCAATGTATGGCAGTGAAAGTTGGACCATAAAAAAGGCTGAGCGCCAAAGAATTGAGGCCTTTGAACTGTGGTGCTGGAGAAGACTCCTGCAAGTCCCTTGGACTGCAAGGCGATCAAACTGGTCAGTCCTAGAGATCAACCCTGACTGCTCTTTAGAAGGCCAGATCCTGAAGCTAAAACTCAAATACTTTGGCCACCTAATGAGAAGAAGGACTCACTGGAGAAGAGCCTAATGCTGGGAAAGATTGAGGGCAAGAGAAGAAGGGGACGACAGAGAATGAGGTGGCTGGATGGAGTCACTGAAGCAGTAGGCGTGAGTTTAAATGGACTCCAGAAGATGGTAGAGGACAGGAAGGCCTGGAGGAACGTTGTCCATAGGGTCGCGATGAGTCGGACACGACTTCGCAGCTAACAACAACAACAAGTCCCCCTAAAAAGTGGTGTTATTAGTCATCAAACCTCAAAAATACACTTTTTCCAAAAGGTTTCCACAATTTTGGCCACTACTGTAAATAGGCATCCCATCTTTCTGTCTCAAGCATCACTTTTACTCTTCAGTCTGTTCTTTGCAATTTCTTCTTCTTCTTCTTCTTCTTCTTCTTCTTCTTCTTCTTCTTCTTCTTCTTCTTCTTCTTCTTCTTCTTCTTCTTCTTCTTCTTCTTCTTCTTCGTCTTCTCCTCCTCCTCCTCCTCCTCCTCTTCTCATTGAGTTTTTTTGATAACAAGATTGGCTAGTAAGTTTCTATCATCCATCTTGAGCAATTACATCCTCCATCACTATATCTGCATGCTTATGAAATATCTGCAATTTATTTCTGGAAAGTATTATTTATATTTTTGGACTGGTCACTGACTTCAATAAGAATTATTTTTCTTTATATTTTATTTTCCTAATAAACAACTGGCAACAAACTGTCTTGAATCTCATCTTCCATTTATTTTAATCCAGATGTTCTCTGCAATATCATTGTCCTCATTTCCTTGAGTTTCTGTGCAGATGTGGAAAATATTATCATAGAATACAATTCCTCTTTTCTATTTTACTTCTATTCCCCTTGAACAAATTGTATCTTTCAATTGCTATTTTCCAATCATGAGAGTCACTCCACCAGCGTATTTAGATATGCTTGCCTTCCCGTTCTTGTTTGTGTTTCATACTCTGAACTTCAGTGTGTACATAGGAAAAGGTATGCATTTATATATAAGTCAATATTCTTTCAGATTTTTAGTGTGCGCTGTAAAGGAAATTGCTGTAACAAGGCTTTTCTCTGAATCTTTACTTCAGGAGTTTTCATTTCACAGGAATTAGTTCAGTTTAAAGACTTCATGATCAATGAAATTTATATGCTGCCTCTTTTAGGCCTTGAGAAAAATATCCAGATGGAAGGATTGCTGCTTCTCTAAGATTCAGTCAAGAAATGAAAGTTGTTGAATCCACTCAACTTTTAGCTGTGTTTCATAAGTAACCCATTTCTCCTCTTTTGCTCCCATTCATAACCCAGGGAATTTTCCTCTGCAACAAGAATAATGGATGAATCTGAATGATGTATCAAACTCCTCTATATATAGGGCATTATTTCCAGTCTTTTGAGTCAAATAAAAATATTTTCAAAGAAACATCATAAGATCCCACAGTTCTATTTTGTATGTAGTTATGGATTACAATTGCTGATATTACATTTCAGAATCCCCCATCTTGTAATTATTATTTTTACCCACAAAATAGTATGAAAACACAACCAAATTGTAGCCCTGACATTATAAAGGGTTTTATTTGTCTTGTTCTCTTGACCCAAAGCAAAGACAAGCCGTGGGTGCATTTTAATTTGTTGTTGTTGTTAGCTGCGAAGTCGTGTCCGACCCATCACGACCCTATGGACAACGTTCCTCCAGGCCTTCCTGTCTTCTTCTCTTGCCCTTCTTCTCTTGCCCTCAATCTTTCCCAGCATTAGGCTCTTCTCCAGTGAGTCCTTCCTTCTCATTAGGTGGCCAAAGTTTTTGAGTTTTAGCTTCAGGATCTGGCCTTCTAAAGAGCAGTCAGGGTTGATCTCCTCTAGGACTGACCGGTTTGATCGCCTTGCAGTCCAAGGAACTCGCAGGAGTCTTCTCCAGCACCACAGTTCAAAGGCCTCAATTCTTTGGCGCTCAGCCTTTTTTATGGTCCAACTTTCACTGCCATACATTGCAACTGGGAAGACCATAGCCTTGACTATACGCACTTTTGTTGACAGGGTGATGTCTCTGCTTTTTAGTGTGCTGTCTAGATTTGCCATGGCTTTCCTCCCAAGGAGCAAGCGTCTTAATTTCTTGGCTACAATCCCCATCTGCAGTGATCTTGGAGCCCAGGAAAATAAAATCTGTCACTACCTCCATTTCTTCCCCATCTATTTGCCAGGAATTGAGAGGTCCAGATGCCATGATCTTGGTTTTCTTAATGTTAAGTTTCAACCCAGGTTTTGCACTCTCCTTCTTCACCCGCAACAAGAGGCTCTTTAGTTCTTCTTCACTTTCTGCCATTAGGGTAGTATCATATATCATATATCATATCAGTTTTGCATTTTAATTAAGGATAGATTATTTAAAAACATAGATGCAATGATCATATTCAGTATGACTGTCTGCCTTCTATCCTGTTGAATTCCTCCTCTCATTAACCTAATCTGTTTGGAAGGTACAAGGTTGTTAGTTATTCTTATATATATAATTAGAGTTGATTTTTAATTTTTCTAATAAAATTGACATAATAACCATAAAATTATTTTCTCCCCCTTTCCCTCATTCATAACTGATATTTATACCAATAAAATATATAAATCTATGCTGAAACTAATAGGTTTGACAACAACTTTAAAACTGCTGAAAAAACTATTTTCTTAAAATAACCAAATAACCAAACGATTGTCTTTTCAAACAAAATTAAAAACTCCAATTATATCTTCAATTACTCCCATAATATATGCTCACTCTTCTTATTCTTCACCTCTTCCTTATCCCTATCATAATAGTATGTTGTATGGCACTACCTAGAATTACACTTAAATTTCTTTTTAAACTTACCATATCAAGCACTGGTGCCAATGAATCTCAAAGATGTTATTTAAGATTTGGACAAAATTACCTTGATTGAAATATTTTTCAGGTTCTGAAACCTCATATCCTTAATATAGAATAAGATGTACATTTTAAGTCATGAATATACTGTACATTTATTTCTGTAGCCTATAAGACTGAAATTCTATTTCTGCTTCTCTTGGCTGAATTGCTTGCAGTAAGGTTAGGTGATATTAAGAAGCATTCTTAACACAACTATAAAAAGATCTATGCTTCTATTTTTTCATGCACTAGTTTTCAGTAATTGCAGAGATGAAACGATGTTTATATTCCTCTCAGTGTTACAGTAACCAATAAATTTGATACACCTCTAAATCATGACAGGATTGGTTGTTTAAAATCTATTTTGGTATTCCCTTCATAATGTGGAACCATGTTGCCTTCAGTCTATTTAGTGTACAAAATTAAAGTGCTCATTTTCGATCAAAAGCAAGCTTTGTCAGTTTTTAATTCTTGAAAATAAAATTTAGCTGTTCAGTTTTTCCAGTTAAAGTTCCAGAGGCAATTCTTCCTATTTAGCTATTATTATAATCATCTGCTGGTTTGTCTATGGATTTTTCCATTTCTTCTTTATTTTTATTTCTACTATTTCCAACAATTATTATTACAGTATGGTAAAATGGAAAATGTATGTAGATAATGAATGTATGGAAGTGAACAACAACAGAAAACCCCAAACAAATATCAACATCCCAATGTATATTTTAAATAACCACATAAAATCAGTTTCTTGGTTAAAAGCAAATAGGAAGAATTAGGTCCCTAATAAAAACAAAATCAGATCTCTTAACATATTTGCAGAGGACATTCCACAGTCTAGCATCATAGCTCTTGCTTCAGCAGGGTCTTGGACTAGAAGACCTCCAAGGTCCCTTCCAGCTCTACTCTGATTGATGGATTAATTTAGCATACAGTGATAACACTTGTTACAATAATAGAGTATCTCCCGAAGCAATCCAGGAATTCAGGGCTATCATCATAACAGCCAAAGACCTGATTCAGATGTGGTGTTACACTTAATAAGGATGTGGTCCATTGTTATAATAGATAATGTTAATGCCATCATGACTTCAACCAGATGTGCCAGAACTGTTGTCGCTAAGCAATGCAATTACATAATGTTGTGTTTTACAACAACACCCTTTAGCACTGGAAATTCCAGTTTCAGTTACCATTGTTAAGGGAAGGCTACCTGTACAAGTAGTCTTCAATTTACAACCCTATCACCTAGCAACTGTTCAAAATTACCACTGATCACTCTGGAGGTCCTTATGACTTGGTTCTTAAGTACCAACAGTTGCCTCCCCCCCCCCCAGTTCACATGACTGCATATTGGGCACTTGGCAGTCAGCCCACATTTGCAAACATTTGCAGCTTTCCACAGTGTTGTGACCACATTTCACGACACTTTTGCCATTTACTTCTGGCTTTCAGCCAAACCAGGTCATAGCAGATCATTGGTTCGCTCAACAACCATCATGCCTTAAGACTCTGATGGGCAAGCTCCATTATGGTCCTAAATCAAGGACTACCTGTATGATTTTCTTTATCAATTAAAATGCAATATACATTAAATCAATGTGAAATCTTTAATTCAGGGGTCCTCAACCTGTGGGCTATGGCCCACTAGTGTGTCATGAGTAGTTTGCAACTGGGATATGGAAACAGCCAGCAAGTGTGCAAGCAGCATGCGTGAGCACGTGCACTCCATTTGCAGGAGTAGCAGGCACATGTGTAGGCTGCTCACAGAAATGGAGCTACATGCACGCATTTGCTGACCGCTTACACAAGTCATCCCCTCCCCGCTGCTGGTCCACAAAGCCGGAAACGTTGGGGAACTCTGCTTTAATTTATATACTATAATAAAACTAAGATAACTTACTTTTTCCTTTCTTCTTTTTCCAGGTTGAATCTACCCAAAGCATGATTAGGATCTTGGGGCTCTCAGCCACATTACCGAATTATCTTGATGTTGCTACATTTCTGCATGTTAATCCCTATATTGGGTTATTTTATTTTGATGGTCGTTTTCGACCTGTTCCACTTGGCCAGACATTTATAGGAATCAAGACAACCAATAAGGTAATATTTAATAATGGGATGTGAAGTTGAATCCATTTTTCTCAAAAACATATTTAAGCGTGACTGTTAAGGAATGTATGGTTTGCAGCCAAAAGGATCCAGATTTAACTTTTGACATTCTACACAAAGTTGTTACCTGAAACCTGAGAAGACGCAAACCATGATAGATAATTTTGATTAGGTTAGTGGTAGGAGCACCATGGATCTCTAGATCTATCTCTTGGTGCTTAAGAACCCCATTTGCCCCACCTAATTCCTTTAATAAAAGAATAATCAGAAAAATAATATGCTACAAGGCATTATACCAATCTACAATATAATTATTTTCAGCAAAATCTTTCGGCCCCACAAAGTTGTCACTGAGATGTAGAGAATATCCTGTCACCTAAATATCATCTGATACATGACTGTTTATGACTGGTCATGCTCACCCTGATAGGCAAGTGTTGTGTATATGAGATTAGGGGACTGAGAAAGAAACAGGAATATCTCAAAACATTATTAACAATAAGCAGATGTATATACTTACAGTAGTGCTTAATAGTTTGTTAATCCTTTTGAATTTTCATTGTTTCTGCATAAGTGTGACCAAAAATATTATCTGTTTCCCATGCAAATCCTAAAACTATATAGTGTTCTTTTTTCCTTATATTTGCATGAGTGTAAGCAATAATACTGTTTAATATTTGTTTATGTGTTTGTTTTGTTTTCAATAATTACCTAAGTAATTCTGAAAATCTACAGCATCAAAGCTATTGATAGCTTATCTATTGCAAATTAGGAACTCTTACTTACTAGTAAGTCCTTAGCTCAGTTTAAATTTGAATTTGCAATAGTTCTATGACACTGGGTAGCAGTGATACAGGGTACATTGGTAGTACTATGTGAACCCCTTGTTTTCAATTGCTGTGGAATAGAAATGATTTGTGAGATATTGCATTTTTGTAGCTGATAGTATTTAGTAATAGAGCAATTGTGCTATGTAGGAAGAATTAGTATTTAGCATCTTTTTTGCCTCACTGACGATTCTAGTAATGTTATGCTTCATTAAGCTTGGAATCAAGAATTCTATGTAGGCAGTACTGACTGTGTTTTGTTCTCATTTTTACGTAATCTGTTGTATAAAGACAGATGATGTTTTTTATTTTTCCATACACCGGTAGATTATTTATTCAGTGTGGTTGTTTACTAGTTTAGTTAGGATGTGCTCTGGACAGCATACCGTTTCTGAGTTTGAATCTGCTAGCTTCATTCAACAATATTTCAATAATACATGGAATGAGAACAATCAGAGTTATCAAAAATACTAGCTGGTTTCAGAATGGGCCAAAGCACCTAGGATCACGTTGCAAATATCCCCATAAAACAAGAGAGTTTCAAATATACAGTTACTTTTGCTTTATTGATTATGCAGGCTTTTAGTTGGCTAGATCACAAGAAAATGTGGACAGCCCTTAAAAACATGGTTATAACCAGTTCACATCTGCATAGGAAGAATTTATGTGCTGACAGTTAAAAGTGGAAATGTGGAATAGCTAATTGATTCAAAATTGAGAAAGGTGTGTGCCAAGACTGCATACCGACCCACTTTCATTTTAACTTATACTGGGAACGTACTATGAGAACCATTTCATTGGAAGAAATACAATGTGGAATTAAAATGGATGGAAGAAATATTAATCTTAGATTAGATGAACTTAGATGAAGTTTGGTAGCTGGAAATCTCAAAGAATCTCTTGCTAAAGGTAAAAGGAAAATAGGGAAGGTGATCTGCTGATCAGCATTTTTTCTTTAAAAAAAACTACTAGTGCCAATACAACCCATTTAGCTGAAGGGGCAGTCTCTTGTCTCTGATCTTTCAGTCACAACCCGGCTGTGACAGCTGGACCATCAAAAAAGTCACCTTTGAAGTCTGAGGCTGGAGAAACTGGCTGAGAGACCATTGGATAGCAATAACAAATTAGTCAGTACTAGCTGAAGTAAATTCAGGCAGCTCATTGAAAGCACCAGTAATGAAGCTAAAGCTTATATATTTTAGACATGTAGTGCAGAAGCAAAAAACTTCAGTGAAGAGCCTGATTCATGAAAGAACTGAAGCCAATTAGAAAAGAGATTAGCAAAAGACAAGATTGATAGATACTATCGGTATCAAAAAAGCAGTTCCTAACTGGAGACCATCCTACTGTTACTGTTATCAAACGGTCATGAAGGACCAGAAATGATAAAACAACAGCAACATTTTCATTTTAAGCTGTGTTTTTTCTTAACCATTAATTTATGTTTGAAAGTAATATATTCTATGTGTTTCTACCAGATATGAAAAGAGAAATACATAATGTCTTTTGTTTACCAAATGGTGGGAATATTATATGCATTTTAAAAATATGCACCATGTTTTAAAAAAAATAGATCAAAACCAAGACTATGATTCTAAAATGAAAAAAAAATTGTCCTGAATTTCAGGTACAGCAGCTGATTAATATGGATGAAGTTTGTTATGAAAATGTTTTGAAGCAAGTAACAGCTGGGCATCAGGTAAACTTGGCTTATTGGCTTTTATTCAGAATGTATCTGTGTATAACATCATCTAGAACAAGGGTCTCCAACCCCCAGTCTGTGGACCGGCACAGAGCCACGGCACCAGGCCGCACAAGCAGGCAAAGCCCCATCCGCGATATGCAGGCAATACATGAAACCACACCCCCTCTCTGCACAGAACAATGAGGAAAACCAGTGGAACAGCTTGCCTCCAGAAATCGTGGGCACTCCATCACTGGAGATTTTTAAGAAGAGACTAGACCAGGGGTGTCAAATTCACAATGTCATGTGACATGTCAATACATATCGTGACGTTTTCTCCATTTCCGGCAATGGGGTGGGCGCGGTTTCGGCATGACGCATCCTGCCCACAGGCTGGCAGTTTGACACTCCTGGACTAGACAATCACTTGTCTGAGATGGCATAGGTTCTTTTGTTTGAACAGGGGGCTAGACTAGAAGACCTTCAAGGTCCCTTCCAGCTCTGTTCTATTCTATTCTATTCTATTCTATTCTATTCTATTCTATTCTATTCTATTCTATTCTATTCTATTCTATTCTATTCTATTCTATTCTATTCTATTCTATTCTATTCTATCCTATCCTATCCTATCCTATCCTATCCTAACTGGTCCCTGATGCTCAAAAGGTTGTGGACCTCTGATCTAGAACTTATACTTTGCATATATCAATACTTTGATTTTTTTCAATTCCATTTGGAAATAAGATGAATCATTCTTCTAAAGATTTTGAATAAAGGATGTCTAAAAATTAAAAGACGCTCCTGGGGAGGAAAGCCATGGCAAATCTAGACAGCACACTAAAAAGCAGAGACTCAACAAAAGTGCGTATAGTCAAGGCTATGGTCTTCCCAGTTGCAATGTATGGCAGTGAAAGCTGGACCATAAAAAAGGCTGTGTACCAAAGAATTGAGGCCTTTGAACTATGGTGCTGGAGAAGACTCCTGCGAGTCCCTTGGACTGCAAGGCAATCAAACTGGTCAGTCCTAGACGAGATCAACCCTGACTGCTCTTTAGAAGGCCAGATCCTGAAGCTAAAACTCAAATACTTTGGCCACCTAATAAGAAGGAAGGACTCACTGGAGAAGAGCCTAATGCTGGGAAAGATTGAGGGCAAGAGAAGAAGGGGACGATAGAGAATGAGGTGGCTGGATGGAGTCACTGAAGCAGTAGGCGTGAGCTTAAATGGACTCCAGAAGAT
This sequence comes from Vipera berus, assembly GCF_964194415.1. Classification (NCBI taxonomy): domain Eukaryota; kingdom Metazoa; phylum Chordata; class Lepidosauria; order Squamata; family Viperidae; genus Vipera; species Vipera berus. The sequence goes on along the minus strand of NC_138202.1, from coordinate 249,716,806 downwards.
GGTAGAGGACAGGAAGGCATGGAGGAATGTTGTCCATGGGGTCGCGATGGGTCGGACACGACTTCGCAGCTAACAACAACAACAAAAACGACATTGTGTAAGCAGCCTGTGGAATCAAAGATTATAGAATTTAAAAGCAGAATTTCTCATCTGTTCTTGCTCTTCTTCTGTAATATTAAAAATATTAACCAATGTACCCTGACCTAATGAAATAAGGTATTCTTCTGCAAACAGACTGCATCCTTATTTTAAGAAATAAAACACTTAATTGGATTGCGGCCACATAATCCATGCAAAATGACTGCTCTAACAAACACCTGCAATCTAATAGGGCTGAATGGTGTCTTCTAGTTTATCAGGTTGGTTGCCACAATTCCAGGAAAGCCGAGTGGCCAAAATTTTGCCTTTCATTTCTTGATATGGACACACTTTTGTGGCAGACTTGATCAACTGAGACAGCCTAGATATTTTATAATTCCAATATGTACATACTAGAGAGTGATCCAACCTAAAGTCACTGAATTTCACTTAAGGTTTTTGTGAAGTTTCTAGGCTTTGATTGCTCATATTATTTTCCCTCTGTCCCCAAGGATGCAGAATGCAACATACAGCCTCCTATTGTAATGAAGTTGTATAGTTGTATCCACATTTCTAAATAAGAAAAGAGCAGCTGATTTATCAGTTTAATACTTCATCATCCTATTAGTATCCAGTTATCTTTCATTCAGAGGTGTGATATTTGGGAGACCCATATTAAATATCCAAAGTTCCCTGGGTAATTTGATCTGTTAGAAAGGAAGAATTCTGCCTACAAATTAGGGTTACCATTATTCTTGCAAATAATGTGATATCTGAGATATATGAATTTGTATTAAGAGAAATTAAAAGTACATCCATTTTCAGCCTGGTAATCATTTGGGGAGGAAAAGTTGAATAGAAAACAATATGAGTAATGAAAAATTAATTTGATTTCAGGGAATGGAGTCATTACATGAACAAATGGGAATTATTAAGAAAAATAAAAGCAACAGGCTGTTTTTGGTGTTTGCTTTACCCTATTTTCCACTTTATTAAGAAAGAGGTTGAAAAATACGTAACAAAACAATCCAATTGTTTTTCTTTTCTGGCATAAACCACCTAGACAGTGGTTCCATAATAAAAACTATTCAATTTAATTCAGAAGTCAGTTAAAACATGTCTATATTAAAGCAGGGGTGTCCAACTTTTCAGCTTTAAGATCTGTGGACTTCAGCTCCCAGAATTTCTCAGCCAGCCATGGTTGAGGTCCTTGAGTTAAAAGATGCTATAGCGAATGCTATTTCTGAATACAACCGTATTCATTCATTTGGGGTATCTGTTCTAGAAACTGATGAACTTTTACGTGCTTCTTCTGTACTTACTTCATATTTAAATGTTGATTTCTTTCCTTTGAATATCACATTGCTATATTCATCTTCATTTTTTTCTTTGCCTAAAAATGTGTAATTCAGAATAAGTTCCAATACTGTGTAATAAATTATACATTTGGAATGGCATAAGGAGACTACCAGAAGAGAACCTAGTGCCAACATAAAGTCTTGCTCATTTTTCTTTTAATCCTTTCTACTTTCCTTCTTTAAAATATGCCCTACATGTGACCCAAACATTGATAACTAGTGCCTTTGAAAAGCTCCATAAAATGTTCTTGGCATCTATTCAGTTAACTTCCTAATTGCATTTTTCTTTAAAAAGAAGAAAGAAGAACATTCTATCTGTCCTTCAGGAAAGCTTGTTCTAATGAGCATTCAGGAGATAATTCTTACTTAACTTTATTACAGTCATTAACCAGCACCAGAGAATTGGTATTCAAATATTCAAGTTATCCAAAACTAAATTGACAATGTCAGGATAGTTAATAAAAGTGGATAAAGTCAAAAAATATTGGCTAAAAGACAATGTTAAATCAGAATATGCTAAAAGTCTTGCACAGGCTACACATATACAACAGGAAGAAATTAATTTAACAATTGGGAAGATGTAAAGTTGGAATAGCAGCATAAAATACAACTACTACACAAATAGGCACAAATGCACAAAAAATGTATATTTGTAAATCAAACAGTAAAATTATCTGAAAGGGACTTAAGAATTACATATTTCTCTTATGACCCCTGTCAAACCCCTGAGAAAAAAATGGTACATTGGGTGACACAGCATGTTCACTCCACAGCCAATTCTTTTTTTTTCTCAAAAAGTTTTATTAATTTTCTATTATTACATTTGATTAGTGCTTAATAAATATCGTGTGGTCTGGGTTACTTTGTTTGCTTAATAAAACAAGTTGCAATCTTAGTCTCTTCCCCTTTTTTCCAACCATTGATAAAATAAATTCCACGTTTGAAAATATTCTGTATCTTCTTTCTCTTTCATCCTCAATATAAGTCTGTCCATTTTGGCACAGTCTAATATCTTCTTGATTATCTCTTCATCTAGTGGTATTTCTTCATTCTTCCAATACTGAGCAAATACAATCCTCGCTGCTGTTAATACATGTAATGTTAAATATACACTTTGCTTATCAAATTTTTCTGGTATTATACCTAATAAGAAAAGTTCAAGTTTAACAAAGCCAATTGTTAATGCTGATCCTGAGCCATTTCTGGCTATCCATACTTCGGCAGGTTCACTTGCTCTTAATTATTCTTTGCCTGATTTTGCACAAAATAAGAGGCAACTCAGCTAAGACATTATGTATGAGAGAAAGTGAGTAAAGACAGAACCTTCTTAATAGTTCAAAGAGTATATTGTAGATCAGGCATGTCAAACCTCCGACGTCATCTGATGTCACGCGACGTATCGGGACTTTTTCCCCATTGCCGACAATGGGGTGGGTGCAGTTTTGGAGTGACGCATCCGGCCCGTAGGCTGGCAGTTTGACATGCCTGTTGTAGATGCAGATAATGGAGTCCCTCAGTCTAGCAAGATTATGTCTGTAGGTGTAAAATAATAAAAAGTCGGATTGGATGAATTACCATGTGCCATTCTTGATTTGGGGCCTGACAGTATGTGACAATTCAACAATTATTTTTTTATGAACTGGACTATTTTTCATGGATTAGGGAAGGGGACATACAAGTTTAACAATAAATTTAATATGTTAAAAATAATAATTGAAGTTCTCTTTGTCGGACCAGTTATCCAAATATGGTATATTTCTAGAACCAATGACTTCAAGTCATTGTTCCAAGTTGTTCTTTACTATATAAACAAGTTCATAGGAAAGAACTGGTCAGATCTGTTACTTGCGTTATGGAATGAACACTATTATTATAATTTTTTGAAACTGCTGCAGTTGTAATATTTTTAACAATATTTGAAAAGTAAGCTCAATATCAGTCAGATTTAGCCAATTGATTGTTATAATGATAGAACCCTTCACTGTAAGAAGGGTCTTCAACTAGAGCCGGATGTTCTGATGCATCAGACTAAAATATTAGACCAACATGACATAGGTTCATTAAATGATTCTTTGAAAGATCTAATTGAAGATATGGGTAAAAGCACTAGAGAAAACTATGATTCAATAAATTTGACATAGAGGTGGTCCTCGACTTACAACTACTCATTTAGTGACTGTTTGAAGTTACAGTAGCACTGAAAAAATAACTTAGATTGTTTTTCACACTATGGCCATTGCAGCATACCCATAATCACGTGATCAAAATTCAGACATTCGGCAACTGGTTCACATTTATGACTGTTGTTGTGTCCCAAGGCCATGTGATCACCTTTTGCAACCTTCTGACAAGCAAGGTCAATTAACAACCCTGTTACTAACTTAACAACTTCAGTGATTTATTTAACAACTGTGACATGAAAGGTTGTAAAATGGGGCAAAATTCAATTTTAAAAAATGTCTCACTTAGCAACAGAAATTTTGGACTCAATTGTGGTCATAAGTCAAGGACTACCTGTACCCATTCCAAAGGTTGACAGTGGGCACATAAGGCCTTCGCTCCATGTTATTTAGTGTTGAGTGGCAACTGGCAACTCTATTAATAATAATAGTAATAGTAATCATCATCATTGCACAGTTAGCCAGATGTTCAGACTAGATTTGGCATTTTTGTCTACCTATCGAGTACCTGGGATAGGCAGATGTGGATTATTTGATAGTGTCGTCGCAGGATGGAAGCTGTTCCTAATAAAGCCACCTTTTGCAATTGACTGATGGCAGATTTGTCAATGCCAGTGGTATTCAAGTGGTGCTCCAGTTATTTTGGGATTGCACCCAAGGGGCCTATTACTATTGGTACTATCCTTGCTTGCCTTTGCCACAGTCATTCTGTTTCTATTTATAGGTCTTTGTATTTTGTTATCTTCTCTATTTCTTTCTCTTCCATTCTGCTATCTCCAGACACTTCTACATCCACTATCCAGATGTTTTATCTTTCTTATTGACAGTTGTTAAGTCTGGGGTGTTATGTTGCAGGTGTCTGTCTGTTTGAATTTTAAAGTCCCAGACCTTCTTCTTTTTCTATGACTTTCTTTATTTTATGGTACAACCAGTTCTTGCTTGCAATCAAATATTTCTTGCAGATCTTCCAATGCACCATTGTTGCTGCTTTATCATGCCGCTGCTTGTAGTCAGTCTGTGCAATCTTCTTGCAGCAGCTTATCAGATGGTCCACTGTTTCTTCAGCTTCTTTGCATAGGCGGCACTTACTGTCTATTGCTGTCTTCTAAATTCTGGCTTTGTATGCATTTATCCTTAAGGCTTGGACATATGCAGCAGAATTAGTCTTTCTTCAACTTTCCTGCTCTTAGCCATTGCCAGGTCTTCTTCTTATCTGCTTTCCCTGCTATTTTTTTTAAGGTACTGGCCAAGTAGTGCTTTGTCTTCCCATGCTTTGTTGTTGTTGTTGTTATTTATTATTATTTTTGTCTTGTCATGAGAAAAACTGTTTATAATATGTGTTTGTTTAGCCCAAGATAAATCATATCAGTTAGTAATAAACTAGTCAAGTAATTAAGTGTTTCCTCTTAAAGTATCAGAATATTGCTTATTCATTCAGTTAAGCATGCCTATTCATTGTAGCTAATTGTTTTGTTAAAGCAGAAGAGGTAGAGGAGAAATGGCTTTAAATTTATTGTTAATTATCTCACACAAACATACATACACACAGACACCAACTTTACAGCAGCTATTTGCATTGTAAAAAAGAGTAATAATTATCAATAATTTGCCTTTGTTTATGATAGCATTTTGCTATATATAGTAGGTCAAAAATGCAAATGTATTATTAATACTGACTGTGAAAACAGTAGTCATGCACTTTTTTCATGCTCAAATCTCACTAGTTTTTTCTCTCCAGGATTTATTATGACTCCTTTGCACCTTAAAAACGTATAGGCTGTCTTTAATCCATTATTCCAAGCTCTTTTAAAAAGACTAAATGGAATGAAGCTCCATGCATTACTGATACTACGGAATAAATAAAGTAGGAAGGTGGTGCTGTTCTGTGAAAGCATACGTTACAACAGATGGAGAAAATGTTTTAGCTGTCCTACTCCAGGCTTCTTGGCTTTGAGCTCTTCTTTGCTACTGGGAAATTAAAAATTGGGAATTGAGCCTTTTATTTTTAGCCATGTGCTCAAATGAAAGCAATGTCTTATTTGTAGGTTTCTCTTTGAATTAGTCAACGTAGGTATACTAATAGCATTTTTGCTTTACCATGGTAATTGTTGTTAAGGATAATCTATTTAATACAGAATTAGTTTACTTTTACCATGTGAATTTCTTGGACAGATTTTTTTGGTTAAGAAAACTGGGAATGCTGTCCATTCAAATACTAATAGAAGCTCTTTTAATTGAAATGTTAAAATTCTTACAAGTTCTTACACTATCCACTGCAGGGAGGTTGGTCCTATTAAATTGGTCATCCCTCAGCAACTGATGGACCCAAAGGGATGCAAAGGGAGCTGAGGATTTCCCTTTTCATCTGCTGCATGGTCCATCCAAAGCTTTGGTTGCTGCTTGGAATATGAGGGCAGTAGAGACCTTGGATTGGATTACACCTATGTGACCTCTCTTGTGGATCCCATCACTCCCCATAGTTTATGGAGGAGCTGAGGGAGATGAAACAGGAGAAGAGATATCTAGAATGTTGCTGACACTCAACAAAGGACAAAGTCGACCAAACAGTAAAGGGTACAGACTCAAAAAGGAATGATAATAACATATCCAAACAGGAAAGAACCGGGTCTTCAAGACACTTGCTTAAAAGATCCAAGGATTAAGGCAGGACAAATTTCTGGAGAGGTGCCATTGCAGAGATCAGATGCCACAACAGAGAAGGCATACTTCCTGAGACCCATGAGATGTCCTTGCTTTAAGGATAGAATCAGAACAAGCCTACTCAGTTGATTCTTACAGGGCAAACAATAACAGTGGGAGAAAGGTAATCCCTGAAAATTCCATGCCCTCTGCTTGAAGATCATTATATGTTACAACCAGCACCTTGAATTTCACCTGAAATCACCCTGGCAACCAGAAATTACACAGAGTGCTTTAGGCAACTAAGATGTCATATTCCTACTAAGCACGTTCAAAATTCCCATGCAGCCATTTTCTGAACTAGTTGCAACTTTAGAAGGGTCTTCAAGGGCAGCACCATATAGAATGACTATGAAAATGAAATCATGGTCCAGAAAAGGGTGCAATTGATACACAAGACCAATCTGAACAAAGGTCTTCCTAGCTAGAGCTAGATCTGTGCTTCATGCAGGAGCTAGCCACCCCACCGTATCCCACCAAAGTGCACCAGTTCTCCCTCTGGAACTGCAGTTTATTTATTTATTTTTATTATATTACCTTTACAAATAACTTAAGGCGGCAAACATATCCAGTTCATTGCAGAACAAAGATGGCAAATCTCCAATTCTTAACGATCTGAGAACCCACATCTACCATGTATGAGGCAAGTTGGAGTTTACACCTTTATCCTTCCATCCAGATAATCACTGCCTCCAGGCATTGGAAAAATATTTTAATAGCGTTGTTTGTCTACTCAGTGTCGATGGACAATGTATATTAATAATTCATTAATACAAATAGAGTGTAGAATACATTTCCAGTATTGTGTCATAAATTTCAAAGATCCTGGAGCACTGGGGAACTACCAGAGGACTGGAAGAGAGCTGATGTAGTTCCCATCTTCAAAAAAGGGGAAAAAATAGATCCAGGAAACTACAGACCTATCAGCCTGACCTCAATACCTGGGAAGATTCTGGAAAAGATAATCAAACAACAACTCAGCGAACACCTTGATGCAAACAAAGTCATCACTAAAAGTCAACATGGGTTTGTCAAAAACAGATCATGCCAGAGAAATCTTATTGCATTCTTTGACCAAGTGACACAATTAGTGGACAAGAGGAATGCTGTAGATATAATTTACTTGGACTTTAGTAAGGCATTTGGTAAAGTAGATCACAACCTACTACTTGATAAGATAGAAAAATGTGGGTTAGATAGCATCACCACCAGATGGATTCATAGCTGGCTGACAGGCCGTACTCAGCATGTGGTCCTCAATGGAACTGCATATATATGGAAGGAAGTGTGTAGTGGGGTGCCCCAGGGCTCTGTTCTGGGCCCAGTGCTCTTCAACATCTTCATCAATGATTTGGATGAGGGGATAGATGGGGAACTCATCAGATATGCAGACGACACCAAGCTGGCAGGATTAGCCAATATTCCAGAAGATACGCTTAAAATACAGGAGGATCTGGACAGACTCGAACATTGGGCGCTATCTAACAAACTGAAATTCAATGGTGAAAAAAGTAAGGTTCTACATTTAGGCAGGAAAAATCAAATGCACAGGTATAGCATAGGTGGTAACTTGCTCAATAGTAGTAACTGTGAGAGGGATCTTGGAGTCCTAGTAGACAATCACTTCAATATGAGCCAGCAGTGTGCTGCAGCTGCCAAAAAACCCAACACAGTGCTAGGCTGCATTAACAGGAATAGAATCAAGATCACGTGAAGTACTAATACCACTTTACAATGCCTTGGTAAGGCCACACCTAGAATACTGCATCCAGTTTTGGTCACACCGATGTAAAAAAGATGTCGAGACTCTAGAAAGGGTACAGAGAAGAGCAACAAAGATGATTGGGTGACTGGAGGCTAAAACATATAGGGAACAGTTGCTGGAATTGGGTACCTTTAGTTTAACAAAAAGAAGGGTGAGGGGTAACATGATAGCAGTGTTCCAATATCTCAGGGGCTGCCACAAAGAAGAGGGAGTCAAGCTATTCTCCAAAGCGCCTGAAGGCAGTACAAGAAGCAATGGATGGAAACTAGTCAAGGAGAGAAGCAACCTAGAACTAAGGAGAAACTTCCTGACAGTTAGAACAATTAACCAGTGGAACAACCTGCCTCCAGAAGTGGTGAATGCTCCAACACTGGAAGTTTTTAAGAAGAGACTGGATAGCCATTTGCCTGAAATGTTATAGGGTTTCCTGCCTGAGCAGGGGGTTGGACTAGATGACCTCCAAGGTCCCTTCCAACTTATTATTATTATTATTATTATTATTATTATTATTATTATTATTATTATTATTATTATTATTATTATTATTATTATCTTCAACCTAATGTATTGCAAAAATGGTACAAACATGAACCATGTGAGTTATTGTTCTGTCCCTTTAATTCTGTCTCCCGTAGTACAATATTTGCAATCAGTCCTTACTGAACAATCACTGAGGAAAACAATATTTAATGTTGCATTATCCTAATTTTAAGGTCAAAAGATTTGATGTTGCCTACTTGTCCATGGTTTACACAAAAAAGTTATTAAAGCTTATTCTTACAGTCATCAAGTAAATATTTAATATGTGTGCAAAACCTACTTCCAAAAACCAATTGTTCAGAACAGATCATTCTAAGAGTAGTTCAGCTGATTTCTGGAAGTTAATTCAAGAAAAACAAAAAAATGATTTATGGTGTTTTGGCCAAAATGAAAGTAGACCATGTTGGAATATCATAGATGACTTTTGGTTTGGAAAATCAACTTCTAAAAAGAGACAGCATTCCTGACATGGTCATATCAGTGTTAAGAGTAGCTATTGCTTACAAAAAGTTGCCTATTCCTGTCAGTTTTTCATGGGCAGAAATCTTAAAATTGTATCTAAGCTGTAATAGTCTCTGCAATTATCTGAGGCTGTTAAGATTACAGAATTTGCTAGGGTTTCAACAAAACGGATCTAAATGATGCAAGGCAAACTATCAAGAATATTATTTGAAATAATGGATAATCTTGAATTGATTGATATATGGAGACATAAAAATGGTGATGCTAAAGAATATATTTTTTCAGAAAGATGTTGATTTTAATTTGGGATTGACATGTTTTGGCTTTCAAAAAGTTTGGACACTTGTGTTAATAAAGCTGAAATATTGCCAAATAATTTTTCTGACCATAATCCAGTGACTTTAATATACAAGAAGAAAGCTAGGAACTTCTAAATGAGGATTAAATGAAATATTACTAAAGATGAATTAATACTGGAAGAATGTAAATAGAATTTTTGAGAAGAACCTCGGTAAGAATAGTGGTATTAAAATAGTATGGAATGCCAGCAAAGCATTCATGTGAGGACAATTTATTCAGCAGAACAATAAATTTGAACAAAAAATAGACAAAATTGGAAAGTGATATAAAGGTAAAGGAGGATGAACTAATGAGATCTCCAGGGAGAAGAAATACCTCATTTCAAATTAAACTCTTACAGTATCAATGTTCTATGTTAATGGTGAGAGAGATGGAAATAAAATTGAATTTTCTTAAATAAAGAAATTTTGAGTCAGCAAATAAGCCAGGGAAATGGATTGGAAAGGGAAAAGAAAATTTACAAAACAAGAAAACCATGATGACCAATAATGTAAATATTCAAGAAAATTTCATCAGTAGCTTATATTGCACAAACAAAAGAAATTTCAACCAGGGAAGAATTTTTAAAGAAACAAAGTCTACTAAATTTAACAGATGCCCAAACGTGAATGATAAGTGGACCAATAATAAAAAAGGAAATTTGGATTGCTATAAAGAGATAAAGGGGCTGCCACAAAGAAGAGGGAGTCAAGCTATTCTCCAAAGCACCTGAAAGCAGGACAAGAAGCAACGGATGGAAACTAGTCAAGGAGAGATGCAACCTAGAACTAAGAAGAAACTTCCTGACAGTTAGAACAATTAACCAGTGGAACAACCTGCCTCCAGAGGTGGTGGTGGTGAAAAGGTAGAGTCACTTACAGATTATCTTCTTCTTTTCAAGTTCTTTTGAAGGTGAACTTTTATTACCTTTGCAAAATATTATGAACTCCATTTTAGATAATAAGATACTGGATAGTTAAAGTGGAGCATGTATAGCACTGATTATTAAAGAAGAATAATTTTTGACTTTGCAAAAAAAGGCCAATATCATTACTCAGTAATGATTATAAGATATTCACGATATTTTAGCTGAAAGATGGGAAAATGTGTTTTTTTGCCTAGGAGTCAATTAAGAGATAAGAGAACCAATTTGTTGTAGTGGATAAGGTACTGGCCTACAAACCAGGAGACTGTGAGTTCTAGTCCTGCTTCAGGTATGAAAACTGGCTGGGTGAATTTAGGCCAATGACTTTTGCTCAGTCCAACTGACCTCGTAGAGTTGTTGCTATGGGGAAAATAGAAGGAAGAAGTATGTTCGCCACCCTGAGTTACTTATAGAAATAATAAAGGCATTTTAAAAAAATAATAATATTAGACAGTGTTTTTTTGTAAAAGAAAAAGGTGCCAGAACTCACACGTCATACAACCTGCCTTGCCTACCCTACAAGGTTCCATCCAAAAAAGGTGCCGGAACTCCGTTCTGAGCGTTCTATGAGGAAAAAAGCCCTGATATTAGAAATGTTCTTAATGTATTAAGAGTACTTTGACTAACAGAATGAAAAACAAACTGCCTCAATATTCCTTGATGCTTAGAAAGCTTTTGAACTTTAAAACTTTTTAAACTAAAGTTTTATGTTTAAAATTTTTGGAAAGTATAGATTTTGAAGAGAACTTTCTTATATGGGTGATATATACTTGCTTTGGTACAACAAAACAAGGACATACATAGCAACTGAAATGACAGTGGTATCAGAATGGGAAGAAAACTATAGTTAGTTCACATTTTATTGAATCTAATATAGAATGAAAAGGAAACACAATTGACAATGCCAGTATGAGGAAAAATGAAAATAAATATTCAACAACATTATTCAAAAATACATGTTACATTGATTAATCCATTAATTGGGAAACTCAACCTAGACTGGATTCGCATGTGGCTGTGAATATTGATGTAACGATCAACAGAGTGTCTTGCTTTTAGAGTATGTTTGCAAATACTCAGGTTAAAGGTAAAGGTAAAGGTTCCCCCGCACATGCGTGCTAGTCGTTTCCAACTCTAGGGGCCGGTGCTCATCTCCATTTCAAAGCCAAAGAGCCAGCGCTTGTCCGAGGACATCTCCGTGGTCATGTGGCCGGCATGACTAGATGCCATAGGCGCACGGAACGCTGTTACCTTCCCACCGTAGTGGTCCCTATTTTTCTACTTGCATTTTTACGTGCTTTCGAACTGCTAGGTTGGCAGAAGCTGGGACGAGTAACAGGCGCTCACTCTGTTACGCGGCACTCGGGATTTGACCTACCAAACTGCCGACCTTCTGATCGACAAGCTCAGCGTCCTAACCCACTGAGCCACCGCGTCCCTTCACTCAGGTTAAACATAGGTGTTATTAGTGATGGTTAGACATAATTGCTTTTATTTTTTTAATCAAAGATGTAATATCTGAAGTCCATATTTCTTTGCTATAGTATAAATCATAGCAATGGAACATTGTACTGTTATTGTGAGTCTTGTATTTATCTTTTGTTCTAATAAGTACTTCTATTTAATGCATTTATTATATTTTAATCTGCATTTTTGTAAGACATGTGAAATAGCCTTTCTTGGAAAGTAAGGTGAAATATTTTTCATTCAACTTAATAATTCTGTTATGTATGCTAAAATTCAAATTTGTAGCTTAGGTTAAATTAAAATCAGGAGATTGTGGCATTTTTGTTATATTTGAAACATGTCATTCATCCTCAGGTAATTTCTGAATAATATCCAAATTAAAGATGAGTTCCTAGCAGCTGTTTTATCTAAATCACCACTGACAATATAAGCTAGTAATGCTGTGCCTGTAAATTTTTCTAAATACCCTATATTTTTTGTAGAAAATTATAATGAAGCTCTGTAGTAGGTAAGTGTCCAAATCAGTAGGCATTTGTATGCTGTTCTCCCAAGTTGGCAAGTGGATCAGCCAGAGAAAAGACACCTGGATAAATCAGCTGACAACAGGGCTTGCTGCAATTTATATGCCTTAGCAAATGTTGAAGAGCAGGTCTGTAAATCCAGACAGCAAGAAGTAAAATTTACACAGAGCAATGAATAAAGATTTCTTGCTGATCAGCTAACTATTTTATGGGACTGAAAGGAAATGGGGCTATAACTTGTAAAGAGTGTACCTTGGGTGGCTAGGTACCAAGATTCTAAGGGAAGATTTTGGAATTCAGAGAGGTTGAAGGAAGTTCATAGTTAAAAAGATGTTCATCATTTACAATGAGCATGAATAATGTTGTAATGGAAAAGGGTTCAGAGCTGATGTCAAGTTTTGAAATAAATGTTCTTAGATTATTATTCCACTAACAAGTTGCATACATGGGTCAAAAAATATAAATATTAATCCTTTCTAATTCTGAGGCTACTTATTAAAAATATGACCTATGAGCTCAATTTCAGATTTTTCAGTGGTATTTTCTCATCTATATTCATGGAAGTGTGGAATATGTCTGCACACAAGCTCAATTCTCTCTGCATTTCATATTCCATCACAAAAGTAAAATATATGTTCATTTATATTAGAACAGACATGTCAAACACAAGGCCTGGGGGCCGGATCCGGCCCGCGAAGTGGTTTCATGTGGCCCACGAAGCCATCCTGGAAACAGTGAGGGAATGGCCCCCACTGCCTTGGCCCTGGCCTAGAGACCCTCCTTCTGCCCGAGACCCTCAGATCTGTCCCACTCCTGCCCAGGCCCCCATAGGCACCCTTGATGCGAACGATGTAGAGCTGGCCACGCCCACCCAGTAGGCCACGCCCACCCTGGCCATACCCACCTGGCCCCTTGAGGGCAACCGCAATGCTGATGCGGCCCTCAATGAAATTGAGTTTGACACCCCTGTATTAGAAGCACTAAGCTATCAGGGTTTGAAGTGTCTGGCATAAGGTTACAGTCAGGAAAACAGGCGTGGAAAAGGGATTGAAGGAAAGTGGTTTTCTTATACTTCTGCTATGCCAATCCTCCAAAATAATTATCCTTATATGTGGGTGCCCTACTAAATAGAAAAAGCTATGGTGTGGGGAGACGATTTCCAAAATTTGAATAAAAGCATTAACCATTAATGGGAACCCCATAGTACCACCTCTGACTCTGAAATTAACTTTTCAGGAAAATGCCACAGAAGTCATATATAGCCTAACCTCTCTATGCACATTTGCAAAAACAATCCTTAGTTATAAGTCATCTATTAAATTAAATAAAAGATCAAATATATGGAAAAGGGATTGAAGGAAAGTGGTTTTCTTATACTTCTGCTATGCCAATCCTCCAAAATAATTATCCTTATATGTGGGTGCCCTACTAAATAGAAAAAGCTATGGTGTGGGGAGACGATTTCCAAAATTTGAATAAAAGCATTAACCATTAATGGGAACCCCATAGTACCACCTCTGACTCTGAAATTAACTTTTCAGGAAAATGCCACAGAAGTCATATATAGCCTAACCTCTCTATGCACATTTGCAAAAACAATCCTTAGTTATAAGTCATCTATTAAATTAAATAAAAGATCAAATATATGGAAAAGGGATTGAAGGAAAGTGGTTTTCTTATACTTCTGCTATGCCAATCCTCCAAAATAATTATCCTTATATGTGGGTGCCCTACTAAATAGAAAAAGCTATGGTGTGGGGAGACGATTTCCAAAATTTGAATAAAAGCATTAACCATTAATGGGAACCCCATAGTACCACCTCTGACTCTGAAATTAACTTTTCAGGAAAATGCCACAGAAGTCATATATAGCCTAACCTCTCTATGCACATTTGCAAAAACAATCCTTAGTTATAAGTCATCTATTAAATTAAATAAAAGATCAAATATATTGTAGCATAAATATTTCTCTGATGCTTCTTTTTTGTTTCCACATGTAAAATAACACTTTTACTTTGTTTATTTTATACCAGCAATCAGTAAAACAAGTAATTAAAGGCAACTGTTTCCCATTTTCATAGATCTCTGTGCAGTTTTTGATTCCATAAAGAGAAACATTTATGGAAGAAAATGGCCACTTTAAATGTGGCACTCATAATTTTACTTCTACGCTCTACTCAAGAGACTCACTTCAAAACATGTAGAGGTGTAAATGATTCTTTAACTCAGAGTATACCTGCCCATAAATTTATTACACAGGGTTGTATTCTACTCCAAGGTTTTTAACCTCTATATCAACAATAGTGTAGAATTCCTGTATGCTTAAGATACTGATATGCCAAATGTCCATGACCGTATCTGTTTATTAATATATAAGATAAAGCTGATAGATAGGAGAAAACTTTCAATGGGATGACAGCTGTACTGTTAATATAAAGCTGGAGTATCACTATAATGATACAGCACAAATGTTCCATGTCATACAGTTACAAAGATTTTGACTGAATTTTCAAGCCTCTTGGGGTACTTGTGAAGATAGTTTGTTCCTACAGATATTCAAACTGCTCTATTTTATGTTCCAAAGTTAATATTTTTATTCACCATCCTGGAAGCATTTCAAACTTGAAACATTTCTGCTTCAGTTTTAAGATGCACATTTTGAGCTGGGAGTGGAATGTTTCAAGTTCAAAATAAAATCTTTCGAATTTGAAATGTTTTGCACACTTCTACCTCCTATCAATCAAAAAGATCACATTCAGAAGAGAATTTTAATGGAAATTATGTGATTTGGTGTTTTAAGTAGTAGGAATTTTTGTTCTCTCATGCAGTGTAAAATAATTTAGAGATAAGTTGTACACCATAGCACTCAAAACTGAATTTCTGTCATATATTTGTAAAGAGATTTTTGAAATGTTTTAGTTTAAAATGGCTGCTTCTTATAAAAAGTATCATTATGGTATTATTTCTTTACACCAATGACTAGTTAAAAAACATTTTTTTTCCACCCACCCACTCACCTACCCAATATTCTGTAGTGCTAATCTAGAGACATTTCCTTTGTGCTTTGCTTGCATATTTTGTCATTTAAAAGTTTAGTTTTCCTGAAAAAAAGCTACACAAGCTCTCGGCTCTTGAGACACCGGAGCTAGCTTTGAACTTCAGAGTACAGATCTAATTACACAGCTTGTAGCTGTGGAACCACTTTTCTCTATTCCAAATTACTTTTTCCAACTTATTTGCATAATGTAATGCATAGAGGTTAGCCACTGAAATAAAAAAATTCTCTTGACATAGTTAGGACAGCCTGTGTTAACCCTCTTCTATCTGTGGGTGTTTTGTTTTTTAAGCTCATTTTATAGGCTGAATAAAAGGGATGCCTTTTGGGGGAAAAAATTGTGTTGGTCTTGGACCAATGCTGCTCTATTTTTTCTTCCTTATATTGTGTTTTGGAAGTAATGATAAATGAGGCTTGCATTCTACATGCTGAATTCCTTGCCAATGCAGGAACTGATGCTATTCACATTTCCCCATCTGGGTATGAGACAATGGAATTCCCAAATTTTAACACTCTCTACATGCAGCTTTGATTTTCAAAAAAAGAAACAATTCTTCTCCTTTTATAGGCTTGTAAAAAATTACGTCTACTGGAAAAAAAAGTGGATAGATATATATTTTCTCCTTTTCTTCGATTGTTAGAACAGTGGGTGATTCGTTGAAATTTATTGGTAGCAGGTTGAAGTCAGACAAAAGCTGTTTCTCATGTATTGCTTATTGATTTAAGAATCTATTGCTACAAGATATGGTGCCAAGTACTGGCTCTTAGGGTTGTTTCAAAAGAGGCGATTTCTGATTGGAAAGTAGATGATTTTATTCTAGTGAAGGTCCCCTTCTTCTAAGCGTACCTCTTAATGAGAATTAATAATTTATTTATTAAAAAGATTTGTATGGCCACTCATCTTAGAGCACAGCTCTGGGTTCATAGCACAAAGCAAAGCAATAAAACCATAAAAACAAAGACTAAAACATAGTGCTTCAATAGGCCTCCTAGGATGACTCAGTCAACATCCATAGGCTCTCATCACTCTACCTTAGCACCTGGGAGAAAAGCCAGGTCTTTGTGGCTTTCTGAAAAGTGAAAAGTTGCCAGTGGGAAGGTTGCCACAGGGTAGGGGCAAACTTAGAAAAAATGCACTTCCTGGGGTCTCACTGGGTGGCAATATTTCACAGTAGGAACCTGGAACATGCTCATTCAGTCCAACTTGATAGGGCAGATAAGTAGTCTCACGGAGAGGCAGTCCCACAAACAACCAATTCCCATGCTACATAAGGCTTTAAATGGGATAACCAGCACAGTGCAACCAAAAAGTGACTAAGGGATGAGTAAAGTGAGCAAGGCCACCTTGTCCAGAATGTGGATGTGGATGATGAATCTGTGTAAAAGTCCAATAGGCATGGCTGCCACCTGCTCTTTGAGAAAGACCCGCAAGTCCAGGAGCACCCCTCAATTGCATTCCAGCTCTGTCTATGGAAATGTCAAGGATCAAAAGTGACATTTCACCAGGCCCCAAAAGTATCAGTATGGGGCATTTTTAGTATTGTAGTCTTTATACTTTTTAAAAACCATTTAACTTTAATGAGACCTCAGTATGCATACCAGTGTTCAGGCTGAATACTTTGTTATCCATTTTTACTTGAGATTTCATCTCAGTTTTATGTGCACATGACTATGCTTTAAATTTTAGGAGTATCAGGGATATTTTAACACTCCGTTATATAAATTCTTAAAAGTATTCTAATCTACACACCTTTTATTCATATGACATACTTTCTTAACATTATAACTCTATTTCTCTCTAAAAGCTAATTGTATATTATAATTTCTAAAGGCTTGTATAAACGTATTTACATTGCTATTTATTCATATTCATGTAAGTATGTATCAGAAACATCATCGTTAACTTTCTTTGCATTAGAAGAATTAGCTTAAAGATGCCCACAAACTTTTTGTTACAGAAAAATAAATATAAAACTAATATACATTATATCTTTTTTTTGTCAAGGTGATGGTATTCGTTCATGCTCGAAATGCTACAGTCCGAACTGCTATGGCTCTTCGTGAAAAAGCTAAAAACAACGGTCATATTTGCTATTTTTTACCAACTCAGGGTCCTGATTATGGACAATCAGAAAAACAAGTAAGTGACAGTTTTGCTTTATTAAAACAAGATCCATTTCTGTACAAATTCCCATCAGATATAGTAAGAATTTATAAGAATAAATGTTGTATAGTAATTTAACGTGCTGGAATAGGAGTTAGCGGGCCATGTTCTAGTCTCCCTTAGACACGGAAGCTCTCTGGGTGACACTGTCCCCTAGATGGGGAGTCATAAAATACCTGTCTATGAACCTACACTATACCAGCGTGACGGATTATGATTCATAACCATCAGTGAAGAGACCTTCATCCAACAGTGGATAAGAACAGCAACATGAAAAGAGTAATATTCCCTGAAAATAAGACAATTGTTTTTGCTGCTTTTCTTAATTACTTGTTCAAGAAGCACAGCGACTTAATAACTGTCACTCAGAATTAATGTGTGCATTCTCACCTACATTTCTTAAGAGTTGCTTTGTAGAATAAGATGGGGGAGCATATAAATTTAATAATATCTGCTGTTAGTATAAAAGGTATTGGGAGGATTGCTTAAAGCCATTGCTGTTACCTTTTGGGATATGCCCTTTATCTCAACCTCGAAAGATGCCAGCTGTGTAGGAAATGTCACCAATCTGTTACATTCCCATGCCACTTTTTGTACTATTGTCACAAGAATAAAACTGGCTTGAGAAAAAACATATTGCACCATAGTTCTCTCTCCTCCACCCTACTGTCTACCGACAGTTTGGACTACAATTCAGCACCAAATACTATAGAGATTGTACTCTAATACAGGGGTCCCCAACCCCCGGTCCATGGACCAGTACTGGACCATAGCACGCCAGCAACTGGGCTGCACAAACAAGGAAAACCCCATCCGCAGGATGCAGGCAGCACACAAAACCACTCCCCCTCCAGCTGGTGGAAAAACCTCTCTCCACGTAACCGGTCCCTGGTGCCCAAAAAGTTGGGGACCTCTGCTCTAATACATCTAGAGGACATTATGCTTGGAGGCTGATTTAGCCTTCGTCCCAGAGAAATACTGAAAGCCTCTTACTACAGTGGCTCCTGGTTCTTGTGAAAGTCTATAGCTCCCTAATCTCCATTGTAAAAAAAAATGGGGATTAAGGAGCATCTTTATTTGCTGAAAGAACGCATAATTTGATTCAGCACCTAGTTTCCTTGGAATATAAAACTGAAGAGAAGCATTTTCATTTCTCTGTGTGTAATAGGAGAAAGAGCTGCCTAGATCCTGTTTTTTATTAAGCCATCTCATTATATTCCCTTTAAAGTACAGTTCAGTTGTCCCCTCTTTTAAAACCAGTTTGATTGTTTAATTGGATCCAAGTAACCTAATTTGGTATTACATATAGTGGTTATATTTATGTTCTTCTTATTTGTTTTGAGGGTTGTTTTTTTAATGTTGAACTTTAGAATCGCAAATAAAAGATTTTGTTTCTAACATGAGCAAATTATGTTAGGATATTTCCATCATCACCACCATCACCACTTTCCTATTTCCAAAAATTAAACAGAAAAATAAACCTACCCCATTGCAGTATTTTCAGTAAAATCTGGGTAACTCTTCCCATTTTAATATAAATTTATTTGGAGGGAAATACAGTCTTCAGGGAAAGACAACAATGGAGAAATTTTATGAGCTTAAGAATTTTACATTAGCATCCAAAGTGGAATGGCGCTGAAATGCATCCCTTAAAAGGAATAAGAATATGGGGTTCTAACTTTATCAAAGCTGTTGGCTACAATTTTTCTTCATAAGCTTGCCAGGAGTTGCAGGAATTTTATAGTTACTTTAAGCTAACCAAACTAAGGCTTAAGTCCTGGTTCTCATTACCTAAACCAATTAAAACAAAGCTAATAAAATTTCTACCTTATTCAATTACCCAATCCTTATTCTTTACTTTCTTATTTCTTTCCAACTGCAATGCAAACCAAAGGTCACTCACAGCTAATTTATATTAGAGGAATATGTTGTGTCAACTGATGAAATTTCACAAAGAAATTTGAGTACATTCAGATTTTTCTTTTTATTGGTACTTCATGACATGCTTTTCTAAGTAAGATAAATTTGCTCAGTAATGCCTGCATCTTACTAAAAGATTAATATTTCTTGTAAGTGATGGCTTACTCCTCATGTCGTTTAGTTGCTCTCTCATTAAAGATAATTAATAGAGATATTTCACTGCCCAGTGAGACATATGAACAAAAGCAATGCTTTCATCCACTGAAAAGAATTCTTTTCAGAAAAGAATAATTTATAATTCCTATCAAAATTTGGCTCAATTATGTAAAGGATCATAACAAAATGTACATCAAAGATTTGATTCAGATATAACCTTGTTTAATCATTCAGCATCTTGCTGCTCTTAGTAACCTTTTGTATATATTTGCTATAAATGTTCACAGCAACTAAATTTTGCTTTTTACAAAACAGTGTAATGAATGTATGAAAAGGAAAGGTTTAACGTATGTATTATACTAAGAACTAGTTGTTCTTACCCCATATATATTCAGGTACATTTTTACAACTATCGACAAGTTTCAACCTGTTTCATTTGGGTTTCAGGCTAGGATTTAGTACTGAGACAGCCTTGGTCATGCTTGCTAATGACCTGCAGCAGAGCTAGGACAGATAACGTGCATCCATTCTTACGTTCCTTGATCTCTCAGTGCTTTTCCTTTGGAAGCGGCTGGTAGTTCTCTTACCTTCTCTGAGGCCAGGTCCAGTCAACTTTGGGTGGAGAGGAGAGATAGCAATAGCACTTAACTTCATAGTGCCTTACAGCCCTCTCTAAGCATGTTGCCCCCAACAATTTTACCGATCTCGGAAGGATGGAAGGCTAAGTCAATCTTGAGCAAGTCAGGATCAAATTCCTGGTAATGAGCAGAGTAAGCCTGCAATACTACATTCTAACTATTCTACCACCATGGCTCTTACAGGCCCTCCTTCTCATAGTTGTGGCCAGCATAGTGTCCCCACAGTCACTTGATCGTGATTTGTGCACTTGACAGGTGGCTTGCAATTATGATTTTGCAGTGTCCCTTGTCATATTCTCTCCATTTGCAACCTTTACTGCTGACTTCCAATAAGCAAAGTCAATAGGGAAGCTGAAGGAGTGGCAGATGGTGATTGTCAAGCCCCATGGGCTCAACATACAAAGGGAGGGGGAAACAGCATGGCAAGAGCAGCTCCACTGACAGACCCAGCAAAGACAACCAGCTGGGAGGCTCGTCCTCGCCGCCGCCAACCAGCTGGACTTCTAGGACAGCCTCTGTGACGGCTGCAGCTCTGCCGAACAGCCGGGGATCAGCAGGGCCATCCCCAGCCAGCCCATTCTCGCCGCCACCAAGCAGCTGATCAGTCCAGGATGGTCTCCACACAGCTGCAGCACCGCCAAATGACCAAGAGACCAACGGGGCCGCCTCCCAGCGCTACCAAACAGTTGATTAGCCAGGGCGGATTCCGCATGGCCATGACATGGCCAAACAGCCGGGGGTTGCCGGCCCACCGATCAGCTGACGGACCAGGATGATCTCTGCAGAGCAGAAGGACTTACCAAACCAGCAGCAGCTCCGACGTTCCATAGTGTCAGGATGGCAGGCGGGAGGGGCATCTGGTTGCTTTTACAGATGAACACCGGATGTTGGCTTGCTGTGAGGGGAAGGGTGGAACCGCAGGGGGGAACGTATTTAATGCACTGGGAGCAAAACACTCCCAGCGTTGACTTTGTTTGCGAACCATTAAAGCATCTGTTGCAACGTTCCTGTTTGCCAGTCGCCTGTCATTCCGTGTTTGGGTTGGAAGAGACCAGGGACCGGTAAGGACGTTGACAGTGATCTCATGATGTCACACCTAAAAGGTGCACAGAATTCACCTAACAGTGGCAACCAGAACCGTCATCGTAGATCACCATAGTCATAGAACATCACACCCCAGTGCTTAGCAACGGAGTTCCCAGCCCCCAGTTACCATCATTAATCCAAGGACTACCTGCATATGGCAGTCCTCTTGTGACTTTGGGGTTTAAACAGCATCCCAGGCCAGACAACTAGTTTGCCTTCCATATATCCAAATAATAGAAAGAATTTATGCATTGGCTATTTGTGAACTTGTTGCTATTCCTCTGCCCCAATTTACATGCAATCCTGTGTGATTATATGAATGAATTTATTAAAAAACAACTAAATGTGTGTGTATATATGTAAGTATGTGTGTATGTGTGTTTATGTATGTATGTATGTATATATACACATGCATGCACACACATACTGTATGTGTGTGTGAGAGATGTACATACATACATACACACACACACATATTTAAAAAAACCTATTGTCAGACATAATGTACTATTGGCTTAGGAAACGAAAGGGTGGGGGGAAGTTTCATGATGCACCCAGAAAATACTGGGAACTTCTGAAAAACATTTAAGTTCTGAAAAATGCTGTTTTAAGATATCACTGTCCCCATGCAACTAGAATTGTGATCCTGAAATTCTTAAATTGATAAATAGAAACTGTCTATGGCAACTAATTTCTCTGAATAGTTTGTTTTGGAACTTCCAGTCTACTTTTGTTAGTCTGTAGTGTCTCCAAATAAGGGCAATAAAAGAGCAATAGATGCTATTTCATTTGCAAACAATAAACGCAAATCAGAACAATGTACCCAAATTCTCATGGACATGTCCGTGCAGTAGAATGCTTTGGGGTTTTTTGTATTTTGTATTTTTGACTTCTGACTGGAAAAAAGCAAATGAATTTGAAGAATCTTTTTTCAAATGTATCCATCATTTATTGAATTAATCCTGAGAATTTGAAAGTAATACAGTCGGATGGTTCTGTTGTAGTGCTTCTGAAATGTTTTCTTTTTTTAGACCATCATAAAGGTAATTCTTAATAAATACTATTCGTGGACTTGAACTTTATGTGGAAGTAGTAAAATGAAGAGGGATTTTTAATAGTTCTCTTGTTATTGTGCTGGAATTGTATTGGAAATGTAGATCTCATGGTACCAATCTTAGACATCTGGTTCTGGAATGTTTAGCTAGTAAAACCTTCCATACCTGAAATTAAAAAAAATGTCTGGAGTGCTTGTTAGACATTTTATTAGTTGGTTAATTCCAAAAAAAGAAAAGTAATAACTACCCTAAAAATTAGAAAAGTACATAAAGTACATCACCAGACACGTCCTAAGATTTTTGGAATTCAGTGTAAACACTTTTCAATAAAAATGAAAAGAAACAATACAAATACTCCATCATTATATTTAGAAATAATGGTGTAAGATTTGAGATGATTGCAATTTGTTAGTGTAAACACTAAATAGCATTATTTTAACTCAACTGTAAGTCACTTCTCTATAATGTAACTTCAGAATACAATTAAAGATAGCTCCATAAAATCTATATATAAAATAGCCTCATTGTGTATGTTTGAGAAAAAGAGAATGGGAGAGATACGCATTGAGAGCCATCTTGTGGCTTTCTTGTTACTACATGTTTTCTTGATTGTGTTTTTCTGTGTAAGTGAATTTGCTGTGTTTGGAGATTCCTTGATTTAGGATTCTGTGTGTCATTGTTGCTCTAAAAATAGAGAAAGGTGTCTGCATGCATAATAGTTGTGCATATAATTGAATAAGGCATGTTATATTTGCCAAAACTGGATTACTACAGAGATCTAATGTGTTTTCCTGTAGTATCTATTCTATATTTAACATAGTTGAGTTCTGCGATTGGATATTTAAAAATAATTTAGTGAATACAATACATGTGTGCATGCTCTTCTGTGTAATGTACATTTATGTGACTGTAGCTGTGTATGTATATGTATGCATATGTGTCTATGAGTACACATACATGTATAATATTTAATTTAATTAATTTAATTTTAATTGGGTTTTAACTGGGGTTTTACATGTTGCAGGGACTTAGTTTAATCTTTTTTAAATTGGTCTTAATTTTTGTATTAATGTTTTAAAATTATACCCTGTAAACCGCCCTGAGTCCTTCGGGAAAGGGCGGTATATAAATTCAATAAATTAAATTAAATTAAATTAAATAATATGTATTGTATAGATTTTTCTGATAGATAGGAAATAGATATCTATATCCAGCAGATATTTATTTTAATAAAAATATTTGAGATATTTATTTACTACCATACAGAGCAGTTTAATGCAGCGGTTAAAGGCACTGGACTAGAAACCGAGAGAGTTCTAGCCAACATGAGTTGTAGCCAGCTGGGTGAAGTTGGATCAGACATTCTTTGTCATCTATTAGGGGCAAGGTGGGGGGGGGGAGCCACGGCAAACTACTTGCTGAAAATCCTGCCAGTACAATTGCATAAATTTGTCCTTGTAGTCACCAGAGGTCAAGACTGATTTGAAGGCATTAAAAATGTATTCTTTAGAAAAAAGCTCATGCACACACATGAGATCAGAGAGTTGTTTCCAAGATCAGCAACGGCACACAAAATTCCAAGCATTCACCATTTGTTCCCGACAAATGCCCCTTCCCACAGGGTCTCTTAGTCTCAGTCTCCAGGTGTGCATTTTTCCCAAATGCTCCCACATTTCTGGCAAGCCTCCAAACAAAGGAAGACACACACACCTTCAGCCACCTCTGGCTGCAAGTAGTTTCACATACAGTCTGATTAGAAGAGTAATTTACTCAAAGCCACGTAAATAACAAGGAAAGAAACATACATCCAAAATCTAACAGAGATATTTCTCTTACTTGTTGATAATAGTATTGCTTTACAAGCCTACTGGGATAGGTGTGTGTGTTTGTGTGTGCATGTGTGTGGTGTGCAATTACAGAAATAAAGAGTTTCTGGAATTCTGCCTAAGCGTGATGACCTAACGTAGACTACAGATGGTCCTTTGGATACAGCAGCAATTGCAACTGGGATTGGGATAGTTGTTGCTAAGCAAAACACTCGTACACATGACTGCTTAGCCATAGGTGTGGAGGTGTCATGCCTCCATCAGAGCCTGAATCTGCAGAGGAAAATGAGCTGGAACAGGACTCCATGGAGGTCAAGGGAGAGGTGTCTGTGCCTTCAGAGGAATGTGGGGAGGAGCAGGCCGAGGCAGGCCAGGGCCCTTCAGGATTGGGATAGGATGAACATGAGAAGACAGAGCTCAAGTGATGAGCAAGGGCCACCCCCTCCTGATCCTAAAGCATGGAGGGTGGAGAGGAGGAAACAACCCAGGCAGGCTCAACTATCTCTGTGAGCCAGCACATCCCACTTTATTGGCCTTCCATCTGTCATTGCATCCTCAACTGATGGAGAGAAAAAAACACACGTGGCAGGTGCATACTTCGCAGTTGGGGTTGTGGGTGGGGAGGAGAAGTCAAAGAAAAAAAGGCGCCCTGAACCCATGTTTACAATGTGAGGTACATAACAACATAGCTCTTGAGCTGATAGACATTATAACATCCGGGCGTATGCCTACAATACTGCTGGCTAGAATCAACCAGTTTGGGACAATCTATAAATAATTTTAAACAAATAATTCCCCTTTCCCCTTCCCTGGCCAAATCACTGTTGCATTGGAAGATTCTTCAATTGGCAAATTGCATATTGGACAACATTCATCAGAAGACAAGTTTTAGCATTGAAATTTGTAGCTGTCAGTACTTGTATTGGGTTTTCATTAAGGTGTTTATTTATAACCTTGTTGTTTACACAAGCTTGAACAAATATAATCAGAAGCATCTATAACTGTGATAGAAGTATAAAGATTATAGTAGTATTGACAATCCATTGTATTATGAACAATACTAAATCAAAGTAGTAAGCTTTGTACTGCCTTTTTTTTTCCAAAGCCACACTTTCTTTCAAAATACTTCAGAAATAAGTAGATTTGAAGCCCACTGCCATCTTTTATTCTTTGTGGAATGCCTGCATTATGTTGATAAATATGTATCTGAAGGTTAGGATTTGTTTTGCTCCTATATAAATTGTGTCAAATTAAGTTCCTGACGCTGTAGTTTCTCTGTACATATTGCAAGAAACTAATAGCCTTGAAATAATCTCTGCGGTACCCCATACAAATAAAATAGGAAATACAGATAAAGGTTTAAACTGCTTATCCAGTTTGGATATTTTAAATTCCTCAGTATAGGTTGCTCTGAGGTGGGTGCCTTTGAATTGACCTAAAAAGTTGGGTTTGGAATATTACTTTCTCTGTTGACCTCAGGGGGAAAAAATTTGGTGGGGTGAAGGGGATATTTTGTAGCAAATAGTGGCTCAAATGTAGGAAGCTTTTCTTTTCAAGAGATAGGGTGGGTATGGGAACATGAGGAAAGGAAACTCGCCCCCTTCCACTCTCCGTCCTTCCCATTCCCCCCCCCCCCAAAAAAAAACATTTTTCCACTAAACTCAATAGCAGAGTTTCACATTTTTGCTGGTTTTAGGTTTGATTTATGCGGGAAGATTGAAATTGTTTGCATACTAACAGTTTTTCATCACCATTCTCTTATTCATCATTAGAGCAAAGTCTGCCCAGTGTGATAGCACCCCTCCTCCACCCCCTTCCCCATTTCAAGGCTATGAAGCACATCTTAACAAAAATAGGTCAAGTGGCTTTTTAATCACCTTTTGCATATTAAATTTCTGATTTTGCAAATTCAGTGGGGGACATATATTTTTTCCTTATGTTTGTCTTAACATGCATAGTTCAAGGCTTAACCTAACAGTTCTCTTCAAATAACAGATGATATCTAAAAGTATTTTATTGACCGTTTTGCTCAGGGTCTTACATCCTAAGAGCTATCAGTTCTGCAGAGATGTGTTAAGTTTGCATCCTATTAATGCACACATGGAAAATCTGTGGTTTTCGTACATGCTCGAATTGCTATGTTTTTCTGCAAACACTGTATTAATTTTGGATGTATTTCCTTTACCAATGAAAAGGTGCAGAAATCCAGAAACAAGCAATTACGTGAAATGTTTCCAGATGGATTCAGCATTCATCATGCAGGAATGCTTCGGCAAGACAGAACTTTGGTGGAAAACTTGTTTTCTCGTGGTTACATAAAAGTCTTGGTTTGTACAGCCACATTAGCCTGGGGTGTCAATCTTCCAGCTCATGCAGTCATCATTAAGGTAAAAGCATATGTTCTGTCTATTTTGGCCATTAGACATCCGTAAAGTGTCATGATTTTTTCACTATTTGTAGAAGAGGAGAGGAAAGATCTGCTGCTAATTATCTAGCAGTGTTCGGAGAGGTTGATTGTTAAACTGACTCTCCTTTGGGAGAACCAAGTTGAATAGTAAAGATTTAAACATATCACAGGTTATAAAAGGATCACCTTAAGTACACTTTTTCAAAGCCTTTTGTATTTGCCTAATTTTGGTCTCCAGCTCATCTGATTTATAATGATGTATGTTTATGTTAATTTTTATTAACTTTTTGTCAAACAGGGAACACAGATCTATGCTGCAAAAAGAGGATCCTTTGTTGACCTTGGAATTTTAGATGTCATGCAGATATTTGGTCGAGCTGGACGGCCCCAGTTTGATAAATTTGGAGAAGGTGTCATTATTACATCACACGACAAGCTCAGTCATTATCTGACTCTGCTTACTCAGCAAAATCCAATTGAGAGTCAGTTTCTTGAAAGCCTTGCAGACCACTTGAATGCAGAGGTGCGTTTTATTAATCAATTCCATATACTTAATATATACAGGCCTTTAGAGAGTAGTATAAATAAAATGGAGGAGGGAGTGGGCAAACAATGCTATTTATATTCAGATCTATAAATTGTAACTCTTTTAATAAACTGTTTTGCATGGATATGGCGTGACACTGGTAACATATTAAACAAGAAATATAATGCTTCAAAGGAAGGAGTATTTTAAAGCAGGGCTTTTCAACCAGTGGTACAGGTACCACCTGTGGTACATTGGCACCTGGCAGGTGGTACACGACCATCCTAGAGAAGTGGTAGGGGGGGGAGGGGAATGAACTGAACCAGTGGCAGCACCGCACAAGCCTAAGCGAGAGATGGCTGGAGCTAGACAACTGATAGTACTCGGATGTTGCCATATCCTAAAAGTGGTACAATGGGTGAAAAGGTTGAAAAGCCCTGTTTTAAAGGATGTGACACAATATTTCAATATTGTTTCTGGGAAATTATGTATACTTCTAAAATCAAGAAATAATATGGATAGTATTCTGTGAATAATACTGAAATGAGTATATTATTCACCATTTCTGGAGATCTGGCTCATCCTAATCTGTTGTGTTCTTTCTAAGAGTTTGCTTTTCAAGACCACATGATTTTAAGAGATAAACCTTACCCTCTTTTTTTTAAAAAAAACAAAAAAAAAACTAGAATGTGCAGAATGGGGACAAAATGTTTTTCTTGTCTTCTGGAATAGAAAAATTACCCCAGTTGGGACACCGTTGCTTTTTCAGAAGTAAACGTCATAAATCATTTTACTTAAGGGACATTTCTGGACAGTCCCTTGAACAAATGGATTGGTATGAACCCAAGAGAAAAAAAATGAAATGCTTTAATATTCCCTGGAACTTTCTATCCTTTCAAATCATTTTCTGGATTGCTAATTCTGAGCAAGACTTCACTGGTAGAAATGCATTTGATTGGCATGAGTCAATGTCTACCCCAGAGATCCCAATGTCATGGTTCCGACAGATGAAACTCTTCAAAGAAGTACATGACTCCCTATAGGAGTAATTAACACAGCTTTCCAGAAATGAAACAGACAGATTGGCTTCATCTCGAAAGCCCCTCTCTCAGTGGTGGGATTCAGATATGTGAACAACCAGTTCTCTGTGTGGATGCTGCTTCCAGAAGTCCATTCTGGGCCTGGGCAACAAAAAATTAACAACCACTTCTGCCAAAGTGGTGCGAACCAGCTGAATCCCACCACTGCCCTCTCTTGTCCTGATGGGCCCAAAATTTGGCACTTAAGAAGAAAGTAATTTGATGCTGAAACAACCAATTCACTTCTGTGGGTTTTGAGGGGAGATAATCTGATTGTTTGTCTCTCTATCTATCCATTTGCCTTATATCCCTATCCTAAGGTATCCAAATCTTCTGAAGAATGGCTCTAGTTGAATACTTAGGGAAGTGATGCTTTCCCTGTGCCAGTGTATTTTGCAAAGAGATTGTTTCAATTGCTTTGCACAACCCATGTTGACCCAGTATGGTATGGAGTCGGGTAGAAATAGTGTTAGTTTAAACAACTTGGCCCTAAATCTGAAACGTTTGGGAATGAGGATGAGTTGGGAGCAATTTGCAATGCCATCATCACATGTTATGTTGCAATTTGTGTGTGTATATAATATAGGTGCACAAAGATTTTAAACCTTTGGTTGCCAAAGGAGTATTTTCAGAAGAAACATGTCTGATTCAATAACCTTCCACAGTGGAACAACAGAAACTATACATTGTTTTGTGAATAAAACATTATTTCAGCATATTTCTTGCATACTTTTATCATGCAAGAAGAAATTCATGTAGTTAATTTAACGAATTCAATTTCACAGTTTGTGATTATGGGCGTTGCCTTACTTTTTTTTAAATGAGAATTAGAGAAATATGTTAACTGTATAAGAATTAGCATAGTTCTGAATACCAGTTGCTGGGAACAATTGAAGGAGAGGACCAATTATATTTATATCCTGATAGTTGGATTTGTAAATGAATACGGTTGGCCATGGGAGAAAATAGAACAATAAAGTAGATAGGGTTGCAGTTACATCCATTTTCATTATGGACAGCGTTGATACGGAGATTACTATTGAATAAAATCCTCAAAACTGCATGAGGAGACAACTCATTCAGTAAACCTCCTTTGGTCACCTTTTCTCTGCAGTCTTGCAATGCTGAATTACACCAATCATTTTAATTACTTGTTTTTTTTTCCAATGTTCCAGGAAAATAATGTGATTTTAGAAGTACTAACGAAATGGAACTAAATGGAAAAGAAAAGCAGCTATGCTTGTTTTCAACTTCTCTTTTCATTTTGCATATAGATATGTATATGTGTTGATTAGAATGCTGCCCACACAGAAACAATTTGGTTTCATTTATTTCTATTTCTTTCTATTGCATAGAAGAAAGGCTATGAAAACTAATTTTTCTTTGGCCTTCCCAAAACTCAATTTTGTTTTTTTTTTAAAAAAAAGTTTAATTGTTGTTTAAAAGATCTTGTGCACAGTAAGCATAAAATTAATCTTCAGTGGTCAGGAACTGTGCCAGTTCTGACAACCGAGGGTCAATGCTGAAGTGTGTTAATGATTTCAAATAAACTTATATTAGTGAAAATTGCAATGCTTCTCTGCTAGTGTTACTGAAAATGCTGATAAGCAAAAGTGTGAAACCCTGACTGGGCCATGAAACTATAATTTTTTATGTACTCTGGAACATTGGACATGACTTTTCCTGCTGACGTGATAAGGCATGAAAGATCGTTATTTGCTTGATTACAGAAAATCGATTGTAAGTCAGGCCAATTACAAAAGTTTTTCATTTCCCTTGGTTGTAACTCAGTCATTTATCTCTTTCAGATCCAATCTTCGTATAAATATCTTTTCTTTTTGCTTAACTAGCTTTTGCAATGACCTGAGGGGGGGGAAGGCTTTGGAGTCTTCCTGGAGAATAGATTTAAGGTTAAATTTTGTGTGCAAATACTGCCCGAGAAAGAACAAATGAAACATGCAATCAGCATTCAGTTTAAAAGCAATTAAAATTATGTTAATTGAACACAGTTCAGATGATCCTTCCATTTACCCACATTGATGTTACAGGTTGGTAGGAAAATGTTTGGAATGGTTCTGGAGTTTGCCTCTGAATCCTTTTGTGGAAGAAGTTTTGTGCAGGACTGAGGCTTTCAGATAAATATCCCTGCAAAAGATGTGCTATTCATACCATGAAATATTTCATCCACCTCTCCTTTTTCCATTGCAATTCCTTGTACCTTTGAAAAAGCTGTTCTTGGATTTTCTCATCACTGACAATTAATGCTTAAATGGGAAGAAAGGCATTAGTTGAAATTGGCCTAATCGTATCAGAGTCCCAGAGTACCATCAGACTACCTGGACAGCTGTTTTAAGAATTGGGTATACAGAGAAAAGGGCAGAAGTTACCTTAAGTTGTAGGAAGATTGATTGAAGTTAAACATACATGTTTCAAATTCAGGAACTGGGACCTGCAACAAAATGGCACAGTATTTAGCATCTTTTAGAACCTTTCCATGGGATTCTCTTTTCATTTGCCATATTTTTGCCCTTTTTCTCTCCTTTTGGTTTTCTTTATTCTAAGCTGTTTTTGTATTTTTACAAACTGGGTTTTTCCTAGCCAGCTAATAATTTTGTCATGGCATCTTTATGACTCCATGCGAGCTACGATTTGGGAAATTGAGCTGGTTGTTGCAATGCACTATGATTCATTGGTGCCGTAAGCATTTAACCATAGTTATGGATTCTGTCTGCGATACCTGATCTTTACACTAAAATAGATGCCCTTCTGAGATCATGCACACAAATACTTTCTAAGAGGTGTGTGTTTGTGTGTGCACGCACATGCACACACACAAACACTCCTTCAGATATAGTTACCTTAAAACAGTTTAAATGATAAAATGTTTAAATACTGCATCAGTGTGATGAATGCATTAAAAGGATGGAAATAAAAGGGAAAAAATACCTTTCACATCTACTGTATGTAAAGAGATAATTCCACGGGAATCTAAAAGACAAAATAATTGGTGTCTTACCGTTCTGAATAAGCTGAAATTCTACAAAGAGGTTCCACTCTAGAGCACTTGCAGGTGTAAACGTGTACCAAGAGTTGCAGAGAAGCTGTCTAGCATTTGCCTTGAACTGAAATTCTCACAATTCACCATTCGGAAATTTCATTTCATTTCATTTATTATATTTGTATACCGCCCTTCTCCCGAAGGACTCAGGGCGGTGAACAGGGCACATATAAAAATACAGAGTACAAAAATTTTAAAAAAGAATTGTGTTTTCTTTGTTGTTCTTAGAAAAACCACTTGCTCTGGAGTTAAGCTAACATCTTGAGAAGCTTAGTTTAGAATGAGACATGGAAGAGGATTGCCTTGATTAGACATGGCAGGAATGGAGAATGTTACCCTGCAGCTAGTTCTGCCAGTCTCTGGGTAGGGATCAGGATTGATACCTTTATGCCTGAATCATCGTTTATCATAACAATAGGTAAAATGGGCAATAAATGGCATACAGACAGTGGACGGTACGGTGGAAAGAAGCCATAACTAGAAATCATCTGCAGTGTTGGCTTGGTTTTCCTTACCTTTGATCCTGTGCAGTTTTCAGACATTGCCTGGAAAATCCCTGCAGTTTTCTTGGCAAGGTTTTTCAGAAGTGGTTTGCCATTGCCTCTTTCTAGGGTTGAGAGAAAGTGACTGGTCCAAGGTCTTTGTGCCTAAGTTGAGACTACAACTCACAGTCTCTTGGTTTCCAGCCTGATGCCTTAACCACTACACCAAACTGGCTATCAGTGTTGCATTTATTACTTGAAATAACACAGAGGCTGGATCCAACTCTCCTCCGTGACACCTAGGTTCAAAGATAATGATTTAAAAACAATAAGTGCATAGACGATTGCTTAGTTGGGACATAAAATGTTAAAACAGCTGGTATGCATGTGTTGGAGAAAAGAAATGGCCATTTCAGCTTTCCAAAGCAAGTAATCTGGGAAAACTAAAAAGGATGATAGTCCACTGGAGAAAGGAATTGATGTTGTATCCGTTTTTTAAAAATACATTTTGCCTTCTGTGCAGGTTTTCCCCCCCTCAAATATAAAAATGTTGACTGAAACGTTTGTATATACATAGTATATACTTATTTTTGTAAAGGTTTCTTTCATTACGATGTTCTCTCAACTTAAGTCATGTTTTTCTTAACTATATACCTTTGCTGATACATATGTTTGAATAGTTCACATGTGGAAAGTATTTGGATAAAGGCATATTTCAGTGTTTTAGATTTGTTAGTAAAATGACAAATATATGAAATATTAGGCAGACATTATATTTCTCTAGTTATTTTGGTAATTGACTATATACTATACTATATTCTAGATTTCAGCTTTATTTTTTTATATTGCATAACTTCCACTGAATGTCTTTGAAATGTCTTTGCGCCTGCTCAGTCTTCATTGTTTATTTGTAAAGAGGTTAAAAAATAATCACTGAGGTATAGATAAAATTAAATTAACTTTGCAAAAATAAAAAAAAAACCAGAAGAAAAACTCTTTGAGACAGATTTGGGACTGTTTGAGATTTTTGTGTATGGATGAATCGTACAGGAAACTGTATACCGTATGTTTTTGTTGCGGAAGGAGGTAAAGGGCATCATCTGTTTTGAATACCTTTTCTTTATTATAATTACAAGTTATTATGCTGGAAACTGATTCAGCACGATCTGAAGAATTCCAAGTTTCTCACTACACCTTTAGGTGCTCAGCTGATTTGATGGCTTAATTGAGATTCTTGAGGAACTATGCAAAAGGAGCAAAAGTCCACATTATTTTGCTATTTATAAAAAAAAAATCTGCTGCATTAAGTCTCCCAAAGGCTGATTTTCAAATTTTCAAAGTTTGAAAAACCATGCAACTGTAGCCGTTGTTTATAAATCAGAGACATATGTACGTTCCCTGCTCAAGAAACAAGCTAACTAGAATCTCTAGATATACTTGCAATAAAGCCTGTCCATTTGGTTTGCAATAGACTTATTTACAGTCATGTGTGTTTGTAATTTTTGTAAAGGATAACATAAAGTGTGTCTCAAGCTGAGCTCAACTCTTAGCAACTTCGTAGACAGTTACCGGTATTTCCATACAGTTATTTTGGGTAACATTATAGGTTTGCCATTTCTGCCTTTTGTTTTTCAATTCTTTATTCTAGACTTTCTAGGTTTCAGTTTAACTCGACTTTTTCTTACTTATACATAAATTCTTAAAAGCTCACACTGAAATGAACACCAGGTGGCAGCAAATCTTCAGAAGTAATTTTTGCTGAGGCTCTTACTCAGCATTGGGTGAACTGTAATAGTAGCATTGCATTTTGTCTTATCCCATCAGGATCTATACCATTATTCTTGCAAACATATTGTTTGCATTCATATAGATCTTAAAGTGTTGAACGGGTAGACATGCGCATGAATCATGAGAATAAATTTAACAATGTAATATACTAGCCAAGTTACGTTTTCTCTCTCTTTTAATTTAGCTGTACTCACATTGTATAGAGGTGTGCTCTGTAGCGTCAGTTATCAAACTTATATTGGTCTTTTCATTTCCATGATAATGAAGTGATGCAAATTTGCTTCATATCAGTTGGGTGACTTGGCCAGTCATCTCTCAGTCCAATCCACCCCACCCCACAGGGCTATCGTGGATAAAATAGGAGGAGGAAGGAATATTTAATATGATCATTGCCTTGAGTTACTCATAAAGTAAGGAAGGCAGAATAAAAATCCAATACATACATAAATACATACATGCATGGAGTTGCTTTCTCTAATGATAGTAGGATAATTTTCTGATGTGTGATAGTTCAAATTTAACGTTTCATGTCATCCATATAAAATACATAGGAAATTGGAGACAAGGTTCATGGCTGACACAAGTAAACATGAAAAGAAGACTAAGAAAGAATTAATTTGTGACCTTTGGAACAGGAAAGTACTATTGACCTATGGCACAGTTCCATTCTACTGTGAGGTTTCTTGGTGCCAGAATATTAAATTTAGCTAATTTGCTGAATGGCATTTCTAAGCAATGAGGATTGATTCAGGGATTCTAAATGCACTTATCTAGTAAATGTCAAAGAAATTCAAAGAAAATAAATTGTGTTTAAATGTAAATTTCAAAGTAGAATCCATTTGTTTATATGTTACAAGTCTGTTTATTGAAGAGTCTTATTGTTTATTTTTTTTACTGAAGTCCTTTTCACCCTCTGATTCACCATTTGCTCCTGCAGAGCAAGATTCTTGAGTCTAAATTGACTCCTGGTCATGTCCTGGATATGCCCATATAGGTTTTTGATAACTGTCTAGAACTTATCTCTTGTTTATTAACTCATTCACTCACTTACTTACTAGCTGAGCCCTGGTCTTTCTCTAGGCCTTAATATGTTCTGCCCATCTTCTATCCAGGTAATAGCCTGGCTCAATTCTGGTTAACTTTCTGAAGTCAGGTAAGGTTAGCTAGATACTATGGGAGAAGGGGGAACACCCGCTGGAGCAGATTTTAAAAATGCAACAAGATCTATATAGCTAGGAATGGCAATTACACTTCGTCTTCCTTTCAGGAAATTTTATCAGCCACAAAGAATCATGGAAGTCCATTCGTGGAATTTTGAAAAATAATTTGCATTTACTGGTTTGGTTTGGTTTTGTCTGAACTCATTGATCTTACTTTCCACAATTAAATGCATGTTTAGAATTGTAGATGTTCCAGTTCGGAGGGGTGCGGGAATTGATTATATTTATTTTCAATGCCAAGAGACCAGATAGATAGCTAGTGCATTATAGCACAAGATTATCAAAGAGGAAGTGTAGGCATTTAGCTTTTGGGGGGGACAACTAATTCTACCCTTAGTGTGATATTCCAGCAAGTCAGCTTTCAAATTCAGCTATGTTATACTTTATAAAATATATCAGTTACCTTGGATAGATTGCAATTCCTTATTTAAACAGCTTGCCAAACTGCCTGCCTGTATTCCTCCCTCCCTTTTTCCTTCCTCCCTTCAAAAAATCCTCTCAGAATGTCATTTGTTGTGAACAAATCCATAAAGAAAAACTGGCTTTATTTATAAAATGGAGTGTTAAAATTTTGCCCAATGTACATAATTCAGGCATCCAGAATGGTTGAGTTTATATATTCCATCATAGTAATTGCAAAATGGAAAATCTGATTTCTGAAGTAAATATAATTTGACAATCTGAAAAGTGCTTTGCTTTTGTATATTAGAAAAATATAATCCTTTCTTTAGCAGAAAACTAATGATAAAAGGTTTCTTAGCTAAACAGTAAACAAGGGAATGAAATGTACATATGTTTCCCCTATTCAGTCCAATGTCACATAATTGTCCTCTCTTTCCATATTTTACTTATGCTTTACTCTATCTCAAAAAAAAGGCAGTCTTAAGGAATATATATTTTTTTAAAAAGTACATTTCAACCACTTCAGTGGTGAATCTTCAGTGTTTTGCTATAATAATCTACTGGAATATTCAGTTCTGCTCCTATAAAACCTGGAATATTATAAACCTTATTTCACTTTAACCTTTTAACATGAAAATTTGTTTTTATTTTTCCCCGCTTGCAGATTGCTCTTGGAACAGTGACAAATGTTGAGGAAGCAGTAAAGTGGATAAGTTACACTTACCTTTATGTACGGATGAGAGCAAACCCATTAGTATATGGCATCAGTCACAAAGCTTATCAGGTAGAAAATGTGCAGAAAACCTAACTTGCTTTCTGTTTCTGTAATCCTTTCCTGATGGGAGATTAAATATTTGCCCTTGTTGGTTTTCCTGAGATCAGCAACTCCTATATGTTTTGAAAATCTTCAGTCTGAAACATGTAAAAGAGCATCCTTAGTTGTTTTTTTTTCTGGGGCATCATGGTAGGTGAAATTTTCAACAGCTAGGCTAAATATGTGGAACACTATCAAATTAGTCATATTTGTATGTCCTATGTGCATTTTTTATTTATCAATCTGTCAGCTTTTTAGTGTTAAATGTAAGATTTACATAAAAATGAAATACAAATAACACAGTCATTAGAGTCTGTCATCAAATATAGATAGAATAGGTATTCACACATGCAGTGTTAAATCAGTAAGGACTAAAGAAACGCTCAAAGTTCCTCATACAGTACTAAATATGAAAGGTTTATCATGTATGCCCTGCTGAAAATAATCCTACTTTGCATTATAAAGAGAAATGCCCTCCTTTGTTTCAGAGTGACCAGGCACAAAAAGAAAAATAATATTAGTTCTATAATCTAAAGTTTTAGTGTTAAGTTTATACACAGATCTTGCAACTGTGTCTGATTGTAACTAGAAAATAAATGGAGAAAGGGCCTTCCTAAGCCTGCCAGAAATAAATAGCAAATAAAGATTTCCCTTCTCACTATTTCACAAGGATGGATTCACTCTTAAAGAGAAAGCCTAAAATCCAGTATCTTTGAGAACAATAGTGTTAGGACTAATAAGGCACTAGCCCTCAAAATCACCTACAATTCTATCCATTCTTTTCTTAATTTACCGGTACCTTGAGATTTTTTGTCTCCTTTTGGGCTCCAAAAACTAGGGTATTCTTAACATTTTATCACCATAAGAGGATCAGATTAGCTTAATAAATATTTTAATTCCAAGTATTCTCAATCAATCATTTATCTTTATTAATTCCACAATAAAACCCACTAAAATGTA
This sequence comes from Vipera berus, assembly GCF_964194415.1. Lineage (NCBI taxonomy): Eukaryota > Metazoa > Chordata > Lepidosauria > Squamata > Viperidae > Vipera > Vipera berus. Next base: position 249,679,835 of record NC_138202.1, on the reverse strand, counting down.
CCCATCGCTATGTGTTTTGCTGAAGGAGTAGGAAAAAAAGAAGACAAAATCATATTTACCTTCTGTCTTATAAATCTATCCATCCATCCATAATAACATGCAATTCCTGATTATTTTTCAGATGGATCCAAGTTTAGAGAAGCACAGAGAACAGTTGGTGATTGAAGTTGGCCGAAAATTGGATAAAGCCCGGATGATTCGGTTTGAAGAGAGAACTGGATTTTTTTCTTCAACTGATTTAGGCAGAATTGCAAGCCACTACTACATTAAATATAACACAATTGAGGTAATGTTCTCTATAATCTGGTATATTAGGAAGCAAAAGCATGGTATTATATTTAACAACATGGTTGTGTTTCTTTAGGGAGTAATTTGTAACCCTGTGTCTGATTAGAGGTCTAAAACAGCAGTTTGGAGATAGTAATTGCAGATCTATATTATAGTTCACATTTTGTAATAAAGGAGGATTCTAAAATCACAAGAATGATTTCATAAAATAATATATAGGAAGCATTTATATTCATAAAAGGTCTATTAGTATGTTTACATAGAGTATACACATATTTTGGAAATTGCAATGTACTTCTAAAAAGTGATGGCCTTTATTTTTCTGAATTTCAGACATTCTATAAGTTACGATTCTATTAATCTTATTCAATTTTTGTTTCATTTTTCAATAGACTTAATATCAGTAAATTTTTGCCATAATAATTAATCAGTTTGCATTTCAATATGGGTAGCTTAAATTTATTTTTAATATCAATAGGTTGGTTGTTGTTTTTCCTTGTTAAAAACCCTCTGGAAATCAGTGACTTAGCAGAGTTCAGTCTGACATTTTAAATTATAGTATATGAAAACTGTCCATTTGTTTTCAAAGTTAAAAAGGGTGTGTGCGTTTTTTTCTAATGGCAATTGCTATTTGCTGTGCAATTTGTTCCTTCCTATCTGTATTCAGTGGGTGGAAGGGGAGTGTAATTTGTAAATAATGCTTTAAACAGCAACCTGATGTTTCTTGATTTTGCAGACTTTCAATGAACACTTTGATGCTCATAAAACAGAAGGTGACATTCTTGCTATTGTGTCCAAAGCCGAAGAATTTGAACAAATCAAGGTTAGAATGTTTCACACTTCTTCTTCTTCTTCTTTAAAAACTTGTTCTTGTGAGTGTCCTGAAAGAGTCTTCTAAAATGTGTCTAGAAGTGTTTTTAGTCAGGGATACAGTGTTCTAAAACAAAACAAAAATCTGAATCAGAAATTTCTGGAAAATGTTTGTACGTAATATTATTCTAGTGAATTTGTTATCTCAGTGATGATCTTAGTTTTCTGCAACTTCTTCAGCTGCTTGTCCCTTTTCCTTTTTCTCAGTCACTAGAACCGGTCAGGTACGGCCATAAAATCCCTGCTTCTCAATTTTATATAACAATCACTTGTAAAGCAAATATACATAGCTTTGGTACTACTAAACTTGCTTGAAGGTGGAATGTTTTTATTTTATTTTATTTTATTTTCTGAATCTCTGTTTTCAGTGAAATGTGATTTTTCTGAAATGGTTACTTTTATGAATTAAGCCCATCTAAGCATGTTTTATACACACGGGGGATCTGTGTATCTTGGGTACAGTAATTTAGCACTGAATTAAACCAGCTACATACACTCTTCTCTGTCTGTGTCTCCCATTCTCATAAAAGATACAGAGGGATGTTCATGACATTATAATGAATACCAGAGTTTGCATTAGGAGAGGCTCCGGAAGATTGATCTTTAAATAAAAATAAATACATAAAAAATGATAAGGTGCAGTTGCATCAACCAGAGCAGCAAAAATGTTACTTATTTTTCTGAAATTTTTGTTGAGAGAGCAGCTAAGACCAAAGCCTATCTACTGGGTGTACTTAATTGGAAGGAGTTTGGCAGCATGCCTGCCTTACAGGTACAAATACAGCAATATATATATATCATGGTTACTGGATTTGTGGCTGTACTGTGTATGAACTCTTGCATGCATAATAGTTAACACTGCCAAAAACAAAAATAGTGTTCCAGTTCTCCAAATCAGCAGAACCTATATTTAAACATACTCTGTTACTTCTTGTTAATGTCCATGAAAGCTGGGGGGAAATTTTAAGGACAATTTAGTGATAAGCAGAAAATAAAACCAATTACAACTTGAAACTATCAAAGCAACGCACTTGAAAATTATCACATTTTGTTCCAAGTGTGGAACTATCAAAAGGGCCATTTCAAACTAGAAATTTTTGTGTATATATATATATATATATATATATATATATATATATATATATATATATATATATATATATATATATACACTAGATTTGGTTTTAATTCACTAAAAATTTGATTTAATTTTATCCATAATTGGTATATCTCAGAGTATTACACAAAAAAGTGCCTTCTAAGAGTATTTTAAGAATTAAAGAATGTGGTAGGAGATCCTTTGCTTTTATTTACTAAGATTAACAACCACTGCATCTGTTTTGAAATGGGATACATGGTCTGACCAGTAGGCAACGAAATTCTTCTTTCTAATAAGCAAAATTGACATGATCGAAGAATAGAATAGGTGCTTCTGATCAAGCCATTGATTGGCCTGATTGACCATTGATTTTTTTTTCCATACCAGAACTAACAACATGTGCCTACATATAAAATGCAATCATTCAGTGGTTAACAAAACTGAGTTTCTTTTAAGATGAAAGATGGGGAGTGAAAAAAATAATTGCCGAAAATTATTGTGAGGTTTTTTTCTTAGCTATCATATTGCATAAATGATCAGTGTTTGAGGGAAATGGCCTTCAAGTGATTCCTGTCAAGTGCAAACATGCACCTTCTTTAACCAGGTTTTAGGCTAAAAACATTTCAGGAAATCAAAGAATATGTAAATTCATCTCTATTTTGCAAGTAAGAATGAGAAATTGGAATACTATGCATTATTCAAACTGTAGATATGAATACATCTTTAGTTATATTAAATCTTAATCTTATTAACAGTGAAAGCCTTAATATCATGAATCATAGTACTTCAGAGTTTTAAGCTAAAAACATAATATGCCCCATGCAAACTGTACCATTTTAATGAATGCATTTAAAGTTAATTCAAGTTTGCCCTAATCCAAAAAGACTAGAGGTCAGATAAAAAGGGAAATCTTATCAGGTGAACGATGGCATGGTCAAAATATTTAATTTGTGGGGTACATTTTTATCTGTCAATGATAATCTTAATAAAAGGTGATGCATAATGAAGTATAATTGTGACGTTATTAAGATTGTTTCAATTAGGGTCCATTAAGTACAGTGCTGGGAGACTTGTTTTTCAGAAACTGTAGAATGTTTTAAAACACATTTATTGAGAGATAATTGACATTTAATTTGCGTGTGGAAGATTTAACAAGTTGCACCAGCCTTTTCAAAGTCCATTAATTTATATTTCAGGTGAGAGAAGAAGAAATAGAAGAGTTGGAAGCCATGCTGAGCAATTTCTGTGAACTTCCTGCACCTGGTGGTGTGGAGAACAGTTACGGGAAAATAAATATCCTTCTGCAAACATATGTTAGCCGAGGAGAGATGGATAGCTTTTCCCTAATTTCAGATTCTGCTTATGTTGCACAGGTAAACCTTAGTTCTTTCTCCTACCAATGACTTACCCAACATATACAGAAAGCCAGAAGTCTGTGTGTTTATGTTCTAAATCAGAGGTGTCAAACTCAATTTCATTGAGGGCCGCATCAGCATTGCGGTTGCCCTCAGGGGGCCGGGTGGGTATGGCCAGGGTGGGCGTGACCTACTGAGTGGGCGTGGCTAGAGTGTGTATGGCCTACTGGGTGGGCGTGGCCAGCTCTACATCGTTCGCATCAAGGGTGCCTATGGGGGCCTGGGCAGGAGTGGGACAGATCTGAGGGTCTCTGGGCCAAGGCAGAGGGGGCCGTTCCCTCACTGTTTCCAGGATGGCTTCGCGGGCCACATGAAACCACTTCACGGGCTGGATCCAGCCCCCGGGCCTTGTGTTTGACATGCCTGTTCTAACTTGTGAAGCAATTTAGAACTGGAAGCTGGGAGTAATACCTTGTGTACCAAGGTACTTGTCTGTCTCTAATGAAATCCATAAGTGCTGCAAAGGGCTATAGAGTATGTTCCCTTAATTCAGCAATCATGCTGATTCTGAATATTGTTATGTAGAAGTAAGAATTGTAGAATATACCCAACAATTCTTTCAGTGGCTACCTGGATTTTTGTTGTTGTTGTTGTTGTTGTTGTTGTTAATAATAATAATAATAATAATAATAATAATAATAATAATAATAATAATAATAATAATAATAATAATAATAATAATATATCATTATCATCATTTTGGAGACTTCTTTCTGTTTCAAAGTGATGTATAAAGATAAAAAATATGTTAATGAACAAATGTAAAACAAAATTATCATGTATACTGCCAAAAGAAAAAGAATTGTCTGGTGCCGGCTAGCATCTGAAAATGTCATGCAGAACCAAGTTCTGTCGGAAAACGTGAAACTCCCAGTTACATCTTTCTGTAGAAATTTTCATAATGTAAGTTCCATAACAGAGAAGATCCCGAATGCCAGCTATCATTGTGACTATCTGATTCAAGCCAGTGAACATAACAGTGGCAAAGTAATAGATGTAATATTGTGTGCTATCATTGCTTCATTTGACAGAATGCTGCACGTATCGTTCGAGCTCTTTTTGAAGTATCCCTTCGTAAGCGATGGCCGGCAATGACATACCGACTGCTAAATCTCAGCAAGGTTATCGACAAGCGACTATGGGGTTGGGTCAGCCCTTTGCGGCAGTTCCCTGTCCTGCCACCACCAGTCCTTACCAAGCTGGAACAAAAGAATCTCACCATTGATAAGTTGAAGGACATGAGGAAAGATGAAATAGGTAGGGTGCAAGGGGAGCCGGGGGCGGGGGGGGGGGGGAAATGAATGCATCTCATTATTTAACACTCTGTTTCACTTGCTGCTCTACTGTAGAGCCAACTTCTAAAGGTTTAAAAGTTGGAAAAATATTTTTCTCACACAATATTCCGAACTTAAGTTGACGTGTACTACCTGATGCTTAGGGTCTTAAAAATATGTCTTAATCTGACTGTTGGGTCATCTAGTTTAATACTTTACAGTATATACTGACCAGCCTCATCAAGAGATCCCAGGAATTTTAAAACAGTGATCTGCTTGTACAGTGAGAATTCTCCTTGATTTGGGGAAAGCTGGTCAGAGTAACAGTCAGATAACACTGATAGCCTTGAAACCATAAAAGACAAGCAAAAAAAGTTCCTTTGCCTTCACCTGCTTTAGATATTTATAAACATTATTTTGTTTCACGTTTCATATTATTTTGCAGGTCATATGCTTCACCATGTAAATATTGGATTAAAGGTCAAACAGTGCGTCCAGCAAATTCCCTCTATCTTGGTAGAAGCCACCATCCAGCCAATTACTCGTACTGTACTGAGAGTTAGGTTAAATATCACTCCAGATTTCAAGTGGAATGATCAGGTAACAATGCCTAGAATATAAAGTCTGCAGGGCATACCGATAATGTGGGTTCATTTAGATGTAAATTATAGGATATGTAATAATAGGGCTGGAAGGGATTTTGGAGGCTCTGCTGTTTCTCCTTACCTCATAAAAACCTTCAGATGTGTTCTAAGTAAACAATAGAATACGTTTCTTAACTGTACTATAATTCAGTAGCTTCAGTAAGCTTGGAAGTACAATGGAAACTATGGTTGCCATACTGGCTATCTTAAGCTATGCATGTTAGTTTATCCAGGTTAACATGCAGAAGCCTGATCCCACATCCCTACTCCACTTGTAACCTTTCTACAAGGAGAGGTGTATATCTCACTTTCTCCATCTTCAGGTTCACTCTTTCACTAATAGGACTATATTGTTGCCAGTTACTATATGTTCATTTTAAACAGTCTTGTAAACAATCTGAACTTAAATTTCATCATTTGTGGTCTGAACTCCATGTAGTGCAGCATTTATAATAAGCATATTGTGTGTGAGGGCATGTAAGTAGAAAGCAGAGCCCTCGCTTCCTATATTATAAGGGTTCAAATGTACCTCATGGTTAGTTAACTGTCTTTCATTTATCAAAATGATTTGTTCACAGATTAATAATAATATAATAATATAATAAAATATGATGATGATGATGATGATGATGATGGAAGGGAACTTGGAGGTAATCTAGTCCAACCCCATGCTCAGGCAGGAAAGCCTATACCATTTCAGACAAATAGCTGTCCAGTCTCTTCTTAAAAACGTCCAGTGTTGGAGCATTCACAGCTTCTGGAGGCAGGTTGTTCCATTGATTAATTGTTCTGTCAGGAAATTTCTCCTTAGTTCTAGGCTGCTTCTCTCTTTAGTTAGTTTCCATCCGTTGCTTCTTGTCCTGCCTTCAGGTACTTTGGAGAATAGCTTGACTTGCTCTTCCTTGTGGCAACCTCTGAGATATTGGAACACTGCTATCATGTCACCCCTTGTCCTTCTCTTCATTAAACGAGACATACCCAATTCTGGCAACCATTCCTTATATGTTTTAGCCTCCAGTCCCCTAATCATCTTTGTTGCTCTTCTCTGTACTCTTTCTAGAGTCTCAACATCTTTTTTACATCGTGGTGACCAAAACTGGATGTAGTATTCCAAGTGTGGCCTTACCAAGGTGTTATGCAGTGGTATTAACACTTCACGTGATCTTGATTCTGTCTCTCTGTTAATGCAGCCTAGCACTGTGTTGGCTTTTTTGGCAGCTGCAACACACTGCTGGCTCATATTTAAGTGATTGTCCACTAGGACTCCGAGATCCCTCTCACAGTTACTATTGAGCAAGGTACCACCTCTACTATACTGTGCATTTGGTTTCTCTTGCCTAAATGTAGAACCTTACTTTTTTCACCATTGAATTTCAGTTTGTTAGATAGTGCCCTATGTTCAAGTCTGTCCTGATCCTTCTGTATCTTAAGCCTATCTTCTGGAGTATTGGCTATTCCTGCCAGCTTGGTGTCGTCTGCAAATTTGATGAGTTCCCCATCTATCCTCTCATCCAAATCATTGATGAAGATGTTGAAGAGCACTGGGCCTAGAACAGAGCCCTGGGTCAACCCACTACACACTTCCCTCTATGTAGTGCAGTTCCATTGAGGACCACATGCTGAGTATGGCCTGTCAGCCAGCTATGAATCCATCTGGTGGTGATGCTGTCTAACCCACATTTTTCTATCTTATCAAGTAGTAGTTGTGGTCTACTTTATCAAATGCCTTGCTGAAGTCCAAGTAAATTATATCCACAGCATTTCTCTGGTCCACTAATTTTGTCACCTGGTCAAAGAATGCAATTAGATTTCTCTGGCATGATCTGTTTTTGACAAACCTACGTTGGCTTTTGGTAATGACTTTGTTTGCCTCTAGGTGTTCGCTGATTCATTGCTTGGTTATCTTTTCCAGAATCTTCCCAGGTATTGATAGATCTGTAATTTCCTGGATCCATTTTTTCCCCTTTTTTGAAGATGGGAACTACATCAGCTCTTTTCCAGTCCTCTGGTAGTTCCCCAGTGCTCCAGGATCTTTGAAATATATAGTTCAGTGGTTCTGAGATCACATCTGCCAGTTCCTTCCGAACCTTGGGGTATATAATCCATCTGGTCCTGGTGATAAGAACTCATCTAGGGTAGACAGGTGCTCACTTACCATTTTCTTGCCTATCTTGTGTTTCTAATCTGTTTTTTACGGTACTATTTTTGATAGATTGGACTGTTTTTTTCTCTTTGTGTAAAGACGGATGCAAAAAACGAATTAAGGAGTTCTGCTTTCACCCTGTTGCTTGTCAGCTTCTTGCCACTTTCTCCCATTAATGGACTAATCATTTCCTTAACTTTTTTCTTGTTTTTTCATGTTGAAAGAAGCTTTTTTTGTTGTTTTTTACTTTTGTCACAAGCTTAGTTCATTTTGAGCCTTAGCTTTCCTCACTTCATCTTTGCAGGCTCAAGCTATTTGCCGATATTCTGCCTTAGTTATGTGCCCCTCTTTCCACTTTTTATACTTGTCCTTTTTCTCTTTCAATTTATCAGAGAGTTCTTTATGCAGCCATGCTGGTTTCTTTTGAGAGCTGTTATTTTCTTCATTTGTATTGTGCTAGACTGGGCTTTTATAATCTTACTTTTCAGAAATTTCCAAGCTTCTTGAGTTGTAACATATAGCATATTCCTCAGCATTGGGATATTTTATTATCAACATGGTTGAATGTTGATTATGTTTGTTACTTTAACCAGTCTCACATAGGTCGGTAATGTCACACTCAAGAGTCAGTTAGACGAATGGGAGTACCATATAAGCCCAGTGAAATAAATAAATAAATTTGGGACATTTTTAAGAGAACGTATATGTAACATTGTGTATTTAATTTGCCTCATAGGTGCATGGAACAGGTGGAGAGCCCTGGTGGATTTGGGTGGAAGATCCTACCAATGATCACATTTATCATTCAGAATATTTTATTATTCAAAAAAAGCAGGTAAATCTATGCTGTATAACAGTATAGAATACATGTATTATGGGATAGTTTCCTAAACACTAACTTCATATTTATTTTTTTACAGTGCTTTGAAAAAATAGGAGGAAACCCAACCCTATACAAGTATTATATCACACTAAATATGAATTAAGATGATTTATTTTAAAAAATCTACCTTATATATTTTATACTTATTAATAGTCATTGGTTTATTAATTATTACACTGTATAATATGATTCTATAAAACACTATTATATAATATCACAAAATCTCTGACACAGTAATATATATTGCTGCATCCTTTGATTAGTAATAATATTGCCTTTTCCAAAACAGACAGATCATATTTTCTGACAACTATTCCTTGATTTATGGAACGACACCACATTTCCAACCTCTCAGTATGATGTTTTTAGCCACCACACCACTACCCCATGTCCACTACATCCCTACGTCCAGTTAAGCAGTCAGATTACATAACTTTGGTACATAGCTCAACATTACTGCAATATATTTAACATTTAAAGTTTTCTCCATAAATCTGGTTATATCCATTATTACACTATATTGAAAAGATATCACATTATCACATAATAATATATGAGTGAGTGAATCCTAAGTTGAAGATATCTCCACTGTTATGAATTAGGAAGACCAAATTCAATTTGGTCAATCTTTAAGACAGTCATACATAATGGTTGATTCAATGCCATGACTCATCTTCTGCCCAGACTTTCCAATATTTATTTTATTTATTTATTTATTTTAATCCCATTTATATCCCGCCCTTCTCCGAAGACTCAGGGCGGCTTACAATCTAAGCACAAATCAAATGTGCTTAGCAATAGAACAATTTTCCATAAATTTTGAAAATAGAATTTTTCTACAGAATTAAGTATCTATGTGTCTCATTATCAAAACTCAGGCTACTTTTTTCCATACCTGTTTTATTTCCTTATTTGTGTACATCTGTATAATAAAACAGATCATCATGTTAACCACTGGAAGAGAAATAATTGTTCATTTTTTTCAACCTTAGGTCATTGCAAAAGAAACTCAACTGGTAGTATTTACAATCCCAATTTTTGAACCATTGCCCTCTCAATACTATATTCGTGCTGTCTCTGACCGATGGCTAGGAGCTGAGGCTGTATGCATTATTAATTTCCAGCATCTGATTCTGCCAGAGAGACATCCACCTCATACAGGTAACATTGTATTGAGAACTACTTTCCTGCATAATTATATAGAATTTATTTCTTAAGTTGTTTACAAGTATTAAATATTGGAGTGTTGGGGGAGGGGTTTTCTACTTGTTTATAGTTTAGATTTTCATTGATTCTCCACATCAGTGAGATCTATCGTGGATGAATGTATGTATGTTGTAATTTATAAATAATCTGCCCTATTGCCCAAGCTGACTAGCCCGATATAATTTAAAAAAGAATGGAGGGCAGCATCTCTTAAGCCTGTTGTATTAGCTCATAACTCGCAGTATTTTTCTGAAATAACTCTTATGTGATCATTGATTTGTACCACAAATGGGGAAAAAGTGAGGTTGTTATTTTTAATAGCTATATTTGTTTGCTTAATGATGCCTTACAGTAGGAATTTACTTTACTTTGTACCATTTTCTAAACTCTCTAGAAACAGGTGGTGCATAGCCTGTTTGCATAAAAAAAAACAGTGGCACATGAACTTGTTCACCAAAGACCTATATACCAGTATGCCTATTGTTGTTGTTGTAACCTCTATTATAATTAAGCCTAGCTCATTTGCAATTCAGCTTAGAGAATGCTTTCAGAATATTCATGTCACGTGATATATGTGGGGTTCTTTTTAAATGTTTAAATTCATATGTGTATCTGCTGTGTTTGGTATTGTTGCTCTGTATCTAATCTGTCTGGCTAAACATGTGTACCTATTTATCTAATTGACTGGTCAATGAGTACTATTCAAAAGAAGCAAAAAGATATTTACACATCAGCAAATAGGAGACTTGTGAGGATTTATGGTAATTGACTGCCATTCCCATCTGGTTCCTCTGAAACAATGAAGTGCAGAGAGGTCCTGCTAGACAAAGATCAAGAAAAAGGCCTTTCCCCCCCCCCCCTGACAGATCCCAAGAAATCACAGCATTAGCAGAGGATGATGAAAGAGTTCTAAAGTATCTATGAAAAGTATGTTAAGAATATCAAGGCTTGAAGCCTCCACAAATTTTATGGCTCTCCAGCCATACCTTACTGTGAAGAATCCTGAAAAGGGTACTGAAATCTTGAGCCAAACCAAACTTCAAAGAAAGCATCTGTGTAACAGAATCATTGCAGTTCTCTGCTAATTTACTAAGAGTCAAGCTATATACGCACTCCAACCTCTGTACGCCCAACTTCTCAGTGTTTGATGAAGAGACACCTCCAAACGTAATACTAGAAAAATACTTTTAAAAAACATATCTAGTTACTATTAGAAACTTAATACAAAGATTTAGGCACAGATGGTTCTAGTTGAATCTGTGTGATTTTATATGATAATGTGTCACGTCTCTTTTGTTGCATAATGCTAATTATTTTGCCTTTACTCACATTTGCCAGTTTTTAACTTGGTGCCTTAACCACACCACCAAACTGGCTTTCAAGAATGAATTAACCCAGAAATTTATATCTTCATGCTCATCTATCTATATGAATCCTTATATGTTTATTGGGATTTTCATAAATATTTTGTATTAATTAATATTTATTATTACATTTTTAGAATTGTTGGACCTCCAGCCTTTACCCATCACAGCTTTAGGACATCCCAAATACGAAGCTCTGTACAAATTTACTCATTTCAACCCAGTTCAGACTCAGATATTCCATACATTATATCACACAGATAGTAATGTACTACTTGGAGCACCCACGGGTTCTGGAAAGACAGTTGCAGCAGAATTAGCCATCTTCAGAATTTTCAATAATTATCCCACTACAAAGGTTTGCAATACATTTTTTTTTCTCTGAGAAATGTTTGTTTTCTGTAATCTGATTTTCATTAGGACTAAATGAAAAACAGACAGTAATATTACATAAGACTTACTTTTTATCTGAGGTTGTGTGTTTAATGAAAAATTCCAAAGTGAAAAAAACCCTGCTTAAAATGAGGGATGGGGGGATTCTTTCTATTAAAAAAATTATGACTGATGGAATTTGTCATTATTTTACAATATTTCTATATTCCATAGCATCAAACTGTTTTCTTGGTAGTTCACAGATAAGTATGATTAGAAAGACAGACATGAAATCGAAACAGGTAAAATGTGTTAAGGGAAAAAAGTACTGCAAAAACCCCCCAAAACCAAATATGTTAAAACTAGGTATTCTAGAGAATAAAAGGTTTACCTGGTATCAGAAAAGCAGTTTTTATACTTTAATTTCACTTGGATTTAATTACTTTGAAGAATGAAATAATTTTATCAATATTAGTTTAACATCAATAACAGTGAAGCTTTAAACACAGGCCCTGAAATCTAAATAAATAATTACTGTATATTATAGTGATTTTATATATTTTAATCTTGTTTTGATGTGACTTGTTTTGTAGGCAGTATATATTGCACCCCTTAAGGCACTGGTGCGGGAAAGAATTGAAGACTGGAAAATTAGGATTGAAGAAAAGCTTGGTAAAAAGTAAGCTTTTAAAAAGAAGTTCAGTAATCAATAGAGATGGGAAGGTTTATTTCCTTGATACCTGCTTGCTGCAGTCTTGAGAACTTTCAACTAATACATAAATATTAATGTGTGTAAATTTGGTATATTTATAAATGTTCCTTACCATAATACCACATACAGTCCATGAAATATAAAAACTGTTTTCTTAAGAATATATTTATGTACAGATAACAAGCTCTAGGGACTTTTTAAATATTTCTTTCTTAATATATGTATGCATACAAATCCAGCTTAATAAAAGCTCCCTGTGTTATTGATTTAACCTTATGAACTGCACATGAAACAGTTCAAACTATTTCTAGACTTTTTGCAGTTTGCATTCTGATTTGGCTAGAAAATTAAGCAAACCTCTCTCCTATAGCATGCATTTTCTTACCTAGGACCTCTATGTTGCCATCTTTCCCTCCTAATTACAGCAGCCTAGGACCTGCTTGTGAAAGGAATTGCATTCATTAGGATGGCAATGTACTCCTTTTGGGAAGGGGTGAAAGTAAACACAGTATTAGGAATATTATTGTGGTGTCACCCTTACATTCAGGGCAAATAGTGTTGTTCCTCATGTTCCTGTTAACATTCAGGACCAAGTCACCATTTACAAAGTGATAAAAATGTGTGTTCTAATATTTCACAATGTCCATTTGACTCTTTTTACAGGGTTGTAGAGTTGACAGGGGATGTAACTCCTGATATGAGATCCATTGCCCAAGCTGATCTTATTGTTACGACACCGGAGAAGTGGGATGGAATCAGCCGAAGCTGGCAGAATAGAAGTTATGTCCAAAAGGTTTCTGTCCTCATCATAGATGAGATACATCTGCTAGGTAGGAATTGCTTTGATCTTTATTGTTGGAACTGAAATATGTTGGCATTGTTAGTTGACACTCCCACACCTATCTATAGCTGTATATCTATATCTTCTTTTTTATGTTTTCCTAGGGGATGAGAGAGGGCCTGTCCTGGAAGTTATTGTATCTCGGACTAATTTCATCTCATCTCACACAGAGAAGCCTGTCAGAGTAGTTGGTCTGTCAACAGCATTAGCCAATGCCAAGGATCTAGCTGATTGGCTAAATATTAATCAAGTACGTAAATGATGCTTACAGTTGAACCTCTGAGCATTATCTTTAAAATATCTACAGTCTTAAGCTTGGAAAAAATAACCTTATTTATCTCTTTAGATGGGGCTATTCAACTTTAGGCCATCTGTGCGTCCAGTTCCATTGGAGGTTCACATACAAGGTTTCCCAGGCCAGCATTATTGTCCTCGCATGGCTAGCATGAACAAACCAGCCTTTCAGGGTATGCAGCCTTAGCTACCTCTTTCGCTTAATACTATCAGCAGACAAATTTATAATACATGTTTTTTGTATCTTTAAAGAATGTCTTTTTAACAACATGGCTTATGTGTGGGCCCTCTACATTTAAAGAGCTAACAGCACAGAAGGCAACTGAAATATATTTTAGACAGTAATTACTATTACCATTTGACACTGTGAAAATATTTTCCTATTAGTGTATTGAGATTTACAACATGTAAATTGTTCTCAGTATTAATTCACTTGATTTGCTCCTAATGGGATCTTTAAAAAATGTAAACAGAAATTGGACATCAAGTTAAGCTTGCATAATTCTAATTTCACAGCATAGCCATAAAGTTCAGAAATGTTAGTGCATCCAAATATGTCTCTGTTTTCAACTTTTGATTCTCACACTGGAAAGGATAAATTTAAGAACCACCTTCATATTTTATTAAAGCATGTACTGTGTAGGTTCCATAAGGAATATTTATTATATCAATTAAGAGGAAGTCCCCAAATAAATTTTGGGTTGTGAACTGCTGTTGATTGGAAGGAGACAGTTGTGAGGTGGCTTTTTAGCTGATCTAATTAGCCTTATGACAGAAGCAAAGTATTGATTGGAGACTAGAGACCAATCTTGGCAGTTCAGATTATTTACACCTCAAAGAAGAGCATTGTAGAAAAACACTAATGAACTATAAATCTGTCCAGAGCTGTTCAGCCACACCTGTTCCTGAAACAACAAAAAACCATTATCTGTCAAGCTTTCTATCAGGAAATAGATGTATTGATTTCTATATGAAGATACAATGTCAGTATTGTTATTTGTTATATGTATACACGTGTAGATGCCTATGTTCCTACTTGTTTTATTGTCATTTGTGTTAAAAGTAGATTGTCAAGTATCATTCTAACCTTTCAAGAAGTAATAATTATTTTTACATTCAGTATTTTTTTATTTTTAAATAGTATGTGTGTATGACTATACCTGAAGGAATGCTGTTAATACTTCTATTTTCAAATTACCGTAGCAGTATAATTTAGGAAGAGTTTTTGTTTCCATATGTTTGGTAGAATATAATTATGCATATGTCAACAGCTGCCATTATAAACTTTATTTTTCAACCCATAAAACTGTGCTAAAAGCTGGAGCTTTTTATTTTGTGCATTAAAAAAAGGCCGTTTTGACTGCTTTCCTCTTTTGCTGTATTGACTGTTAAACCCCCACTCCCTCCCGTTCCAAGAAAGTTGACTTTGCTATAATTTTAGATTTTTGAAATAATTTAAAAGAAAAATGTAATTATTTTATATTTTTCATAACAATATTGACACTATGAGAAGAAGCTGCTGAAGGTGATACTAAAAATGAGAAATTGCATTCCATTGTATGATTTTTCTTTTGTGTTTTAACAGCCATTAGAAGTCATTCTCCAGCCAAGCCAGTTCTTATTTTTGTATCATCCAGACGACAAACTAGACTTACAGCTTTGGAACTCATTGCATTTTTAGCAACTGAAGATGATCCAAAACAATGGCTGAATATGGATGAAAGAGAGGTAAATTTTGTCTTACTTGAATTAAGTGAATTAAATTTGAATTTTATATTAAAAAATAGAATTTGGTGGCTTTGTTCATGTTTTTATTTTGCTTTTTCTATACCACTTTTTTGACATAAAGTTGGCACATACAATACTTTCGATGCATTAGTTGAGAATGGGCTTCAGGGTTTCATGTTCCTTTAGTCATTCCTTGACCTCCTCTTTCAAAATACAAGTTCCCATAACTTCATCCACCGGCAAATGAATGTTTCATCATTACCAAAGGAGAGTTTATTTCTATAAAACAAGCTGTAACCAGAGTTCAGAGAACACTATTTGCTTTCCAAGAGCAGAAAGCCAGAAAGTTGCATGTTGTCTTGATTCCTTAGGCATTATCCCACAGTATTGCATACATGTCTGCATGCATGCTTGAAATAAGCTGTGACTTGTGTGGTTCACATCAGATATAACATATTTTCTGTCTATGTTTTTAAAATCTCACAATAGATAGACTTTAGTAAGCAGCTGAAACCCAAGCTTAAACTGGCTTGGGATATTTATGTATGATTTTCACTATGGCTTAATCAGATAGAGTGTGATTTTTCAATATTGTCATGTATTTCTCCCTCTTTTTATAGACAATTTAGGGTTTTTCCATGAGCTTCTTTAATCAACAAGCATCACACAACCAAAAAAAAACCCCTCCAGAATGGATGACATACATGTACCATTTTATTTCACATATTTTCAAACGTCTTCCCAATGCAGTTCATTGTTTTTAGAAATTGAAGGTTAAGAACACTTCTGAAGTTCTATGTAAGGTCCTGAACAGGGCACAAGAACATTTGATCCCATAAAAAACAGAAATCACAAATAAGTAATCACTCTTCTCTCTCTCTCTCTCTCTCTCTCTCTCTCTCTCTCTCTCTCTCTCTCTCTCTCTCTCTCTCTTTCTCTCTCTCTCTCTCTCTCTCTCTCTCTCTCTCTATATATATATATATATATATATATATATATGTGTGTGTGTGTGTGTGTGTGTGTGTGTGTGTGTGTGTATCTTTGGTCATTCAGGTTTTTCCCCGCGTAGAATTGAAGGTGTAGGAGCAACGTTTCAACGGAATCCCATCCGTCATCCTCAGGCTGGTGGCTTCAGCTTCCTTCTTCTGGGAGAAGCAGAAGAAGGAAGCTGAAGCCACCAGCCTGAGGATGACGGATGGGATTCCGTCGAAACGTTGCTCCTACACCTTCAATTCTACGTGGGGAAAAACCCGAATGACCAAAGATCCACATACAAACACCCGCGAAAACCTCCGAAAACATATATATATATATATATATATATATATATATATATATATATATATATATATATATATATATATATATATATATATATATATATATATACATATACATATACATATACATATACATATACATACACATACATACATACACACACACACACACACAAACATAACATACACTCACATACACATTTGTCTGTGTATATACAGCATGTATATACAAACAATTCATTATATCCATTACATTAAATGTTTGAATTGGTTGCCATTTTCATCTAAACTAAAAATTGTTTGTTTGATATATAACCTTTAAACATTCTTAAGTACAGCAACATTTTTTCTGATGTTCGCAAATTCTAACCTAAAAGTAGAATCTTTCGATTGTCTGTTGGCCTATGAGATCTGTCTTGGTACATCTGGCATATTAAAATAAAAATGCACACGCGCGCGTACACACACACACACTTCCAAAATGTACTTTCATTTATGGATATAACTAAAAAAAAGCTTCTTATGCAGCTTTTCATTAAGGAAACAGATATCAGTGGCCTCTTTTTGTTTTTGCCAGCTATGCCACTGTTGTGCAGGTTATAGCGGTTTGTTTCAGTGGGCCTCAGTTTCAGATAGTGTTTTTACAGATTTCTAGGTCCAGTAGTATAAGAGGGAGGATTAGGCTTTGGCTTCCACTAAGTACGGCCACCCTTTTTTAATGATTTTTTTTTCTTCTGTAGTGTAGGATTTTTTCCTAAAAGCAAGGGTTTGGGTGCCACCTTCTCTTTGAAAAATAACTGTGAAAGCTGTCCTGCATAAAATGCACACTCAGCATAGACTGAGAGTAAAGCAGTTGTCCTGGTCAACTGAGTTTTGAGATCCCTTGAAAGCAATTTATAAACACATTTTCATTATTCCATTTTTACCACAAGAAAGGGAAAGAGACACATAGCTGGACGTTTTGTTTGTAGTGCCAAAACAACTCTTAATATTGAACATATTGGCTTCAGGGAACAGAGGTTTGAAAGGCTATTGCTATTCCATCTGAAGCAATAAAAATGTCACAGAGTAGTACTGGATAAGATAAAGCAAAATAAATGTAGATTGGGCATAAGTCCAAAATAGCACAAGGGGAAATTACAGATTTAGTCTGAAGGTTGCAATAATGATTGCAATATTTTCTAATCTATAGAATTTGCTCGATAAAGATTCTACTGCCAATGGGAGTATATAAAAGTTGAATACATGAAATTCATATCTATTTGTCTGAGATTGTTGTCCTGTGCTATAGTTTGAAATTTCCATTCCTTTTAATTTTGAACTGAATTATTGTCAAGCATGTGATTCTATTTTTTCTACTTATACCAGTAACTAATATCAGTGTGATTTTCACAATTGCATAATAAGATAAGTTGTTGTTGAACTTGCCTGGATAGTTTGTGTTCCTGGGAAACAGATTAGGTGGAAAAGATATAACTTGCCTGAAAATTACTGTGTAATTTAGATTCAGTTCTAACACTATGCCCAGTATTAAGTCACAACACTTAGAGTGATGCATATCAGTATTTTTGTCCATAAATAATGTGGAAGAAGGATGGGAAGAATCTGTCTTTGCATTTTTAGCACTACTTTCTTTTGTAATATTGAATGATGTCGTGGGTTTTTTTTAAAAAAATATACCTTAGCACAGGGACATTTTAAGATTGAGCAACATCTGTGCCAGATGTTAAATGTGCGATTATACTTTGTTTTAAGACTTCATCACTTTCCTGATTCTTTGTACAACCCATCGTTCTTTACCGACCATTTTCAGACCATGGATAAGCATTATACAGTGGCATATGGTCTGAGTCTGAGGTGCTTTGAAAAGGCTACAGAGTACTAATAATGAGGATTCCCCGAAAATGGGAAAACCAGGACAGCAGAAAATGCTCTGAGAAAGTATGGGGTTTTAGCATCTTGAAACAATATATCACACTCAAAGGGACAAAATTGGACTGCGCAATCTGTTAGCTCATTCTTGTCCAATCTGGTCTCCTCCTTTCTTTTGGAGCCAGCAGTCTTGTCATCGGCTTGCTGAATTATACCCTGACTGGAATGAATTTCAGACACAGAGTAATGTATCTACTTAAATGGAATTCTGCTTTCTTCTTTTTTAAACAAAAGCTTTTTAGGTATATTTTTAAAATATATTAATGCTATATCATTCCTAATTTTACACATATGTAATAAATAAAAGGAAAAAAATTTACTTCCAAGTTTGGCAACAATTTCCATAACCTTGTCATAAACTTTATTTATTCCTTTACTTCCTCTTTGCTACTTTAAAATTGTGCAAAGCATATTACTGTCTGCTTTGAAAGGAATCTTAGGCTCAGATTTTAGAGATCACAATGTGAATGAATGTGCTTATAATTAAGTCAACTAACAACAACAGGGTTTTTTTTCCTCCTTGGTATCAACAGGTTACACTGATTTATTAGGAAAGATCTAATTTTTTATTTGTTTTATTAATATTAGAATCAGCCCGAGTTAAAAGAAATTTATTTGTCATGTGAAAATGTAGGTTTTCTTTGAGCTTAGAATAAATCTGGACATGTTTCAGGCAAATTTATTTATTTATTTATTTATTTATTTGTTTGTTTTTATATACCGCCCTTCTCCCGAGGGACTCGGGGCGGTGTACAGAGTAAGGTAGGTATACAGTTGAACAATAGTCAGAAACAATAGTAATAATAATTACCCTTGGTCATAAAATTGATTCATTCTTTCAGAAGAAAACTACCATGTATGCATATGGATTTGTAGAAGATGGTATCTTGAGTAACATAAAAATGCATTTATTACTTACTCCTATACATATCTTTACTTAAATACAAATCTTCTGTGTTCACTGAAATTTAGGATCATAACCAAAAGTCTGTTTGGTACTTTGAAGAATAATTGTTAAACAAGAACTACCATAAACAGTGGCAGCCCCTTGTAGATTAATTAACTTATTCTTGTGCAGCAATCTAGAAACTGTTCTTTTGGTAACTTTACCACTTTTGCCTCAATTAAGATTAATAAATAATATCTATTCAAAAAAAACATCATCACACAGGAATTTTTCAGAAAATGTTTTCAGAATTCTGCAGTCATGGTATCAAGATAGTGTTGTAATTTTCACTGTGTTGCTTTACTGATTTCTGTGAAGATGAAAGAGGATCTGTTAGAAATAAGTAAAATCACCCATTATTGACATGACAGAATGGCAGGATATATAGCAGAACTCCTGATGAAGGTGCTTTGGTTTTTACTGTGATAAATACATGGCATTGCGAACATAATCAACAGTACCTCAGGTCACAACACTAGTACAAGGCAGTGGACAGATTGGATCTTGAATGCCATCCCCAGCCTAGCAACTCTGAAATGTAAATCAAAGTCTGTGGGGTGGGAATGTTTTACGATGAAGCTTTGCTAATAAAATATACAGTTAATATTATAGAACCCGTGATCCAATATGAATAGGAAACAAGGTGATGTGGAATTCTTACATTATGGTCTGTACTTAAAAGAATAAGTGAGCAAATGCAGTGTCTGCACTTGAATTATTTAGTATTATTTGTTCCAAGGAGAGACCATATGCTTCAGTCACAGAACAGAACCTAGAGGATTCTTATGTTCTGTTTTTGTTCTTGATTGTTTGCTTCTGAAAATGAAGTCTGTTACTACACAATCCTGTTAATTTTCTGTCTGAGTGACTGTGCTTCTCAGATAGATTTGGATTACAACAGCATCCATCTTTTTTTTTTTGCTGTGGGAGGACTGATCTAGAGCTTTTTTAATACCATATAAACTTATTGGTAGCAGGATTACAACAAATAGTGTCCACTTTGTAATCATTATCAAATATTTTGTGACATTTGCTTTCTGTCTGGTTTTTTTAAAAAAAATTAGTCTAAATTTAAGTAGCTTATAAAACTGTTCTTTGGAGTTTCTTGTATGCATGAAATTATTTTCCTTTATTAGCCAATGGGGGGACAGTTTCTTCATTATTGATAATCATACAGTAATATTGATGCTATAAACAAATTTATCTGCTGTTATTAATCTGCTACTAAGGTAAATTGTTTGGTTTAATATTTTAAAGAAAGCAATAATGCTTTCCAGTCTACAGGTTTCTGATATTATGCCATGTATTTTTATGTGTTGGTCTGTGTAAAAGCTTAAGAAAAACTCTCTCACACTGCTTGAGACAGTGTTTCTGAGATTTGCCAACTTTTCAGAAGCAGTTGCGTATTGTGTGGAAGATTGCTTTCAAATAGGAATTCCAAAGTTTATTTATATTTGTCACATGTTGTGTCTTTGCAGTTGGTCCTGTAATTATTTATTATCTGAAAATTGTTCTGACTTAAGTTGGATATTATTTTGTGTCCCTGGCTTCTTGATCTATAACATTTATTTTGTGCCAAGTTCTGTTATTTGACTGGTTTGTTAATCCTAAATAAACCAGCATGCCGGCCATCCAGAACGGGACAGAAAAACTGTGGAAGAGCCTTTTGTGAATTGTAAAATCCATGTATGTTTACTATATGCATAGTAGCATACAGGTAGTCCTTGCTTATTGACCATTTGTACAGCAAACCGTTCAAAGCTGTGATGGTGCTGAACAAGTGATACATATGACTGTTTCTGAAGAGTCGTGACTATTTCCGACCTTCCATACTGCACTCCACTTAACCCTTATTGGAACTAAGTTATACCAGCATCACATTTGCTATCCCTATATCTTGTCCTTATCCTGCTTCTGTTTCCTCTATTCCCAGTAATGCCAGTCTTCTGATTTTTCTACTAGACTGGGTGACATTCAGGTGATAGTTGAAGAAGACTAAAACACTACTTTTAACACCAAGTATTATTAGTATGGTGTAAACCTCTCCCACTTACGGGCTGAGGATGATATGAAGATACTACTATAGGTGCATCATAAAAAAAATGCCATGACAGATTTATGCCAAGGTTAAGTTTAAGGGGCAAAAAAGCTTTTAAATAATTTAGCAGGGGAACTGTTTTTTTTTCTTCATTTACAAAATGTTGTGAGTAGTACTTTGTTTTGGAAACCCTTTTTAATTAATATTCCTGCTATTGATGAAAAAGTTCTGAAAGTTTCTCAAGTTAATCTGTTGTCTTATGTATTACAGATGAATGTCATCATTGGAACAATACGAGAGTCTAATCTTAAACTGACCCTGGCTTTTGGAATAGGCATCCACCATGCTGGCCTTCACGAACGGGACAGAAAAACTGTGGAAGAGCTATTTGTGAATTGTAAAATCCAAGTATGTTTACTATAGGCATGATAGCATACAGGTAGTCCTTGCTTACTGACCATTTGTACAGCAACTGTTCAAAGTTGTGATGGTGCTGAACAAGTAATACATATGACTGCTCCTCAAAATTCCAGTTTTCTCACTACCCCTGCAGTCACAAGATCATAAGTCCTGTACTTGTCAACCTGCTGATACTTATGACAGTTGTGGTGCTCCACAGTCATGTGATCGCCATTTCCAACATTCCCCATCGGCTTCCCACAAACAAAGTCAACAAGGAAGGTTGCAAATTGTTCTAGTAAATCACCCCCGAGTCCCAGCACTTGTGTGACACTGTGCTCTCCTCCCCCCAGCTTCCCTGCTCTTGTGCCAATCTTCAGTCTCCTTCCCCTGGCCTCCCAATGCTTGGGCCAACCTGTGGACTCCTCATGCTTGCATGGCACTGTGCCCTGCTTTCCCTGTCATCCCTGTGTTCATGCAGCACCGTATCCTGCTTTCACCAGCCTCCAGGTGGTCTCCTTTCCCTGTTTCTCTTGCCTCCCTGTGTTTGCACAGCACCACAACCTTTTTCCCCTGGCTATTCTGCATCTCCATACTGGTATGGTGCTGTACCCTACTTCCCCTACTATGTGCTTGCGCATAGCCTGTACTGGGCCTCCAGGGTCTCCCCACCAATCCCACGGTCTCTTTACCTGGGACTTCCACCATTTCCCTCTTAATGTCCCACATATCTTGTGATGACATCAGCAAAAGGATTGTTGTCACTAAGCAATGCAGTCATGTAACATTTTACTTTACGATTGCATCACTCAACAACACAATCCCAATTGCTGTTGCAACCCAAAGATTACCTGTATGAGAGACATTTTATTAACTTTGAAAAGATAAGTTTTGTTTACATGGACAATCTTTTCCTTTTTAGGTTCTTATTGCCACAAGTACATTAGCCTGGGGTGTCAATTTTCCAGCACATTTAGTAATTGTTAAAGGAACAGAATTTTATGATGGCAAAACCAGGCGTTATGTGGATTATCCAATTACAGGTATAGTCACAAATTGAAAAGGACTGTATTACTCTTAAGAAAGATTAAATGAATCCTTGCTCCTGAAAATGAAAGAGAACTAAGGTAAATTACATATGCCACATGATTTGTTCAGATTTTTCAGTAGTAACAGGATCATAATTCTCTTAATTCTTTATTTTAAAGAAAATCAGAGAATTTACAAAAATGTATTATTTATCTTCACTTCTCACCCATTAAGCAATATAACGGGTTTGTTTTAAAAGTTAAAAATAATGCTTTCAATAGAATATAAGTAATATCATTAGAGTTGGAAATAGTAACTTTATCCCTGTGAATTACAAAAAGGAAATAGGGTGACATAGATATGTAAGTTATGTAGCTGATATGGTACAGAAGCTACAATCAGAATAATTCATTTATGTATATAAGGTTCCAAAGAATAACATACACAGTTTAAAAGATCTCAAATCATGCCTGGGATTTTATGTTTGTTTCCTTGTTCTATCTAGTACTTATCAGAGATGTGAAATTATAATGTCTAAAACATCTTTCTATGGCATTTGAAATCTTGGAGACAATATTTCCAGTCCCCATTATTTTTTTTACCTTTTATGAAACAAAATTTCACACTTAGCATGTGGGATTATGTTGTTGGATATTTCATATAAGCAGTTGAAGCTTATTTTAACTTCCTTTTTATAAATAACTGGAAATAATTTTTTAATGTTTGTTTTTTAAAAAAAATGGTTAAAGGTTTATATTTTTTTCTAATATAAACAGCATTTTTCTAATATAACAGCATTTCTAAGCAGAATGCAACATTTAAAAAGGCATTATTGTATAAGCAAAATAAATGCAATACATGACTCTTAAGTAATATTGCTGTGTTTAAAAATACTACTTGGTGTTTCTGAAAATCTACTATCTCAAAAGAGTGAGTGTGAGAGAGAGAATCTGTCCTATGTTATTACTGTTTCACTTTTGTAGATGTTCTTCAGATGATGGGACGTGCTGGTCGACCTCAGTTTGATGATCAAGGCAAAGCAGTGATTCTGGTTCATGACATCAAGAAAGACTTTTATAAAAAATTCCTTTATGAGCCTTTTCCAGTAGAATCCAGGTATAAGAGGAACATATATTGTTTTAATATGAATCTATAATATTCCATTAGTAATTATATTTTCTATGCCTGCATACTGAACATTGACTGGCCAAAATCATAAAATCTTCGGGATCATTTTTCCCCTTCCAGATGGATTTCTTTCATAGATCTTCAACTTAAATGATCAAACTGTTACCAAATAAATCTATATCAAGTTTTAATTATATGTCTCCAGTGTGGGGTATATATGTATGTACGTATGTATTTTTCTAATGTATAGATAAATAATTATATCTGTAATGAAATCTGGGTTTATTCTCTTTCTTTCTATGTGTGTTCATGCATAAATATATCAGGTCTTGTTTTTAGAAGTTAGAGAATCTTAATGGTAGATGGATGTCACAGTGTATATCAGAAGAACTAAAATAGTAAAATAGTAATATTATTTACAACCAACAGTGTTCTTTTAAAGTATCTATATTTTGATGGCTCAGCAGTTTTACAATGGGAATTAATTCTGTGGTTTTCTATTCATAGCTTCCAAATAAGAAAATAAAAAGATCTTCCTTCAAAATAATTTTGCATTTGTGCACTCAATTGTGCTAGAATAGCAGACTCCTAGTACAGAAATCTAAAATATCTAGTAGGTTAACTAATATCTGTAATCAGATTAAACTAAAGCCAGGTATTAAAACTGTTTATCTGCTAAATGCAATTTTGTGGATTTTTGTAACAACATTTCAAATATAAATTATCTCAAGAAAGATGGTATACTATTTGTTTGCTTATTTTTGTTCAGTTTACTGGAAGTTCTGTCTGATCACTTAAATGCTGAAATTGCAGCTGGAACTATAACTTCAAAGCAAGATGCAATGGATTATATCACCTGGACCTATTTTTTCCGCCGTCTTATTATGAATCCCAGGTAAGCTATTACATTCTTCGTCCCCCATCTGAAGTGCCAAATGAAAGACAAGAATTCATGCTATTTATCTGGTACGTGCAAAACACATTGTTCTTCCTATGAACCGTACTGTTCTGGGGACAGTTTTGCAGTTTCTAGATACAGATCCTCCAAACCAAAATCAGTTCACAGAGTTCTATTATGGAAACTAGCTTGTTTTGGGACTGGTCTACCTCCAGATCCTTCAATCACTTCCAGTTCAGAGGATTTGTTTCTAGAAACCATTGAATCATGTTGGCAATAGCATGCCCTGCAAAAAATTCCAGGATTTTCCAACACATTTCTCATCAATCATCTCTACCAGGGATCTCCAAATTTGGCAACTTGGTAACACCCATGTATATGTATATGTGTGCCGCGTAACAGAGTGAGCGCCTGTTACTCGTCCCAGCTTCTGCCAACCTAGCAGTTCGAAAGCACGTAAAAATGCAAGTAGAAAAATAGGGACCACTACAGTGGGAAGGTAACAGCGTTCCGTGCGCCTTTGGCGTCGAGGTCGGGGTGTTTAGGGTAACTCACTCCCTTCTTAACCAGGAGGTGAGGGAGGAACCCTTGCAGGGTCAAGCCGAGGAGTTTAGTCGATTTCTGTCGGACAAAATCGCTCGGATCCGGACCGGTTTGGACTCCGACTGGGCAGAGTCTGACGAAGAGGATACGGGCGGCCTTGTCGATTTAATCTGGGAAGAGTTCGATCCTGTGACTCCTGAAGAAGTGGACAAGATCATGGGGAAGCTGAGCTCCACCACGTGTTTGTTGGACCTGTGCCCCTCCTGGCTGACTTATGCAGCCCGGGATGGGACACGAGGCTGGCTCCAGGCAGTGATTACGGCCTCTCTGAGTCAGGGTAGCTTTCCCGCCGCCTTGAAGGAGGCGGTGGTGAGACCCCTCCTCAAGAAGCCTGCCTTGGACCCAGCAATTTTAAACAACTATCGTCCGGTCTCCAACCTTCGCTTTTTGGCGAAGGTTGTTGAGAGCGTGGTGGCGCAGCAGCTCCCTTTGTTCTTGGATGAAGCTGATTACCTAGACCCGTACCAATCGGGTTTCAGGCCCGGGTACAGCACGGAGACGGCATTGGTCGCGCTGGTGAATGATCTCTAGCGGGCTCGGGACAGAGGTTGCTCCTCTGTCCTAGTCCTTTTAGACCTCTCAGCGGCTTTTGATACCATCGACCATGGTATCCTGCTGCGACGTCTCAGAGGGTTAGGAGTGGGAGGCACAGTTCTCCAGTGGTTCTCCTCTTACCTTCTGGGACGTTCGCAGTCGGTGTTGGCAGGGGGGCAGAGATCGACCTTGAGACCTCTCATTTGTGGAGTCCCTCAGGGATCGGTTCTCTCGCCTCTCCTGTTCAACATCTATATGAAGCCGCTGGGTGAGATCATTCGTGGTTTTGGAGTTGGGTGTTCTGTACCAGCCTGCTACCGGCCTTGCAGAAAGGCAACCCCTGTACAAACGGCAGAGGCTGGAGAGCGTCTGAGGCTGGAAAACGTCTGCCAAGATTTATTACACAAACAAGCAACAAAACATGAAACAAAATACCGGAACTTTGATCCTCAAACGGAGCGGTTGCTTTCAGCAACCAGCCCTTCCCCAAACACTCCCTTTATTAGAGTTCAGGGCGTGGTCTCCCTGTGCCTCCTTCCGAGGAGTCCCACAGCCTTTCTCTGCTTGCTCCTGCTTGACTGCCTCCTGCGTCGGGCGTCCTTGAACAGGGCCAGCTGTGGGTCATCATCATCCGCACTGTCGGGCTCGCGCAGCTGAGAAGAGGGGCCTGGCTGGGGGCTCTGCGAAGCCTCCAAGCCATCATCAGCAAGTTTGTCTTCAACACCCTCCTCCTCCCCCTCGTCTGAGTCATCCGAGTCATCCGACCCGGCTGCCGGACCCACAGGCTGACCCTGAATCACAACATTGGGTATCACCAATATGCTGATGATACCCAACTTTTTATTTCTACCCCAAACCACCCCAGCGATGCCCTCGACGTGATGTCCCGTTGCCTGGAGGCGGTCCGGGTCTGGATGGGGAGGAACAGGCTTCGACTCAACCCTGACAAGACTGAGTGGCTGTTCGTGCCGGCATCCCGGGAAATTCCGATTATTCCATCATTGGCCATG
The DNA here is from genome assembly GCF_964194415.1 of Vipera berus. NCBI lineage: Eukaryota > Metazoa > Chordata > Lepidosauria > Squamata > Viperidae > Vipera > Vipera berus. The sequence continues at coordinate 249,652,905 of NC_138202.1, read as the reverse complement.
GGGGGTGAGCTATTACCCCCCGTAGATAGGGCTCGCAACTTGGGGGTCCTTCTACATTCACAGCTCTCTTTGGAAGAGCATATTGGAGCTGTGACTAGGGGGGCCTTTGCCCAGGTTCGCCTGGTGCGCCAGTTGCGGCCCTATCTAGACCGGGATGCCTTGCGTACAGTCACTCATGCGCTCGTGACCTCTCGTCTGGACTACTGTAATGCTCTCTACATGGGGCTGCCCTTGAGGTCCACCCGGAGACTTCAGCTGGTGCAGAATGCAGCCGCGCGAGTTGTCTTGGGGGTTTCCCAATACTCCCATGTTACACCTTTGCTCCGCGAGCTGCATTGGCTACCGGTTGCTCTCCGGGTGAGGTTCAAGGTCTTAGTGATGACTTACAAAGCCCTTCATGGCATGGGTCCGGATTACCTACGGCAACACCTGCAGCCGGCATCAACTTCCCTCCGTCCAGTGCGCTCCCACAGAGAGGGCCTCCTTAGGGTGCCGCCGATCAAAGAATGCCGATTGGTGGCCCCCAGGTGGAGAGCGTTCTCTGTGGGCACGCCAGACCTTTGGAACCGCTTATCGGTTGAGCTCCGGATGGCCCCCGACCTTCGCTCCTTCCGGCGCGATCTTAAAACCTTCTTTTTCAAACAAGCTGGCCTGGTCTGATGGGATGGGGTTGGGTTTTTATAAATAGCTCTAATTTTAAGATGTATTAATTATTATGGGCATAATGGTTTAATCGCTTTTAATTTTTGTATTCGGTTTTTTACTATGTATTGCCCTGTTCACCGCCCTGAGTCCCTAGGGAGAAGGGCGGTATACAAATTAAATTATTAAATTAAATTAAATTAGTCATGCCGGCCACATGACCACGGAGACGTCCTCGGACAAGCGCTGGCTCTTCGGCTTTGAAACGGAGATGAGCACCGGCCCCTAGAGTTGAAAACGACTAGCACGCATGTGCGGGGGAACCTTTACATACATACATATATACATACACACACACATATATATATATATATACTGCTATCAGTTTATGCTGTCTTGATTTCAGTAGAATATAATCAATTCTTTCATTAAATATTCAGTTCCACTTTAGTACTTTTTAATTTTCCATATGGGACTTAATTGTTAGAACAAAGGCAAGGATAGTGTGTCTTTTGTTATAGAATTGCCAGTCTGTTGTTTAGAATCCCTAGGGCTGTGCACATTTTTCAAGTGATTCAGAAGAAGTAACGCAGCACCTCTTTGATGTTTATTATAGAAACTTGACTTCTTTCAGCCTTCTGCACAAGCCTTTAAAAAAAAAAGGATGCCACTAGTTTAAGGAATCTATTTGGTAGAATTAATATGATATTTAAAGCAGAAGACTTGCACGGGAACCTGGAAAGGGTTGGGCAACTCTAATGAAGAGAGTTGCTGCTTTTGTGTGATGTTCAAACATTTTCCCCCAAATCATTATCAAACTATGCACAAGCTTATCATTCTTGAGAATTGTCTGAAGGTTCAATTTATAGCCCACAGGAAATGAGCATAATGGCTTCTACTCTCTCTGAATTGGCAGCATCATTCTAATGAGCAGAAGCCAATTATGTGTTTTGTTAAATAGAAACAGTGCCCTAAACCTTTGGAACAGATCTTGAGGGTGTACATCAAGTCTCAAGAGAAAGAAAAACAATCCCTGTTGAGCAGATGGATGTCTACCTATTGAATTTAAAATATGTCACAGAACTTATTATCTAAAAAGACTTAATATTTATAATTAGGGGGGATCAATGTTCAGTAAGGAACACAGTGGCTCAGTGGGTTAGGACGCTGAGTTTGTCGATCAGAAGGTCGGCAGTTTGGCGGGTCGAGTGAGCGCCTGTTACTCGTCCCAGCTTCTGCCAACCTAGCAGTTCAAAAGCACGTAAAAATGCAAGTAGAAAAATAGGGACCACTACGGTGGGAAGGTAACAGCGCTCCGTGCGTTTTTGGCGTCTAGTCATGCTGGCCACATGACCACCGAGACGTCCACGGACAAGTGCTGGCTCTTTGGCTTTGAAACGGAGATGAGCACCGGCCCCTAGAGTTGGAAACGACTAGCACGTGTGTGCGGGGGAACCTTACCTTTACCTTTACAGTGTTCAGTCTTTCCGGCAATCAGTTCCTAGATAGTTTTCGTCCATTGCTTTGCTTTTTTTCTATCTTGATTCAGACTTTCCAAAGATCTATTCCATCCTCTTATCCATTTAATATAGTATTTTCCAGTCTGAATCTCCTTCAGCTGGGTGGGCTTCAGCTCCCTGAATTCCTCAGCCAGCATGGCCATTAAGTAGTAAATATTTGTGTCTGTGTGTGTTTGTGCGTGCGCACATGCATATTTACATACACACTCATATGCATATACAGTACATATACACTGGTCTGCTTATGTTGCACAAGCTTCTATGTCTGTTTTGTCAAAAAATTCTTTTGTTTAATTCTTAGTCAAAACAGAACTGCTCGCTTCAATAGAAAGCCTTCCCAATTATAAGTATAATTAACCATTTATAGGACCCAGAATATAAAGTCTAGATATGAATCTTTCTTAGCAGTTGTACAGAGCCTATCAGGGATGTAAAAACATATATAAGTAGCGATTTTATCGGGCAGAGCAGTCCATAAGTCAGTTTAGGCATGCTTCAGAGTAATAATTCTCACACTAATGCTTTGCTTTCCAGCTTTTCCTGGCATACTAACCAGCTAGTTAGTTTCATTCTCTGCTATCTTATCATGCTATATTAAGGACCTATATGAATTTGACATAAAGGATAAAATGCTTGTTACAGTGAATATTCCATGCATATCTTGCTATGTTCATATGTAGTCATCCGGTGTGCAAGCCAATTTTCATGTAGTTTTAAATGTCACCAATTGCTAAAATCTAAGATGCAAATCTAAGTAACAAATGAGCTAAAACACTAGAAAGAGTGTTTGACAGAGTGAATAGATAGAATTCAAGGACTTCATCCATTGCCACCATCCTAATTACGGAAGGAATGAGCTAGTAGAGACACAGACCCCATAATGTGTTTTAAGTATTCTCTCTCCCATCCCTTCTTTAACAGTTGAGCTCTAGATAAATAGCTGTCCTCTAGAATTAAACAATCATATGTGCTAGTAAATGGAATGTTAGGCATTCCTCTTCGTTGTTCTCAGTCATTTGGATCTGGCAGAGTAACACCATGGCAAATGCCATTAATTTTAATGGGACTCAATTTCTTTATAAATGTACTTAAGATCACAGTATTGTCAACACTTCCTTTTTCCCTTTTTGCTAATGCTTCTTAATACTTGTTTTAAAAATGAAAATTATGTCAAGTTATAGAAAAAACAAAGACATTATATGCAGAGAACTTTTTTTAATGTGCGCCATTATCTGAACATGCCATAACTTACCCACCCCGCTTTCTTCCCTGAAGAATTTTTTGGCTGGAGCATAATACCCTCTGTGTAGTCACACACTAGTGTAGGAGAAGAAACCAGAGAAAACATCATGTATAATAATTATCTTTGGATGTAAAGAAAAGAGTCTTGTTTTGGCAATCAAAACTCCTCTCTAATTTCTTCAATTTAAGAAAGATGTAAAAAAATGAAAAATGATAAGGCAGCAAATTCATTTGCAAACATTGATAGTGACAATTTAATACTAAACTTATTGTCAGAAAGATGTATTAATCTTTCTGTTTTTGTCCTTTCTATTTATTACTTCTGGGATTCAGCTAGAGCTCTCCTTTTAAAAAGGTAACCAAGCTAAAGTCCAATAGACGTTTCCACTGGAATGGGAAAATATTTTTCCATGTTCCTTTTCCACTTCTGCCTAACATCTCTTATGGCTATTTGGATGGTCTCCCAATACTTCAGAGCCTCTTTGAGTGCAGCATAAGGAGCTGTACAGTTGTGCAGCATAATTGTTGTTTAAGTATCATTCTGTAGTTATATGAGATATTTTATGAAAGCAAAAATACAATAGGAAAGTAATTTTTACTATCATCTCTGGCCAAAATTCTACAAGTCAACAAATAATTAAAATAACTAAACAATTTCTGCTTCAAATAAAATAAGGACAGTTTTATATATAAACTTATATCTAAATCATTGAGGCCTTCAAAGCATGTCTGGTTTTCCAGACAACCTAACAAATTGTATTGGTCAGATAAAAGTAACTCTATAGTTTGGTTCCATTTTGATTACTAGTCAAAAAAAATGATAATAATGGCCATTCGATGTATTAATGGCAGAAATCTCTTTTCTCTTGTAAATGAAATAGCTCTCCAGGGAGTGCCAATTTCCTACCCATTGAGGCGTGTTGAACCACAACTCATGGATTAGATACAGAAAAGACATTGGGTCATCTCCCCAGTGTTTCATCTATCAAGGCTATCCTTATAGCATATTTTGTCCAAGCATCCTATCTCTGGCCTGAGGTTAAACTAATTTTTATCAATAGTGTCACCTAAACTGAATGATATTGAAAATGTTTAAATGAATAAAATGGGACACCATTTGTTAAGATAGCTGTTTACGTTGTTTATATGAGATTTCTAAGCTTCAAGAAATTTACAATAATAATGAACTAGGTTCTTGTGGGATTTTTTTTCTCCACAACATTCTTTGAATGGAAGCAGATTTTTTTTAAAAAAAAATTCTGGAACCTGCTTTCATTATCTGTGTCATTGCTTCTACCATATAATCTGAACATTAAAAAGCATGGTGTTTTGTAACAAATGACTTACTGGCCTGACAGTTTTAGCAGCGCCATTTCAAGGCTGATGAAAAATTTCCCAGGGAAATTGTGGATCAGGTTTACATAAACTAAACAGGAAGCTATTGCCACCATCATCCACATTAAACCCAAAATGGTCTTTGTAACTTCATCTACATTTTATGTCTCTGCATGTCTCTGTTTCTCAGCTGATGAAATTCCAGCCTTGTTTATATAAGAAAAAATAGTTCTTTTTGTGTGTGCAAGTATGTGTGAAAGGGTTATTTTGGATAGTGCTGTTTTAGTGGTTTGTTTTTGTTGTCATCTGTTATTTCAGGGCCAGTCAGGGGAAAAAGGTAGCTGTTTTAGTGTTTTGATTATTTAAACCTTACACACTTAGTAAATTTTTATGGTACCTTGGAGTTTGTTATTGCATTGTTCCCCAATGGGCAACTAATGGAAGTTACCCTGTCTAGTCCATGTGCTAGATGCTGTTAGTATAAAACTGCCTTTGACTTTCACACCTCTCAGGGGACGAGTAATTGTTGTGTTCAAACAGCCTGTAATTGTGATCCCGCTGGCTTTCTCAGTACGCTTCTGGCTATTAGAATCATTAAACAACTCAGCACCTGTTAACAGCATTGTAAATATTCAACCTTGCTTGTGTGCAGGTTGAGCAGAATATAGGAGAAAGCTTACAGAGCCCAGCCTCATAAATTAAAGCTCCTGACAAGTCAATTATTGTGAAACTGGGTTTCACTGAGAAATAAATGAAATGGGGTGCTGACAAAAAAGGAGGGCTGTCTGTTTGCAGCAGAGGGGAAATAATGACTAGATGATTCAATGCAGGGACCATGAAACTGCATTGTTTTTATTCTTTATCTTCAATTAAATAGTTAGATAATACAGTTACCCAGAAAAGGGGGAGGGTGATATATAGCATAGCTTTATGCAGCTTTGAACATATGAACATTTAAAGTGCACAAAAGTGATAATAGTAGGGTGGATAATCTTTCTAGCTGGATTCCTGTTTGACAGGATGGAAGTTTGTTTTTTTAAAACAAAACAAAACCTGTGTTAACTTGGAAATCTAGTGCATGTTTATGCAAAAGTAAGCCCTACTGAGTATAAATGGTATAACTCATAGGTTTGTTTAGTGTCATGGTCAAAGAATTAAATCTAGCTTTTACTCTTCACCCTCACACTTGCCCAACTCTATTCTAAAGAGTCCCTCTAAATTGGCAGAGTAGACCTGGGGGAAAGTTCTACTTATTTGCCTATGTTATAGTGTTTGAATAAAACCTTGGAAAAGTTTGATTCAGTTGGATTTCCTCCTGGCACTTTAATTTTTTCTCTTCAAGTTAGGAAACTAGAAGATTTGTCCAAGGATTTCTATGTACTCATCAGTCTGTTTAATTCTATTTAAAAGAATGTTATTCTATTACATGGTTCATTATTTGTTTTGTAGCCTTGCAGTTTTCAGATGAGGATGGCATGATATATTGCTCCACTATAATGTTCATAATTTTAGTTGTATATGTACTGAATTAGTCAAATGCAATTGAATATTATGATATAAATTTATCTTCCATTGCAATTAACACCTCTCCCTGACACTGTTGAAATTTAAACGAAGTATTAGCAGAAATTAATCTCAAAATTACATGGGCGTATATATAAGGAGAATGTTATTTTTTGTATAGAGGATCAAATCATAATATGTTCAAAGATTACTACTTAATCTATAGAGTACAAAGTATTCAGTGTATAGTGTTTCAGTCTTGATAGCAAATTTATTTCAGAATCAGTTGCCTTGAATTTAATGGATTTAATTTCTGAAAAATCATAAATAGAATTGTATTGCAAACATAGATTTGTTTAAAAGCATGTGTACAAATATTATGATGAGTGTAGATAATACTTGTATTAATGTCCCATAAATGTACAATATTGACAGCATCTGCTCATAAAATTTTCTTTAAAGCACAAAGGTGCCCCAGAAGTAATCACTCCAGTTGGCATAACAGTTTGATTCATGAATTGCTTTAAGCCATAATCTAGTCGGTTTGATTTTGGTTTAGCATATTGAACAATCCAGATTTATAATGTGATTTACAAACAATGAGTTATGAACAAGCACATTGTGTGAATTTAGGAGATTTATTTTAATTTAATGAACCACAGTTTAGCATAGCATCTGTATTCAGTTATAATCTGAGAAGAAATATAAGGAAAACAATTGATAATAGTCTGAAAGGAAAGAATCCTTAATATTCCATTTGGTGTATGAAGTAGAATTTCATCTTTGGAGCATAACAGTTATTTTTAAAAATTTCTCATGTGAACCAGCTAAACTCAATTTTAGCTAGCCTTGTATATCACTGAATATTTAATGTTCATTGAAAAGTAACACAAAATTAAATAATTAAGATCTTTATAATGTTTAATTTCTCATTGGATCATGACTTCCTAAAATGATAAGTTAGAATAAAATGTATGTTCTGTTTTGTAGCTTCAGTTAAAATATAGTGTGTCATTTTAATGGTTGTCCAAAATGTATATATCAGCAATTTTTAGAGTAATTTCCAGAATAATAATCACTAAAGTATGACTACACTGTCACAAGGCTATCATGATTACACGATTCATTACTGTTCATGTGGCTATAGTTATGAATGCCATTCAGTTTTAAGCAACATCCTTGTGATTCATGATTAAAAACACAGTTCATAATCTGTCTCCTTATATGTAAATGGATTGTTTCCCTGAAAAAACTAAATATGTTCTTACAGTTATCTTGAACAAAAGTAAAAAAATCCATCCCTTTCCTTGGCCATAGTCTCAGTCTCCCAAAGGAAACGATCTAACAATGCTAAATGCTAGAATTGTTCAACTGCAGTTTTTTTAGTAGATGTTATTTTCAAGATGCAAGACTATTTTATCATCCTACATCAAGAATTTTATCAAGACTTTTTTTGGGGAGGGGGAGATAAAATATATAACAGTAAGATAAAATGGCAGAAGTTGTAAGCTTCTGAGGAAAGTGAATGACAACAAATTCACAGAAGTGGGGAAACACGGTAGAAATATGAAATGCATCAGCCATAGTAGTTTAGTGCATAATAATATATAGAGATATTTATATGAAAGTATTAAGGTAGTGTGTGAAATCTGGGAGCCAAGCATTTATAAAAGATCTTTCTTATGTAAAATTTGTTTCCAAACTACATATTGATATATCAAATGCATGCTGTAACCTTTCATAAAATAACTGTTATACATGTCCCCTCAAATATATTTGTTGTTGTTGTTAGCTGCGAAGTCGTGTCCGACCCATCGCGACCCCATGGACAACGTTCCTCCAGGCCTTCCTGTCCTCTACCATCTTCTGGAGTCCATCTAAGCTCACGCCTACTGCTTCAGTGACTCCATCCAGCCACCTCATTCTCTGTCGTCCCCTTCTTCTATTTCAAATATATACCTTATAGCAAATTGGGCAGTAAATAGCAAATTGGGCAGTAAATACATTCTTTGATAGCTAAAGGAAGCCACTTGGAGCTAAAAGAAACTACTTACATTGGGCAACAAGCATAAACTGATATATTTGAACGGTGTTTATTCTCAAAATATTTTGCTAAGTTTTATCCAAATGGTGCTCTTGTAACAGGGAACACAAACAATACAAATTCAGAATAAAAATAATTGGGAATACATAATCTACAGTATTTGACACGTGCATTTTAGTAAAACATACACATCTAAAGTAATAAAGACATTTATGGAAAAATCACTATGAATGTACAGCAAGACACAAAGACAGGAAAGTACTGAAGTATCCACTATTGAGGAGTGGATTGTGAAGATGGCAGAACTTGCAAAGATGGCAAAACTGACCTGCTTAATGAGGGACAATAAAAGACTAGAAAGCTTTTATGGACTTTTACTAGAATTGGATAAAAGTTAACTGAAGATTTCTGGCTTTGCTGATTAAAAGAGGTTGAATATGGGAAGAAGGGAACCTATAATGTAGTTCTAAAGGGGAAGAAACGGTAAAAGTTTGTTTGCAACTGTAAATAAGATCCAAAGCTGCTGCTAATTTTTTTTTACTTTTTTCTCTTTCTCTTTTAATGTATTTCTAGCACTTTTACCTTTTTTCTTTCATATATTTGATTTCATTTATCTTTTAATTATGTAAAACTCTCAATAAAATTATAAAAAGATTGTTATGAATGGTACTGATCATTTTGTGTTTTCGTAGTTGTTGAAAATCCACATAGAGTGATAACCAGAAAGCATCCATATATCTCTGTCAGTTGTAATATAGCTTTACAATGAAATGATCATATTGTAAAATGTATTTATTTGATTCATTTATTTATTTTTTCTACTGGCTTTTTTATTTTTATACACTAAAGGCAGCAAATATAATTAATAACTCTTTCCTCCTCCTATTTTTCCAACAACAACCTGAGAAATGCTTTGGGTTGAGAGTGACTGGTTCAAAATCCCCCAACTGATTTTCATGCCTAAGGTGGAACGCTGATTAACTGATTTTTATCCCATCCTTATTTTTGTTCAACTCAAGACAATGTACAGTGCATACATAATACAGGTAGTCCTCAACTTAACAACAATTCATTTAGTGACCATTCAAAGTTACAACAGAACTGAAAAAGTGACTTACAACCATTTGTCATACTTACGACCATTGCAGCATCTCCATGGTCATGTGATCAAAATTCAGATGCTTGGCGACTGACTCATATTTATGACACTTGTATTGTCCCGGGGTCATGTGATCATTTTTTGTAACCTTCTGATAAGCAGTCAATGAAGAAGCCAGATTCAAACCTGTGTTACTAACTTAACAACTGCAGTGATTCATTTAACAACTGGCAAGAAAGGTCGTAAAATGAGGTAAAACTCATTTTAATTAGTAACAGAACTTTTGGCTCAATTTTATCCAATTTGTAGTTCGAGGACTACCTATATTCCTGCCTCCTATTTTCCTCACAAAAACTCTATGAAGTGGGTTGAAGTAAGAAAAAAATGACTGACTCAAAGTCACCCAGTTGGGTCTCATACCTAGAACTCCCAGTTTCGATCCAGCAAATTAAGGGAAAATAGAAGTTCTTGTCCTTTTATCTCCATTATATTCCCTTAAGCATTCTAAATTACAGTATGGGAAATGTAATATTTAATTGCCCACCGATTTACACCTAAAACGAATGACATTCCACACTGCATGTACATGTTGGGCAGTGTTACATTATATTGTTATTTGCATATCAACAATATTTATTTTTAAATCTGTCCTATTTTCATTTATGCAGTTACTATAACTTGGACGATGTGAGCCACGATAACATGAACAAATTTCTTTCCAACCTTGTTGAGAAATCCCTTCTTGAGCTGGAATACTCCTTCTGCATTAAAATTGGAGAGGTAAGGTTAATTTATATTTCATCCAACAGTTTAAGAAAAGAATTGTGTGTGTGTGTTATATATAAATAATACAAATCTCAACACAATGCAATTTATGCACCTCTGATATAATACTGTCTAAAATGTGTTTAACTCCTCTCATGTACACTCTGCATTACTTCTATATCCAATGTGTATTTTTTAAATGTCTAATAGGATGACCGTAGTATTGAACCTCTGACGTATGGCCGCATTGCTTCTTATTACTATTTGAAGCATCCAACCATCAAAATGTTCAAGGAGCGCTTAAAACCTGAGTGTGGTGTGAAAGAACTGCTCTCTATTCTGACAGTAAGTTATTTCATTTTATTAATTAGGAAAGTACTCTCCCCTACTGCATTGGTATAATGGACAAAATAGGATATTTGCTATAATCTTTCTGAGATCTTAAATTATCAGAAGTGACATAGCAAAAGCTATGAAGGCAGGTCATTGGGAATTCATCCATTACTTTATAACTAGATTTCAGCAATGTATAAAATTTCCATCTGCATCATACAAAATATATGAATATATTTGGAAGCATTGTAGTACCTGGTTGACCAGTTGTTAAAATACAATTTTGCAGACAAACTCTGCCCACAGCCTGGAGTTTGATTCTGACTGGTTCAAGATTGACTCAGCCTTCTATCCTTCTGAGCTCATTAAAATGAGGACCCAGATTGTTGAGGGCAATATGCTGACATTGTATATCACCCAGAGAGTGCTGTAAACCACAATGGGGTGGTATATAAGCCTGAGCTATTGCTATTGCTACCTCTTTTTCTCTCATTAAACCAAGAATTGTTTGAATAATGTTTGGGATCTTCAGACTGAATAATATAAAAATTACACATATTAGCTACATTTAATATTTATGTTTATTAACTTTCAGACAAGAGTAATAGAACTACTTTTGTAGGAATCAAAAATCTTCTTCCCAGCAAAATTTTATACATACTGTAAGCAGCTCTTGTTTTTTTTTAAAATACCAATTTCGATTTTATTCTATTTTTTAAAGAAAGATGTCATACTACTGAATATAATTAAAAATTGTGCTGGAAGATTGGAGTGCTTTCATGGTTTAAATTTTAAACTTTGTCTATGCCAGCTTAATGTGTTGTCTGGCAGCCTTAGGCAGCTGTTAGGAGAAATGGAGTACATTTTTATTCAGTAGTGTAATTTTTATTATAAAAAAGAGAGAGGCAAATATATTGGCCAGCATCCAGAGAGCTACTTTGAACACACCCAGAGAAATTATTAGTGTGGTGGTTTTTTTTGAACAGTAAAACTCCCTTTTCCTGTTGCTAATTGTTTTTGAAAGTTACCTCAATTTCCAACCAAATGGATTTTATTTTTAAATCAGAAATCCAGAATGTCCTTGGTCCTATAGAACTAGATATAAAGTGATTGGAGCCAGACCATTGATAAAATAATGGATCGTTACCCTATTCCTAACTTTTATCTCCCTTTTTCCTCACTGTGACATGAATTTATCTTAAGTACATCTCCTAGCGTCAGCTCTTCAAGGCAGAACAGACTAGGAAACCAGTCATGCCTGCTAATGTTACTTTTATTATAGGGTTACAGTAACGGAATCTTACAACTCTAAATGTGCTTTCTTCCCCCCTTTCCCTTTATTTTCCTGAGAACTAGGGATATTCCTACTCGGATTGCAGTTCTGTCCCAAACTCAGATTTCTTTTAGCTGCCTTTTTGTCTTCATAGTGGCTCTTCTTTCAGTTCCCTTAAGGATATTATTCCTTCTTCCCGTTACACTTGTTGTCATTGCGAACCAACAAAGAATCAGTTACTTGCCCTCTGTCTATTTTGTCCTTTATGTGCCACATAGATTTACAGAGAATTGGAGCTCTTAAGAATGAGCCAAAGTAAGGGCTGGTTATGTGATCCATCCAAAATATGTGCAGTAGTGTTTAGATCAAGTCAGTCAATCAATACCTAAAAATGTTATAGGCATTAGCTAAATTTAACAATAGAAACACATGGTTAAAAAAAATTAAGAAAATGAATTAGAGTATAGAAGTGTTCAACATCTAAGTATATTTACCCATATTATACAGCTTTATTATTATTATTATTATTATTATTATTATTATTATTATTATTATTATTAAACTTTTATTCATAAAACATGAAACTCAGTCAACTGAACACTCAAATTGACTGGCACTAATGTTTGACACGGGTTGCTGCCAGCATCCTAGTTATCAACCAGGTATCTCCGTAAAATGTAAGATGTTCCGAGTAGCGCAGTTTTTTGTAGCTTTGCTGGAGTTATTGCAGGAAGCTGCAAATTCTTGATGTATTTTGCAAAGTTTTTGGACATAGTTCCCAGTGCCCCGATGACAATGGGTATCACTGTTACACGTTTCATCCATAATTACGCAGTTTCGATGGCCAGGTCATGGTATTTCGTAATATTTCCCAGTTCTTTTTCTTCGACTCTGGCATCTCCTGGTACAGCGATATCAATCAACTGTACGCTTCGGTTCTCTATGACTGTGATATCTGGCGTGTTGTGTTCCAAATGGCGATCTGTCTGTATTCGGAAGTCCCACAAGATCTTCACCCTCTCATTTTCAACAACTTATACAGCTGTATCATCATCATCATCATCATCATCATCATCATCATTATCATTATTATTATTATTATTATTATTATTATTATTATTATTATTATTATTATTCTCATCTTCTCTACTAGCCCCTCTTATTGGTACATGATGATTATTATTACTTAGTTGCTTCGCATGTACATTGAGAGCTTATGCACTGGAGACAAATTCCTTGTGTTTCTAATCACATTTGGCCAAATAAACCTGTTCTGTTCTGTTCTACCTCTACCTCTAATCCAGACCTTCAGTCCTATCTGGAGAAGGATAGGATTTGCAAATCTTCCCATTTGGGAACAGCTTAAGAAGGCTAATTTCACAGTCTCCTCCCCCTACAGCCCTACCCCCACCCATTTTTCTCAGTTGCTGCCTGGGATTACCTCCAAAAGGGTTTTAGGAGAAGCAATATTGTAACTGATAAATATGGCTTTCCCCTTGGCATGAGAGTCCTACTGGTGGAAATCAGACTCCAGATAACATAGGTCCCTCCTCCTGTAAATAAGCGAGTAAAATGGTATAATTATTTCTATCAAATGTAGGTTGCCTTAATAACAATAAATAGAATAACTGTGATTGTAGCTGCATCCTTCATTTAAAAAGATTACATTTCTGGAAATACTAGTTAGACACGTTAGTTAAGCTTTTGCTTACACATAATTGATCCAATTTTTCAATAATGGCTTTGGCTGCCATCCTAAATTATTTGTCCCATGCCTCATGCAGTAGTTTCTACTTAATACAGATGAAAGTTATATCTTTGATTTGCTTTGTTGCCAACATCAGATCTTCTCTTAAAATGTAGTTTCCTTCTTTCATCTGTCATCCCAGAACAAATTAAATTAAATTTTGAATATAATTGGAATGTGAGGATTTTTATAAATGCAAATCGAAGTGTAAATAGTATTACTGTTACCACATTTTCTTTATTAACATTCGTCCTAAGAGTTTTAGTTTCTTTTATTTCTTTTACTAAGAGAAACAGAGTTTTTCTGCAGTTGTTTGCTTTGTAGAAGATATTAGGTATTTTAACAGAACTGCCACTAGGTATCCTCCCATAGATTCCCAGAACCCACACACATATGCAAACTATGCATTAATGAGCTTCATAATTAAAGGAGTCACTTCACACCTCTATTGTTAATCAGTGGCATTGCATCTGTCCTGTTCCATTGATGCTTTTCTCACTTACTTATTGAAGCATTTAACAGTTTTGGCAATAGGGAATTACATGGCATGGGGTAAGTAGTCTAATTAGATGCAAGTGAAAGTCCTTGGGGAGAAAGATATTTAAAAAGTAATTTGAAGAATCTCTTAATGATGCTGGCAGTGAAAACTGTAGCCTATAGTGAAAAAAGGCACGTCAACATTGCAAAACATGGTTGCAGTAATAGCCATGTTCACAATTCACTCATAAGATTTGGAGGGTAGAGGGACGTTTGTCTGTTTTAATTTATTTTGAATAAAAATGTAAATAGTTTTTTCTTACTTTGAGCTACATTGATTGTCTTTTTAATTTAATAACATTTCAAAGCTTATCTTATAGATAATAATGTATTTACCAACAGTAAAACAAAACTCACAGAAAGCAGATTGTACTCCACAATGGAGTGGTCATTCAGGCAAGGAGAAGATTTATACCTTTAGAAGGAATCCAGCTTTATTCCTGGCTCCTTTACTTTATTTGCAGAAAGTTCTGGAAGTAAAAGATTGCTAATATGTTCTAAGGATCAAAAAGGACTCGACAATGAATTTTAGATGGCAGAAATTGATTTCGGATTCTACTGTAAAAATTACCAAACAGAGCAATTTCAGCATTCTCCTCACAATACACAGTTTCTAAATCTGGAGTTTACAAACCTAAAGTATGATCAATGTGTATTTTGTATTTGTTTTATCCTAACAATATCATCCCTTCCCAACAACTTTGTGGATCCAAAGAAAATTGTCAAAATGCTAGATTTCCAAACCCAAGAATCTTCTTCTCAAAGGAACTCATCAGCAATCTGCATAAAGATGTCAGAGCTTAGATTCTAGATCAGACATGTCAAACTCGCAATGTCACGTGACGTCGCACAACGTATCAGGAGCGGTTTGCCATTGCCGGCAATGGGATGGGCACGGTTTCCGGATGATGCGTCCGGCCCACGGGCCGGCAGTTTGACACCCCTGTTCTAGATGGATATAAGGATCACTTTTATCATTGTAGAATAATTCTTGCTAACATTGTAGGCCCAACTTCCCCAGCTTGTTAAGTCCAGATGATGGGAATATAATGCAACACATCTAGTTAAAAAAGGTTACCATAGAGTTATAGATGATTTCTTTGTCTTCCTAGGTATAAAAGGAGGAAAAGATTATTTGAATGCTTAATTAAAACATAGCTTCTCTGATCTTGCTCCAAAACCAGCCAATAAAATGGGCAGAATGAAAAATAGATCTTGCTTAAGATTACTTTTCTACAGCTTCAATAGTTGGATTGCTAAAAAAATTTCTCTGAATAGAAGGTATTTTAAGGTATTTCAAGTATCCTCCTATGGCTCTTGGTTCCATACTATGAGACCCTTCATTGCACATATCCTTACTTTCTATTCTGTCTGTGTGTGTGGTGTGTTTGTTTCTCTCTTTACCAGCTTTACCACAAGAGGGAGCTCACAGGGCCCTTCCTGCGTTTCCACAGAAGTTACTATATGTGGATAAGACTTCATTTCCCTTTTTCTTTGCCATTCATTTTCTAAAGGCTTGTAACCCACAAGGCAGCTTTTGAAATCCAGTTGCACTAATAAAATACTGAGGATGTTATCCTTGATTTAAATATCTTACCTTACGAGCCAAACTTTGCTTAATTCCCTTGAGCCATAACCTACAGTACTATTAAAAGAAACATCTGATTTTACTCTTTTCTTTCAACTTTATAGGTAACCAGGGGCTTTAACAATTTTATCACATAATTGAGCAGTGACATTTAAAAATAGGGTTTCAGATGAAGGCTTTTTTGCCTATGAAAAATATGGAAGGCCGCTCTTATAAATTATAACCATACTAAGCAGAAAAGCAGATTAAAGTAATGTTCATATTTATTGTCAAGAGAACAGACTTTTCTCAAGGACAAATAAATGAAAATGAACAACTTCATTAACAGTATTGATTATCATTTTATACAACTTTGTCACAGAAGGTCAGTAAAGATACATTTTAAAATACTTCAATAGAGTGCGACAAATAAATGAAGCAAACTACACTATAAAAGTAATAATGTAAACTTAAACACATATTTTTCAATTAAAAATACATCACTAAAAATGAGGTTTCTAAATGATAATTACTTTGAGTTAAATGATAACATAGGTGAGTAAAAGATTTCATTACTAAACCGCAATTATATAAAAACACTGCTTTAATAATGCATTAAATTATTATTAAAATATTTGATAATATTAGTAATTGATCTATCACTTTCTCAGTTAAGTGCCAATAGTTAACTGTCATGCAATCAGTATAATATTCTACATCTGGTAACTTATCTCATTTCATATTTAGCTGCTCGTAGCATGATGCTAGACAAAATTTTGCTACATGCTGTATTATTTTAGGTACAATCTGGAATTATTGAGATCTTTGTGATATACCCTTCCTATATAGACAGAATCTTCTATTCTGGGAAATATTCTTATAATTACTTTCAAGAGTTGTATCAAGGGACAGTATATTTAAGTGGGGTAGGGAATATTGTGTTTGTATTTATTTCAGGCACAGATATACTGAGACTTTACAATCTTCCTTTCCATCTCTGTACCTCCTACATATCTTCTCTATTATTTGGGGAGGTCTCTCAGCTATTCATTGTGGATTTGGAGGGGGTTCAAAGGAAAATAGTTGAGACTGTTGGAAAATTGAAAGGGGATACTTGTTTTTGTTGGAAGACTGATCCAGTTGGGCACAGAAGAGAAGAATCCACATTTGGAAAGTCTTCTCTTTCTAACTCATTTTGGTTTTCCAATCAAGTCTGGAGGGCTTAGGAGTAATAGGAAAAGGCCATTTTGAGTGTACACCCGAAGAGAATATAAGTGGATATTTTCATTAGATGATTTCATCTATCTTTTACCTCGCTTCACTAGAATTCAGAAAAAGATGGTTCCTGAAAAAGATGGTCTTTCAAGCAGCATTTTAAATTCTCCTGATTTTGAAAAAGCAAGTTGAGGATTTAATTAGGAAAAGGGGAATGACAATTTTATTTCCCTGTATTGAGATTGGATATGAACCTGACATCCTGTGGTGGAATGTAGTCTCGAGTCACAGGAGGGAGGGGTTCTTTGAATGAAACTTTATTGTCAAAGTACAACCATGTATACATTGAGATTGGCTGAGCCTCCCTTCGTGCCCCCGCCACCACAACTCACAGTGACAACAAACCCACCAACTTGTTACACCATGTGAGCTAATTGCACAACACACCGGCCTCGCAAGTCAATCATATATAAAGTTATAAAATTATTTCCCGTTCAAGAAACAACATGGACAGAAGCTGTTCTTTAGCCTGTTGGTACGGCTGGCTATACTCCTGTATCTCCTACCCGATGGTAGGAGAGTAAAGAGGTACCAACCAGGATGTGAGTCCCTGAGAATTTTTCTCACTCTTCCAAGGCAGCGAGCCCTGGCAATGTCATCCAGTGGTGTCCTCTGGGAATGCACATCCTCCCCCACAACTTCAGAATACATTCCATCACACATGTAGTGATACAAACCAAACAGCATTGTTCATCTCATCTTACTTAAAGGTAAAGGTAAAGGTTCCCCCGCACATGCGTGCTAGTCGTTTCCGACTCTAGGGGCCAGTGCTCATCTCCGTTTCAAAGCCAAAGAGCCAGCGCTTGTCCGAGGACGTCTCCGTGGTCATGTGGCCGGCATGACTAGACGCCAAAGGCGCACAGAATGCTGTTACCTTCCCACCGTAGCGGTCCCTATTTTTCTACTTGCATTTTTACGTGCTTTCGAACTGCTAGGTTGGCAGAAGCTGGGACAAGTAACAGGCGCTTACTCTGTTACGCGGCACTCGGGATTCGACCCGCCAAACTGCCGACCTTCTGATCGACAAGCTCAGCGTCCTAACCCACTGAGCCACCGCCTCTTCAGCTTACTTAGGGAATATGAAATGTTCCACATAATATAATTTATTTGATCAACAATTGCATTTCTGTTGAAGAATGTTCCCCTTTACTTGGGGCTATACTACAATAGCAATACAATAAAATTAATTTTCATTAAGGGCTTGCAAGTGTATTAGTAAACTTTTAAACCGACTTTGCAACCGATATAACTGATGCCTGCTCATTACTTTCCTGAGAAAAGTATTTTATGATACAACTAGTGGCAGCTTTGACAGTAGAGTGAAAATATGATTTTTTTATACTATATCTTAATGAGAATTGATTGAATAGGAAATCAGTAAAATAAAGGTGCAGACTCTTTTTTAATTTTCTCTGCAGTCAGGTAAGAAAGAAGGAAATATATTTTATAAGGCTTTTAAATATTCTAGTGCTGAGTTTTGTTTTGTTTTTTTTAAAAAAAAACCCTTTGGAGCAATAAGGGACATAAATGGATGCCCATCTGCAACTTTTTACAACAGCCATCTCCTTTCCTGGTATCATGGGGCAGCTACATAATCCTGGGAAAGAGATGGTTGCTTTAAGAGTTGCAGAGAGGATCTGCCTTCATGGCCCCATGCACTTCAACAAACCTTTTTTGACACTGAATCTGAAGGACTCAACAACCCTAATACAAGACTCCTGCCAATAACAGAGTTGTCATGGAAATATAATCCCAGTAGTTTTGCTGCCTTGCATAGGGACAGAGCCTATTTGTAGGCTTTACCGTAATGGAATTCACAGGATAAAATATCAGATGTAGCTTAGACAAAATAAGTTACTGCTCATTACATTGCTTAAAATAGGAAAAATAACATCACGGTATCACTATTACAAGTTGTAAATTTCTGAAAAGTACTTTCAACTATTATAAAGACAGATTTTCTACGTAAAACCTTAGATTTGATATTATCTCAGTAATATCTCACAGTTTACTTGCATTCCTCTTACCAGGGAACCTGCCTCACACCAGTAAGTTAAAGTCTCCTTTAAGTCCAGCACACTTCTCTTTATTTTCTTCCCTTTTCCAACAGTCACATAAATAACCATCACTAGCTTTTTTCCAGTCTTTTCCAACCTGGCTCCCTCCAAGAACATCAGTCCCTATGCATTAGAAATTACCAGGTTGGTAAAAGCTGTTGGTCTTTGTGTACTTAATACTGGGGCATTCCAGAGCTATGGATTCTGCTTAAATCTTCCTTTTGCAACTTAACTGATTTGCGGCAGAGCTTCTAGCAAGAAATTACAAATTAACACTGGCGTACGAATACATTTGTTTTGATTTTCCGTAATATTTGTAAGTAGGGGAAATTGTTTTATGAGCTGCAGTTATTTTTTCTAGGACCTAGTGGCATTCTGCATTTTTTTTTCAGCCGATACATTCCATGGTTTGCGCGATCTAAGTTCTTATGTCTCCCCAGACATAAGTAATTCCTTCATATTCCCCCACCCCCGAAGTTCTAAAGCAAACTTTAAATTAAAGCCACCTGTTGCTCTCAGCCATCCCAACAAAGCACAGTCAGTAGGTAAATCACAATGACAGTGCCCACCACTCATTGCTGACTTAGTATGCCATATTGTATTTTTATGCAGTGCAATGATGGGGGAAAATGGGGAGAAGAGAACCAACCACACACACACACACACACACACACACACACACACACACACACACACAATGTTTTTATCACTCTTAGTGATCCAGGTCTAGAAAAAGTAGTTATATATCTCTTCTTTTTGGCAGCTATTATTACATGAGAAAAATGATTACAAGAAATATAGCATAACTATTATTTTTTGGGAATTTATTTTAGCAATTCTATGCCATATTTCATAGGGGGAAAAATAGTTCACATAGAAAATGAAAAGATGGATGCAGTTTAAATGTTGATTCATTAAAAGAGGACTGTAATAACATCCTGCAGTCCAGCAAAAAAAAATTAAAAAAATAATTAAAAAAACAAACAAAACTGAAGTGGTGTCAATATAAATTCTACAATATGCATTTTTTTTCTGATCTTGCTATTGTACAGCTGGAATAAGTTAATATGGTACCTGGACAATGGTTGCACTAAGTTTAACACTCAATTCTGTCCAAATCCTAAAACTCACATATAAAGGCAACTTGGTTAAAAAACATAAAACTGAGCACACCCTCAAATATACATGCAATTTATTAGAATCAAATACTTTTCTCAGCCCAGAAAATAACATCCACCATTTCATCATGAGGACAGTCTTTGCAGAACAGGCTGAATACTATGCTAATTAGATCCCTTGGAGCACTTCACAGCTAGCATTTAAATCTGACATTTAGCCATAAAAACAGGTGTTATACTTACCACATAGTGTTCTGAAATCCTGTAAGCATAGCCTATAAATTAATATGCTGGATATTAGGATTATCCTAGCAACCACAGTGAGGGGAGATGGAAAGCAGTAAACCATAAAGAGCCAGTTAGTTCAGAAAGATCATTAATTGGAACTAAAGGTAATGTGATTGTTTATTTATAAATGTTATAGTTGCTTATCTCACCTAGTTACTTTAGGCAGCTCAAAAGTAAAATATTAAAACACCACAATACATTAAAAAAAACACAATAATATAATATAACAAAGGCCTCTAGAAACAATCACACAATTATAATCCCATACACGGTGTACTTAATTAACAACCAGCCAACACCTCTTGTCTTGTAAGACTTTCTGGAATCCAAACAGGGTTAGAGCTGTCAGGATCTCAAGGGGGATGCTGTCTCATAGGCAAGTGCCACAACGAAGACGGCATCCTTCGTAGGACCTGCTAGATGACATTGTTTCACTGCAGAGGACTGGATCATACTTATCCTGCTGTATTGGTGGGACCCACAGAGATCATTGGGGGGAGCTCCAGAAATAACCTGGTTCTGTGCCATATAGGGATTTATAGGGTTAAATTAAAACTTCTTTTTCCCTTTCCTGATTCTCAGTGATTCTAGGCACTAGGAAAAACCTTAATAGCATCACATAGATGGACAAGAATGGAGATTTATAGCTAGATGTCATCAACATACTAGTAGTATTTATTTTTTTTATTTATTATTTTTATTTATTAAATTTTTATACCGCCCTTCTCCCGAACAGGGCAATAAATATCAGAATATAAATACAAAAGTTAAAAAAGAAGTTAAAAAGAATTAAATAATTATGCCCAATATAATACAATAATTAAAACTATGTTAAAATTAGATCCAACCCTAAACCCATCAGACCAGGCCAGATTGTTCAAATAGATAGGTTTTTAAATCGTGCCGGAAGGAGCGAAGGTCGGGGGCCATCCGGAGCTCAACCGGCAAGCGGTTCCATAGGTCTGGCGCGCCCACAGAGAACGCTCTCCCCCTGGGGGCCACCAATCGACATTCTCTGATCGGAGGCACCCTGAGGAGGCCCACTCTGTGAGAGCACACTGGACGGAGGGAGGTTGATGCCGGCAGCAGGTGCTGCCATAGGTAATCCGGACCCATGCCATGTAGGGCTTTATAGATCATTGCCAGCACCTTGAATCTCACCCGGAGGGCAACTGGCAGCCAATGCAGCTCGTGGAGCAGAGGTGTAACATGGGAGTATCGGGAGACCCCTTAATCCCCCACCCAATCAGCACACCTCCACCCACAGAACACACCCCCTCTGGCAGTTTAAAAAAGAGGAACAAACAGCCACTACCACATGCTTCTCCCAGAAGAAGGAAGCTGAAGCCACCAGCCTGAGGATGACGGATGGGATTTCGTCGAAACATTGCTCCTACACCTGTAGTTCTACGCGGGGAAAAACCCGAATGACCAAACATCCATATATATATATGTGTGTGTGTGTGTGTGTGTGTGTATGTATATGTATATGTATATATATATATGTATGTAGGTCTTGGCGTATTCGGGTCTTTTCCCGTGTAGGATTGAGGGTGTCTTGGCGACGTTTCGACGAGGTCCCACTCGTCATCTTCAGACTGGTGTCTTCGGTTTCGTGCTTGTGCGAGCGAAGCACAAGCATGAAACCGAAGACACCAACCTGAAGATGACGAGTGGGACCTCGTTGAAACGTCGCCAAGACACCCTCAATCCTACACGGGAAAAGACCCGAATACGCCAAGACCTACATAACCTATACCCGTGAAAATCTACAAAAACAAATATATATACTGTATATATTGTACCAGAAAGATTGTGTGCCGGCATTCCTTTCTGCCATCTCAATAATAGTAGCCATTTGTTTTTCTTTGATCTGCTTATTAACTTCATGGTGGTCTTTCCATACCCTCTTGAACATGCAGTGTGTTATGTAACATTATATGTGACTTATCACTTTATATCTTTGTTTGCTTTTCTGAGAGAAAAATGCACATCTCAAATCATATTCTGCCATGAAAACTCCATCCATTTGTCCTTTCCTCTTGTATCTATTCAACTGTAGTACCAAGACTTCTGTCCTAATATATATAGTCTTTGAATGTCCCGATGCAATTCAAGGTGCTGGTTGTTACCTATAAAGTCCTAGATGGCATAGGGTCTGCTTACCTGAGGGACAGCATGTCTTTCATAGTACCTGCTCAGCTAATTGAATCACATCACAGTTGGCATGCTCTGGATTCTTTCGATTAAACAATACCCTCTCTCGGGACCTCTGAGCAAGCATATCTTCTCTCTAGCAGCGCCTGCCCTCTGGAATAAGGTTCCCTCCTAAGATCCAGACAGCCTCCACTGTCTGGAAGTGTTTTCTGAAAGGGCTTTGAAGGCTTTCACCCAAAGCTTTAGCAAGAGTAAGTGAAGCCCCCCCCCCACCTTTGGATTATGTGGGTTTGTTTATTTTGTTCCCATTGGGTTTTTTTGTTACTCTTTCCACCTTCATTCTTTGTATATGGTACTTTATTTTTTGTTTTAACATTTATCTGTAGCTGTCTAATTAATCATTGGAGCTGGGCAGCATATAATTTTAAATAATAACACATCTTTAAATAGTGGTTTTAATTTGGGTTGAGCAGACTATGTAGACTATGAGAAGGAGGGGATACAATCCAAGATTTATTACAAGAAATATAAGTGCAAATATTGAAATGTGACTGAAGAAAATGGATGAAACTAAAGCCTTGATCCCTTAGAGAAAAATGCAGTTGCTTATGTAAAAAATATGTGAGTTACTTCTGCCAATGTTTTTTTTTTCTTTTTGAGAATTTATCTCCCCAATTAATGTATGTCAGCACTGTCACTCAGGACAGTCAAATGAA
Organism: Vipera berus; assembly: GCF_964194415.1. NCBI lineage: Eukaryota > Metazoa > Chordata > Lepidosauria > Squamata > Viperidae > Vipera > Vipera berus. The sequence goes on along the minus strand of NC_138202.1, from coordinate 249,629,687 downwards.
AAATTGCATATTTTGGAAATGATCTACAGGACTTAATTTCTCCTGCATTACACTCTTGTTTCTAATATTTGATCTGATGTTCAGAATGTAAACAATGGATAAGCTATCCAGCCCATAAGGTAGAAGGAAAATGTTTGTGGTTTATGTCTTACAGAGATATAAAATAGATAAATGCTATTTAAAATAGTGTGCTGCTGTAGAAAATAGGGGATGTTTCTTAATTCTTTAGGCATTTTTGTTGTCATTTAGTTAACTAGGATTTTAAAAGATACTACTGTTGAATGCTATGTAAGCTGTAAGAATGCATGCTCACCTTCTCTCACAGAGAGCAGATGGATGCTTGACTGGCTGCTAATCCACAGCTGGAATGGTTTCAGCATTTTCCATGTTGCTGAGTTAGAGTGGTTTTCTAGTGGACTGAGAGGGCAGCAAGAGAGGGATATCATTATTCATCCGTATCCCAGTGGGATTGCTGCCAGGAGAGATTAATTTTTTCTCTTATGCTTGTAAAACAAGCTCAGGTGGAGTCTGTAATCCTCAGGGCACGGGTGGCAGATCAAGGAAGATGCTACAAAGCTAGTTAATTTTCAGATTCTAGGGGAAACAGAAGCTCTGTTAGATGTATAAATACATGATTGCAAATTTAAGTAGCTCAAATCCAAATGGGATCTTCCCAGACATCTGGTACTGAAATCTCTCTTTTTTTGTTTTCAATAGAACTTCTTGCTAGTTGGAATTGCAGCAAAAGAAGCTCTCTTCAGTTACCTTCCTCTTGGCAGATCTATTAAATATATCTTACAAGTAGTAAATAGGAATGTAAGATGAGTCAAAGTATAGAGAACACAGGTTTATTGAATGTGCACACTGCATCCTTTATTACAAAATAGCCAAGTTAAATTTTCCATTTTTCACTCTGTTTGTTTCCTCTCCCCCAGTCACCAAAATATGAAATATTCATTTAAAGTCCAGGGCTCAGCAGCTTGAGCAGATTTCTACATAAAAGTTAAACATTTAAGGATTTCTATTTCTTTAAAGATAGAGCCATCAACCAAAATTTGTCCCTGCCATTATGGTCACCAAAAAATAGACTGGTTTTAAATTACTGAGATTTTGTAAAATATGTTTTTATCATATGAGTTTACATAGTGGCTTCAAACAGCAACAAGAGCCCAGAAGAAGAGTCACCAGCTGGATTAGTTATGGAGATGGTCATCCAAGTTTCACATTTCAATATCTATCTACCGTATCCCCTGTGAATCCAGCTCCTTTTATTCCAGAAGACTTAGAAGATGAGAATTGGCGCAGTGACACTGGAAGGCTAGTGTCACTTAAGGGATTCATAGCCAGAATCCCTTAGGCTCTCCACTATTTAGATAGGAGGGGTACTCTTATCCAAGGGGATTAAAGCATCTGAGTTAAACCTGGACTCAGTGCAAACACATTGTTCACTTACATCTACACAATATCTTGCAATCCTAGCTGATACAACTCACTGTTCAAACCATTAGATATCTCTTGTATAACATGGATCCCCATTCATGATCCACATGGATATTCCTCTAAAGCAGGGGTGTCAAACTCAATTTCATTGAGGGCCACATTAACATTGTGGTTGCCCTGGGGGGGGCAGGAGTGTGTGGCTAGCATGGGCATGGCCTACTGGGTGAGGTGTGGTTGGGTTGGGCATGGCCTACTGAGTGGGCGTGCCCAGCTCAATATTGCTCGTGTCAGGGGCGCCAGTGCAGGCATGAGATGGATCCAAGGGTCTCCGGCGGAGGAAGGTGTGGCCGGGGCGAGTGCCAGGACATGCTCCACTGTCCCTCTCAGGCTGTGCAGGGGGGGGTCCCTGGACGGTGGCACAGGCTGCCCAGAACCTTGGGCAGCAGATGTCAAGTGCCCAGCCCTCGAGTTCAGGGACCCCGCAGCCCAGCCTAGCCTAGCCCCACTTCCCCAAGGTGACACCCACCTGCGCTAACCTCCTCCTCAAGGCTGCTGCTGCTGTGCTTGCTCTCCTTGCCCAAATAATAACAACAACAATAATAATAATAACTTTATTGTCACTTTGAATGTACACCAGTCAGCATACATCAAAATGAAATTTTGTTGCATCCAGCTCGCAAAGTGTCACCACCTCCGATATACGCTCCTTGTTCATAGCCAAGTCAAGTTTCAGATCTTCCATTTTAGTCTCTAGGTAGCGAACGATGGCAAACAGGACAGATGGAAACAGAGCTCCAGGTGGATTAGCCCTCATATTAGTTTGTATTCCTGCACAAGAACCTTGCCTTCTTTCCTTTTTCTGATCCTGTTTCTTTCACCTTTTCCTTTTCCTCGCTTTTCACCCCTGGAGAATGCTGCCGCCACCACCAACTCCTCCAAAAGCCTCTCTCCCATCCTCTGGGCCTGCCGACAGCCTCATCCAGTTCCTTTGCTCCATAAGCCCATAAATTGCTCATGGTGTTGTGGGAAGGCAAAATGTGTGGGTCAGAGGGAGGCCTGCTACCTCTCCCTGCCAGGAGACCCAGCTTTGTAACCAAAGCATCCTCAGCAATAGGATGGGAGACCACCAGGAGAGGTCAGGAGGAAGGGACAAGGGGATGGTGAAAGGGCAGCAGGGCTGCTCATGGTCAACTGCTAAGGCAGGACTTCCCTCAGACCCTTTCTCCCTCTCATTATAATCTATTTTCCTTCCTTCCTTTCCCCCCTTTCTTTTTCCCTCCCTCTTCATTCTCCTTTCCTTCTTCCTTCTCCTCTTTCCTTCTCTTTGTTTGTCTTTCCTCTTTCCCTTCCTCCTTTCTTATCCCTTCTTTTTTTATTGAAAAGTTTTACAGTACATTTTATTTTTACCACAACAAAACAAAACCCCTCCCAACCCCCTCCCCTCTTCCCAACCCTCCCCAACACCTCCCTCCCTCCCCCCTCCCCGACTTCCCAGAGCTAAATACAAGGTATAAAAATACAAACAATCCTAGTCTACCATATGCAAACAACAATAAACTATTAAATCTAACGCACTTTAACTCTTATAAAATAACTACAAGCCATGTAAATATCACATCAGTACTTATTCAAATGCTACGTGAAACCTTTTAGTCCCATATTTATTCTGAATATAATCAATCCATTTTTTCCACTCCACAATATATCTCTGTTGCGAATGGTCTTTCAAATACGCTGAAATCTTTGCCATTTCCGCCAGGTTGGAAACTTTTAAAGTCCATTCTTCTATAGTCGGCAGTTCTTCCTTCTTCCAATATTGCCCTACTAAAAGTCTTGCTGCCGTAATTAAGTTCAACATCAACTTAATGTCCACAACAGTAGTGTCAGTAGTAATGCCCAGTAAAAACAATTGCGGACAAAACTTTATCCTTTTCTTAAATATCTTCTGCATATTCCACCAAATTTTAATCCAAAATGCTTTAACCTTTTTACAGGTCCACCATATATGAAAATACGTTGCATCTTCACCACCACACCTCCAACATTTAGGCTGGCAGTTCGGATACATACTTGCTAATTTTTTAGGATCTAAATGCCACCTATAAAACATTTTATAAAAGTTCTCTCTTAAATTTTGAGCTTGTGTAAATTTTACATTTCTCACCCAGATCTTTTCCCAAGTATCCATTGTAATGACTTCTTGAAAATTCTGAGCCCACTTTATCATACAGTCTTTCTTTCTTATCCCTTCTTGAGTGCTCAAAAGGAAAGGGGGAAACACTTCTCGATGCCTCCTTGCCTTGTGATCAAATGCCACTTTTGCTAGTAGTCTGTGGCCACTTAAAAGACCGAGAACAAATCAGGCTCAGTTTATCCCCTGCTTGCATTTAGTGGGGGTGTCCACAGACAACAGTATAGCAGAACTGTCAAAATGGTGACTGTGATAGTTGATCAGAGCTGCACACACCCAGGGGGAGAGGTGGCTGGGCATCTCCTTGTGCCTCGTGGAACCTTTGTTCTTTCCTTCTCTCCTTCTCATCTCTTTCCTTCCTGCGTGCTGAGGAAGGGTGATGGGTGGGGGAAAGATTGCCAGTGCTGCCATGCTGTTCAGTCCATCGAAACCAGAATGCGCTCAGCCTTAGCCCTGGAACCAGTAAGGAGCTGCCCTGCTGCCTCTGTCCTGCCCCCCCCCCCGCTGTGCACAGAGGAGACGGCCAGCGCCGGCATCCTGGGTGAAGTCAGCCTGTGGGGCAAGACAGCCAGCAGGGACGCCGGACTCCGTTTGCATGCGCGCCCAGGGAGCCCGGTGGGGCTGTCCTGTGGATCTAACGTTCTTGCTTTGATGGACACAACTAGGTTGTAGATCAGCACCACCCCCCTCCCACCAGCACCTCCAGCCTCACAGACACAAGGCTTTCCTTTCACCGGGACAGCCCCTGCCCGCCCACGTGGGTTAGCAAGACCGGTGGCAACATAGCAGTACTGGCAATCTCTCCCCATCCCATCACCTCTTCCTAAGCGCGGAGGAAGGAAAGAGACGAGAAGGAGAGAACAAAGGAAGAAAGGAATGAAGGTTCCACGGAGCAGCCCTGGAATCAGCAAGGAGTTGCCCTGCCGCCTCTGCCCCCCCCCCCGGGTATTCGCAAAGGAGACGACTGGCGCCGGCATTCTGGGTGAAGTCAGCTTGCAGGGCAAGACACCCAGCAGGGACGCTGGACTCCGCTTGCGCACGTGCCCAGGGGGTAGAGCAGGGCTGCCCTGTGGATCTAAGGCTGAGCACGTTCTGGCTTTGATGGATGCAACCAGGTTGTAGATCAGTGCCCGGTCAGCCTGGGCTGGGCCGAGGTGCAGCGGGCCAGTCCTTTGCTGTTTCCAGAGCTGGTCCCCGGGCTGGACGGAACCATATATTGGGCTGGACCCGGCCCGCAGGCCTTGTGTTTGACATGTCTGCTCTAAAGCAACTGATATACATACATACATACATACATACATACATACATACATACATACATACATAAACACATACATATATACATCAAGAAAAACATAATGGACCTCTGCTCATAAAACGGAGCTTCCCTGTCCTTTTTCAAGGCATTTTGGAAAATCTCCGATTATAGCAATAACACTTAGACTTATACACCACTTCACGGTGCTTTACAGCCCTCTCTAAGCGGTTTACAGAGTCAGCATGTTGCCCCCAACAATCTGGGTCCTCGTTTTACTGATCTCAGAAGGATGGAAGGCTGAGTCGGCCTTGAGCTGGTGAGAATCAAACTGCTGAACTGCTGGCAATCGGCAGTCAGCAAAATTAGCCTGCAGTTTTGGGATGGGGAAACAAACAGGGACAAATTGCTCCACTCATAGCAACTTTCCGTATTCAATTTATTGCATTTAGAAACTTTCCCATTCCTCTAACTATTGGGGATCCAAAGAAGCTCACTTGTAGTTTAAAAGATAGTCATGCTGACTGGAAGGTTATTAAACTGAAGAAGCTTGATTTGCAATCAGTAATAATTAGTTATTTGTTTCTGGGCAACTGTTCAACAAATATTCTGCTTTTTTCGTATTGTTATCAACTTGTATAAATCATACCAAACAGTTTATACTAAGAGATAGAAAGTTAAACCTTTTATGAACTACTGATTACAATATTTTAAATGTTTCTTAACTTTTTGTCAATGTATAATAATAGTGAATATAATCCTTTGCAATGAGCTATGATGTCTGACAAGAATTAGTCTAAAGCATCTCTGAGATGCCAGACTATCCCTATCTTCGATTTTATACTTTTCCCCAATGCTGAGCATTTTTTGGAAGGTTCTAAGTCCTTGTCTTCAGGATAAATTAGGCAGAAATGCACTGCTATTGTTATGGAGAATCAATATAACAGATGTGGAAAATTGTAGGAATTACTTTGTGAGCAAGAGATACCTTTCATGGATGATTATTCAAACACCATTCCATACAACAGTGGTTAATGGGACAATGGAACTTGCATGGATTTTGATTCTCTTGAAAGCCTTTACATACATGTAAGAAATTAATATGGTAAAACTAGAAACCAAACAACCCTTAATTTTGGGGTTGTTAACTAACATAGGAATTGTTAGTCTAGGTATCAGTGAATATGCATGCTCTCACTATGCACATTATTAAAAATTCAGTCTGCACATATTCTTATGGAAGAGAGGCATATATATTAATTTAAAAATATTTTTTTAAAAAAAAATATTTAAGTGAAGCTAATGTTTTAACATATAAAAGGGAACCATGTCCTATGAATTCCTTTTAGTAATGTCTAAAATAGTTCCTGACTTGAAAAAGAATTGATTTTTATCATTAAGCTGCTAAGCTAATGAAAGCCACAAGCCACAAACAAAATTGTGCTTACAGATACAAGCATTCCATGCTGTGTGCTGTTTTTTGTTGTTGTTGTTGTTGGAAAGGAAAACACAGTTACTTGAGGTTAATAACAGTATTAGATCTGTGAGCTTATGAAAGAAGAGCAAGTTTTGAAAACTAGACCTGTTTGAGGAAGTGCCCTGTATGATGGGGTAGTGAAAGAAGAAATATATGTTAGAGAACAAATTAAGAAAATGATTAGATTGTATATGCTGTTGACTTATTAGGTGAGAAATATTTCATATACAGTTTGACTAGGTAATTTTTATTGAAAATAAGAGTGAAGCTAAATGAAACAGTTAATTTCCCATTATCATTCTAAATGCTGAGAACATTTCATACAGGTATTGAACAGCATGAGAGATACTATATATCAGTGGCCTAAAGATTAATCAGTAAGTACCATACTATTTTCTGTAAACCATCTGATGTGAAGAACTAGAATATTGTCACAAGGTTCAATACAATCAGATGATGCAGAAGGATTCCATGGTCACTGACTTCCAGTTTCCAATTTAGATATCCATGAAGGTAACAAAAGTAGTCCGATAATCAGTACTTGGAGATACAAAATCCAGTCAATGAAGGGTTCCTTCATAGAAACCTTAAAAATTGGAAATAGACACTACGTACCATCTGAAGAAGGAGAGTGCAAAAGTTGGGTTGAAACATTAAGAAAACCTAGATCATGGCATCCGGCCCTCTCAATTCCTGGCAAATAGATGGGGAAGAAATGGAGGTAGTGACAGATTTTGTTTTCCTGGGCTCCAAGATCACCGCAGATGGGGACTGCAGCCAAGAAATCAAAAGACTCTTGCTCCAGGGGAGGAAAGCCATGGCAAATCTAGACAGCACACTAAAAAGCATAGACATCACCCTGCCAACAAAAGTGTGTATATTCAAGGCTATGGTCTTCCCAGTTGCAATGTGTGGCTGTGAAAGTTGGATCATAAGAAAGGCTGAGCGCCAAAGAATTGAGGCCTTTGAACTATGGTGCTGGAAAAGACTCCTACGAGTCCCTTGGATTGCAAGGCGATCAAACCGGTCAGTCCTAGAGGAGATCAACCCTGACTGCTCTTTAGAAGGCCAGATCCTGAAGTTGAAACTCAAATACTTTGGCCACCTAATGAGAAGGAAGGACTCACTGGAGAAGAGCCTAATGCTGGGAAAGGTTGAGGGCAAGAGAAGAAGGGGACGATAGAGAATGAGGTGGCTAGATGGAGTCACTAAAGCAATAGGCGTGAGCTTAAATGGACTCCAGAAGATGGCCTGGAGGAATGTTGTCCATGGGGTCGTGATGGGTCGGACACAACTTTGCAGCTAACAACAACAACACCATCTGCATGGAGACTTTGATCAGTAGCCTTAATTTGTTCATTCCCATCCTGATCAGTTTAATCATCCACCTTAGAAGAGTCAACTATTTTGACAATTATCATCCAACCTCCAGTTTCACTTCTGGAAAAGCCCTGAGCACTAGTTCTCAGTGGAAAACAGTTTATATAAATCCTTCAAATCCGTCTTGGGAACAGGTTTTGGCACAAAGATAGCCTTTGTCTCATTGATGAACATCTGGTATGTTGTCGCTTTGGAGACTGTTGGCCATAATGTCATTCTGAAGTTCTTGAGAGAATTGGGGATTGGGAACATTATTTTGATATTGTCTTGTTCTGATATTTCTGGACACAGTCAGTGACATTGAAAAACATCTTGTTGGCCCTTTCAGAATTATCCTCAGGTTCTATAAGAGCCTACAGTACTTCACCTTGGTTGTCGGATCTGCTTTGGGCAGAGCCATCTTCAATTTGTCATTTCTGTCCCACTGTTCATAAAGCTCACCCATAAGTGCTTCATACAGATGCTCCTCATGAGGAGATCATAACACTGATGGGGAAGACAAAGGAAGAAGCCATTTTGCTGCAAAATAGTTGGTACTTTCAAAAGAACACTAAGTTCATATTATGTCCTTTTCTAATCACTTTTGGAAATTGCTCCTTAACTCCTTTTCAGCTATTAGGAACCTTTGGATCAACAGGATTTACAGCGCAGGGTGAGTTTCCTGCTATCATTAGTGCAAGAAGTTTTAAATGAAAGTTTAAGAACTTCAAAAAGATTCTTTTGGATAAACAGCAAAAGGATGATTAGAACTTGGATTTTGGAAAGTTACAAATGGATTAAGGACTTGAAATAGCATTTTGGGATTAATTATAAAAATCCTTCTCATGAGAAAATGCTTTTGTTTGGGATTCTCTTTTTTTAAAAAAAAACCTGAACAGGATGAGACTAGAGGGAACCAGAAGGAACTAAAGATTACAATTCAAGGAGAACATTTAAATTTGACTTTCTAATGCAGAACGAAGCAAAATATTTTAACATTCAAAATACGGAAGGATATTTTTTAACAGCTGATCCAGAAATTAATTCTAAGAATGACTACTTGTATAACTAGATTGATATATTTTTTCTATTTTTCTGGGGTGTTTTTTCTTTTCTACACTTTCTATTTTTTTCTCTCTATTATTTTACTTGTTTAGTTTGTAATAGTTTTTATTATTTTAAAAGAGTCTATGTTACTTCCATTTTATTTAAAATCTAAACCTCTGTATGATTTTGGAGACTTGTGTGTGTGAATTTAGAGCTAATTCTAATCAGTTCTCTGATGCCCTTGTCCTTTTGTACAAGTTTAGACTTAAATATGTGTGGAGACATCATATGCCTTCAGTTTGTAAAGAACTGGATACTGGAAACCAAATTGAAGCTGAATTTGTACTAGCTCAGTTTTTACAGGATCAGCTTTTACTAGTCTCACTATGGGAATGCTTAACATCAGCAGCTAATTCTGCTTTTCTGCAATAGGCTCTAGATGATGAAATAACATAAGTGGGATTGAGACCTGGCAGCTCTTTTTTTATAGGGAGAAGGTTAAAAAAAACTATATTATTGGATTTATAGACTTAAAAAGAAAGGCAATACTTTAAAAAAAAATGCTGGATGGTAAGTGATCATTAGATTGAATTTTACTGGATGTTTGCAAACTGACTATAACCATAAAATAGGAATGAATCTCATGTTTTTTTTAAGAAGACAAAGGTCTTCACAGTTGAAAGACCTGTTCACATGTTAACTTGTCTGCTGCACACACTCCTTCATGACATTTCAAATTGAAAGAAAATAATAAAAAAAGTCCTCCACAGAATGTGTTATTTCTCCAGCCATTTCCCAATGTCACTGGAAGTAATGGAGATTTAAAATAAGGGGTCATAGAAGTGTTACTTCCAGATAATGCATGACTGTTTCCCTGACATACCTGAAAAGGAGAAGTGGACTGAAATTATAATATTTGATAGAGAGACAGATGAATTGGTATATCCTACTTTGATTGATCAGGCCAGAAATAAACAAGCAAACAAAAATCATCCTGAAGGTGCACACAGAATTTTGCTCTATGTATTCAAAGCAGGAGAGAAAAAAACACTCACGTTTGTCCCTTCAAACGATGCAGCAAATGTGTCCTCAGTTGAAGGCTGTCCTCAGTGCTGTATCTACCTGAACAATTTAAAAATTCATTTGCATTCATAAAACTTGGCAAACTATCTATCCTATGAATCTGGTACCATAAAGCAAATCTTGTGGAGTAGAAATAAGCTTCTAGAAATATAAAGTTGTATAAAAATAAATATCACAAGAGTAAGTTTAACTACAATATTGTTAGGAGCCACTTTAATAGAGGCATTTCCTTGTGCTTGGTTTGCTACTTATATATACTGCTCAAAAATATAAAGGGAACAGAAAATAAGACATCCTACTATTAAATACAGTACATTGTGTTGTTTAAGTGTTCCCTTTATTTTTTTGAGCAGTATACCTAGGACTGGCTTAATTCCATCTGTTCGATAATAAATGTTGTTGGCTCACGTAGCAAAATTTTAAAATGCATATGTTTAACCTTATAGCTATAAAAAGTGAATCTTAAAGTTGAGGAAATAATTTAGAGAAAATGTGCTTAAAAGTGAATCAGTACAGAGTAAATATTTTACTGGCCTTAATCTATTTCTTAGCAAGTGTTGCCTTTTCTTTGGATCCAGAGAACAGTGGGGTTACATTTTGTTCATAATTTAGTCAAGGAACATTATATGTTTCTTGATTTTATTTTCTGATAAAGAAAATTAACAGAAGACTTGTAGCAGGCCTTTTTTCTTAGTACAAGCTTCATAGTTACTGTATTGATTTCCTTTTCCCATATTTTTTTTTTTTTGTAGTCAGAGAACAAAGTGAGGATTGGCTCGATAACGGATAAATGGATTTCTGTCTCTAGGTTACAATAATTTCAGGTCTTTTTTTCTGTTCTACCTCAATTCAAATGAATTTGATAATAAATTTGAAGAATGCACTATAGTCTAGCGGGTCAAAAAATATTGGCCTACTGAAGTTAAGAAACATTGTAATACTGATAGTCTGACTTTATCACAAACTACAGAAAACAGGTGTTCTGAGGTAGCACTTTTGGTGGCAGTAGACCATAACACATGTTGAGCATCTAATTTTATATTCACTTGCCTTTAGAAGATGAAATTAAAGAGCATTGAAATCCATATGTGAATGTTTTATGTTAATCTGCTTTGTTATGCTTAAAATCATGTACTTTTAAAATCATTTTAAATAATTTACTTGATATTGTTCTCATATTTTTCCCCTTAAGATGCTTTCCCTTGACTGTTACAGGTTGAAACATTTAAAAAGAGATGTCTTTAATGCATCACTAATTGTGGGGTGATGATTCACATATGTGAATTCACATACTGACGGGAGTGTATCATTCTACATTTTCTGCCCATAGCAGTTTCTCCATCATCCCCATAATATAGAGATGAAATTAAATGAGACATACTGCAATATCAGAGTCAGTATCGTGTAATAGCTAAATTGGCTAGAAACCAAGAGACTATAACTAGAACTCCTGGCTAGAAACCAGGATCCTGTGAGTTCTAGTATTTAGGTGACTTTACCTAAAGGTTTGTCTAATTGTTATAAACATCCTTTCATTATACATAACTGTTGCCGATGAGAGCTGAACAGTTTTGACTGTAAAACATTGTTTGCAATGCTACTTGTTTACTGTTCTTATTTATTCCGATTTCCATGGTGCTTCCAATTTCCTTGTTCAACCTTTTTATTTTATATATTTCTAAAACATTCTATTAATTTCTATCTTGCACAGAATTTATAATCTGCTCCAATCCCAAAGGTTCTGGTTGGCTAAATACAAAATAGCCAAAATAGAAACAATGCAAACAGTAGACTAGAACTGGAAAAAAAAACCCAGAATAAATAATACAATATCAAAATCTGGAATGGTAATCTATAATCAGCGGCAGCTGAAAGTTGATTGGAACAGTACTGCTTTTTAATGTTTCCTAAAACTGAGTAATGTTAGCACTGAAGAGACTTCCAGGAAGAGGTTGAGGAGGGGCCTACTATAGAGAAGGCCTGCTATTTGGTCCACCTTCAAATAAGGGACCTCCAGGAAACCCTCTCTTGATGACCTCACTAGATTTATTTATCACACGACATTGGCTGATATTTAACAGTGCTGTGCCATTTATGGTTTTAAGGGACATAAGTAGCACTTTGAACTAAGTCTGGAAGCTTACTAAGTATTCTACATTGGCAGTGTAGAATAATGTAAAAAAAATAACTAGTAACTTCACTGCCAAAACGTACAGCCATTATAGCTTCCAGATAATTTATGAGGCAGCCCCAATGAATTACAGTAGTCCAGCTGAGTGGCCTTTTACAATTGACAGGTGGGAATGTTGTCAATACTCAGATTTCCTAAATGCCTTCTAAGTTTTTTGGGGTGTATGGCACCCAATGTGCCAATAACTATTCGTATTATTGGAAGAGCATTATCCTATCCAGAGCAAATACCAAGACCAATTTTCTTAAGATTGTTGTGTTTATGAACAAACAACAGTTTTGACTGGGAAAGATTTAAACTGAACTTGCTTTGCCCCATTCAAATTCTCACAGCCTCCAGATACCTATTCAGGACTTCCAAAGTATCTCCTACAGTGGGGGGGATTATTTGATACCCTGCTGATTTTGTACAAAGAAATGATCAATCTATAATTTTAATGGTAGATTTGTTTTAACAGTGAGAGATAGAATAACAACAAAAAATCCAGAAAAACTCATTTCAAAAAAGTTATAAATTGATTTGCATTTTAATGAGTGAAATAAGCATTTGATCCCCTATCAGTCAGCAAGATTTCTGGGCCTCAGGTGTCTTTTATACAGGTACCAAGCTGAGATTAGGAGCACTCTCCTAAAGGGAGTGCTCCTAATCTCAGTTCGTTATCTATATAAAAGACACCTGTCCACAGAAGCAATCAATTGATCAGATTCCAAACTCTCCACCATGCCCAAGACCAAAGAGCTGTCCAAGGATGTCAGGGACAAGATTGTAGACCTACACAAGGCTGGAATGGGTTACAAGACTATCACCAAGCAGCTTGGTGAGAAGGTGACAACAGTTGGTGTGATTATTTGCCAATGGAAGAAACCCAAAATAAATGTCAATCTCCCTCGGTCTGGGCTCTATGCAAAATCTCACCTCATGGAGTTTCAGTGATCATGAAAACAGTGAGGAATCAGCCCAGAACTACACAGGAAGATCTTGTCAATGATCTCAAGGCAGCTGGGACCATAGTCACCAAGAAAACAATTGGTAACACTCTACGCTCTGAAGGACTGAAATCCTGCAGCGCCTGTAGGGTCCCCCTGCTCAAGAAAGCACATGTACAGGCCCATCTGAAGTTTGCCAGTGAACATCTGAATGATTCAGAGGAGAACTGGATAAAAGTGTTGTGGTCAGATGAGACCAAAATCAAGTTCTTCGGCATCAACTCAACTCGTTGTGTTTGGAGGAGGAGGAATGTTGCTATGACCCCAAGGACACCATTCCATATGGGGGTGGAAACATTATGCTTTGGGGGTGTTTTTCTGCTAAGGGAACAAGACAACTTCATTAAAGGGAAGATGGACGGGGCCATGTACCATCAAATCTTGGGTTAGAACCTCATTCCCTCAGCCAGAGCATTGAAAATGGGTCATTGATGGGTATTCCAGCATGGCAATGACCCAAAACACATGGCCAAGGCAACAAAGGAGTGGTTCAGGAAGAACCACACTAAGGTCCTGGAGTGGCCTAGCCAGTCTCCAGACCTTAATCCCATAGATAACCTGTGGAGGGAGCTGAAGGTTCAAGCTATCAAACATCAGCCTCAAAACTTTAATGACTTAAAGATGATCTGCAGAGGAGTGGGACAAAATCCCTCCTGAGATGTGTGCAGACCTTGTGTCCAGCTACAGGAAATGTCTGACCTCTGTGATTGCCAACAAGGGTTTTGCCATCAAGTACTAAGTCATGTTTTACAAAGGGGTCAAATAATTATTTCACTCATTAAAATGCAAATCAATTTATAACTTTTTTGAAATGCGTTTTTCTGAATTTTTTTGTCGTTATTCTATCTCTTACTGTTAAGTTAAACCTACCATTAAAATTATAGGCTGATCATTTCTTTGTCAGTGGGCAAACATACAAAATTAGCAAGGGATCAAATAATTTTTCCCCCACTGTATATTACCTACAGAAATGATGAATAGCTAGGTATATTGGTGATACTTCACCCCAACCTGATGGATAAATTCTCTGCACAGTTCATGTAGATGTTAAATAACATAAGAGAAAGCACTGGGCTCTGTTGAACTAAAATAGGAAAAGAAAGTGCAAGTTCTCAACAACAAAGTATTAGAAGATAGATTAGGGAAGTTGCTTGGACAGAGTGAAAAGAAAATTATGTGACAGACTACCACAGACTACTACTACAAAGAATACTTGCTGGAATGGTGAAATGAAAGATGATGGGAACGAGAAAAAAAATGCATATAAGAAAATAATTAATGAACACATTCATACATGTGTACATCACCTTTTCAATATTGTCAGAAAAGCGAAGCTGCACTGCTAAATTTATTTAATATATTAGTAGTGCCTCAAATTCCACATTAAACAAGCTTCCCAGTATAGTGTTGATAAAGAGGACAGTTGCATTTACAAGCTCAGGGAATGTGAGAGGCCGATTTGGTTTGGTTTAGTTTAGTTTAAGAGTCTTAGTGTTACAAATTAATCAGTTTGACCTGAGAAATCTGCAACTCATTAACTTTAAAGGCTTTGCTATTTCTCATGGTTGAACTTAAGTTTTAACATAAATAAAGCTTTCTTTTGTCACCTGCATTGGTCAAGCTATTCCACATCTCACAACTCTGTCCAATGTATATTTGCTTAGGAGTATTACTGACTTTAATGGCACTTAGTCCTTAGTTATTTTGCACCAGATGGTGATTGTACTGCATAATATTACACAGGCTGACTAGAAGTTAGTCTCGTTGTATAGAAGACTTAGTGACTGCAGCCTTAAATCAATACAAAATACGTTACTAAAATATAGTATATTTGGTGTTTTTTTTAAAAAAAATAAATCTAGGAACTAGTATGTAGTATAAATCTGCATTGCAGTAAAGTAATTTTATGCATAAAATAATTTGGATAAGAGAATAACGTTGAAATAAAAAGAGCTTATAAATAATATTAATTGAATAGTAAAAATGCTGTAATTTCAAGTTATTATTTTCCCAAGCTCTTCTGGTAGTGAACTATGTATTTTAAGACTTTTGGATTCTACCCCTTGGTATATCTGGTTTTGTGAATTTTCACTTGATACTGAATGTGACTTATTAGCATTTGGGTGGTAGTAATTCAAAATTAGTTTTAACTGGGGAATTTAGGGTGAGCCTTTAAATTTTATTAGGGACCAGTAAAGTGTCCATTGTAGCCTTTTTTAGTAATGGTACCAACATCTCCTAAACAAAACAAATCTATATCATTATTTCAGCTCTTTGGAACCATTGGCTTTGAACTGCTAGGTAAGGCAAGAGAAAATTCAGAATAAATGTTTTCTTAAGCTTTAGTGAAAACTTCAGTAACACAGGAAAAGGGTTTGGATTTGGAACTGATGGTTAGGCAGAAGAGTGAATTGAATTAAAGTAGAAATTGCTTCTATTTTATCTTTGACACCGAATTGTATAAAATTATAAAAGGACCATCTTATGATAGTCTAAAAATCAATAAATATGATCTTCCATCATTTTTGGAGATCTGAATAGACTTAAATGCAAATACTTGTAATTGCTAACTTGTAATTGCTAACAATTGTGAAAATCCCTCAGTGTAAGAACTGACTGGCCATTTACAATTCAGATGTAGAATGATAACTGAGATGTAGACAGACTCAGTTCTACTTTAAGGCTGCATGATGTTAGTTCATGCTACCAATGTTACTTTTATTCTTGACGATTTAGAAAGGAATAGATTTTATGGCCTGTTGTAACTCTCTTTCCAAGTAGTGCCATGGCACATATTTTTGAAATTGCTATTTGCTATTTACTAAATCCCATTATATGGGTTTTTTTTTCATTTTGTAAAAGAAAGCGGGGGAAGGGTTGAGAGGAATCAGAATAAATATTTGTATCAGTGCAACCAAAAACTGTTAGGGACTCTAAATACTTCTTTTCAGCTGCTTCACTTTTCTCCCTCATTATTTCCTGTTGGCCGAAAGGAAACTCAGTAAAAAAAAAATTGTATGCTTCTATCAGAAAGCTTCCAAATCTATGTGATTTTATACCTTATATATAAGCAGATTAACTTTTACCATCAGCTTTTGTTGAATTTCCAAATTCATTCAGCTTTCCACTGGCACTTAAGGGAAATGAAGGAACAGTTCATTTGGCATTCTTAATGTTCTTATGGATGTGCCTCTTCTCCATTTTTGAACAGTCTTTTTAAAGTGGTGCTGCCAGACTCTTGTTTTTGTTTTTCATAAATTGGCATTGCATAATCTGTGGAACTTGCAGGGCAGAGTGCGGTTCGTGCTAAAAAAAGGGAAATGAACGCAGAAAATACTGAGTGGACAGCAAGGCCGCTTTGACTTGATTATGAAGGATGTTTCTTTATTCCGTCTGTCTTCCTGCAATCTGAAAACAGTAGCAGGGGGTTGCGAGCTGAGTTCATCATAGAGTTGTCAATCACTGCCATATCACATTTGCAGTGGAAGATGTCTTTATTCAAGGACATCTGGGCAAATCAGAAGCACAGATTTGCAGTTAGTAGCCTGTCCTGCCGATGCTAAGCAAACAGGGACAGGGGCAGACAGACCAGCCTGTCACATAAAAATATAATGGACTAGCCTGACCTTGGTGCCCTACATTCAGCTTCGTTCCCAGATGCATAAAAGCTCCAGTGCTCATTCTCAATTTCCTTTAATTACTTACATGATGTAGATAAGAAAATGAACTTCACTTACAATCACCCATCACACACACACACATAGGAAATGAAGTAGGCGAAGTGTTTGAAACCAGAGGCGTATTTTGGAAGTAAATAAAACAGGTTGTTTAAGGGGGAGAAAGGAGACTTTTTCTGTTTTCCAGAAATACCTGCTTAGCTGCAGCCATCCTGCTGATCCCACCCCTTAGTCTCTCTCATGACTAGAGCTACCAAGCCCCAACAGAAAAATCTCCTTGGTAAATATCCCCTAAAATATTGTTAAGGGATGTGGCTTAAATAAGAGTGAAACAAACATGAAGAATTCTATAGGGCTTAAAATGGCACTGACCCTTTGGTTCAGAAAATAAATGACCACAGTTTTCACAAAAGAATGGAAAAGACATCAAGGATTAGGTAGCAGTTGTCTGCAGTCTGTCTTTAAAAAAAACCACACTGTTCAAAGACCATGACATTTTTAGAGGTTGCTTAGGTTTTATTTCTAGGGTTTGCTAAATTACTATTCTAGTTTTTTTATCCTCTTGCCTTGAGGCTTTCTCTGTCATTTAAAAGAATATTTTATTGTACAGTAACCCTGTTCACAAAAGTAAAACCTATTACATTAATTCTCATATACAGCTTCCATGCAGTTTTAATTAATCCTCAGTTGGCCAAATTTATAACTGAGAGAGCATTTTCTTCTGAAAAGCATTTGGGGGGAAAAACACATTATTATATTGTAAATGTAATCCAGCCTTTCTCTAGCGCTACTTCTGCTTATGGATTAGCAATAGCTTTAGGAGCACTTAGGTATCTTTTTTCCAATCTGTGCTTCCAATTGTGGCCCTTTGTATCTGCATAGGTTCCCATTTCTGAAAAGTAGTTTTATTGGGGGCTTGGATAAAAGTTGCCAAAGCAAGCTCCTAGTTATCTATACCCCAGTTCTTTCCATTTCTTTTCATTAATGTTCTCTTTCTCTCTCTCTCTTTCAGGATGCTGAAGAATACAGAGACCTCCCAGTGAGGCACAATGAGGATCAGATGAATAGCGAACTGGCCAAATGTCTCCCTATTGAAGTCAACCCACATTCTTTTGACAGCTCACATACCAAATGTCATCTTCTGTTGCAAGCCCACTTTGAACATGCCGTGCTTCCCTGTCCAGATTATGTCACTGATACCAAGACGGTGTTAGATCAGTCAATCAGAATATGTCAGGTACAATTAATTTTTTATACTTAATGGTCTAGTTTGGTATTTATGGCTTCCAGAATCTAGATTTGAAAATGTGCCTGAATTGTTCATGTTGATTATTATTTATTTATTTATTTATTTAATTGGATTTGTATACCGCCCTTTCCCGAAGGACTCAGGGCGGTTTACAGGGAATTAAAACAAGAAATACAAAAATTAAAAACAATTAAAAAGATTATAACAGTCCCTGAAAGAGTAAAAACCCCAATTAAAATTAAAATTAAAATTAAAATTCTCAGCCTGGGCCAGAGAGCTCGAAGAGCCAGGTCTTCAGGTCCCGGTGGAATGAACATATTATTACATCATAATGTAGTCACGCATTTTAATGCATATCTCATAGATGTTATCTCTTTTTTTTATTAGTTTATAATATAAAATACAAAAGAAAATAGTAGGACAGGGAGAGGGAAAAGTGTACGGAAAAGGAAAAAAAGAAAGAAAAGGCATTGACTTTCAACTCCCTTTGGTACAGTAGAGTAAGATAATGACATCAAACCTGAACTTTTTCCTTTTACATAATAGTACAAACTAGCCATTTCTATAACAACAAACCTATCTAATCAGTAAAACCAAAAATCAAGGTTTCATTTTTTTTCCATCTCCAGCACAAAGTCCAGAAGCAGTTTCAAAGTAGAAACAAAAGTAATTGTGTTTATTCCTTTAATCAAAGTAGCCAATTTAGCCATTTCTGCTAGCTCCATCAACTTTTGCAACCATTCATCCATTATAGGAATCAAAGTGTCCTTCCATCTCATTGGCCTTATCTCATGTATCATCACATATCAGTCATATGTGGTAGTTGTCAACACCTCGTCTACGCCGAGAAACGCAAGCAAGCAGGAAAAACCACGACGTAGTACGGATGACTGCGAGAGTACCTTTACTAGCAAGATCTCCAAGCAATAACAAAGTCAGCGTTGGGAGTTACTCACCCCCAACGCGCCTTTTACACTTTGCCGATAATTGGGCAACAGCTCCACCCATTAACCCCACCCTCTCCCCGCGCAGGCCAGCATCCGCCTGAGCTGCGTAAATACCCCGCCCCTACCCCGTCGCCCCACGCCCTGCCTCTTCCCCTGCTGTCGAGGACCATACAACTCGAAGGAAGGTATAAGCCCAGCACCCCCCTCCCCCATAGCCCAAAGTCCCCGTTGTGCTCCCCTCCACCATCTCAGCGTCCCGTGCTGTTCCCGAAGCCCCTTGGCAAGCCCCGCCGCCTGAGCGCAGCTGTAGAGCGCCCTGCGCTACCGCCGGTGGAGGCGGCTGAGGCTCCATAAGCCCCGCGCGGTCGCCGACGATCGATCCCAGCCGCCGCACAGCTGACCGCTGTGAAGTCCTGTAGCTGTCCCTAGCCGCAGGTGCTCCTGGCTGCCCCCCAGCCGAAGGAGCCGCGCGACCGCCAACAGCCATCTCCGGCCGCCTCCCAGCTGTTCGTGCCGGCACGGGCTCCCTGCGGCTGCGCGTAGTCGTTCCCGGCCGCCTCTCAGCTGTTCGCGCCGACACGGGCTCCCTGCGGCTACACGTAGTCAATTCCGGCCGCCTCTCAGCTGGTCGTGCCGGCGCGGGCTCCTTTCGGCTTCTCACAGTGAATTTCGGCCGCCTCTCAGCTGCTGGCGCGGCTACAGGTTCGGCGTTCGCCCGCCGGACAGCTGGTGAGTTCGGGCGTGGCTGGGCAGGGCGGGTACTGCCGTGTGTGCTCCCCCGGTCCCCTCTGTGATGTCGAGCCCGAAGGGCTTGACAGTAGTAGTAAATAGGCCTTAATTAACAAAATATTTTGCCTATTTTATTCAAACAAAACATATTGGCTTGATATACAGTATTTTGGAAATATGCATAGGTTTATAATTGCTCAAAAAAATACTTACATGCTCCAGATAATTGCTACAAACCAGTAATCACCAAAAATCATTTTAGTGTATATACATTTTTGATATTATCACTGTACTGCAGATGTCCGTGCAGATTCTCACTGTCTGTTCCTGGCCAACATATGTAATGAATTGCATGAAAGGTCAAAAAGTTATATAGGAATTTGATAACATTATCAATGTTTTAAGCCAAGATCATTATGACTGTTTATTATGTATTCCTTTCCCTTCAGAGTTGATAAGATACAGTTCCATTAACTGATTAAATACGATTACCAAAACAGAAGCAACTCTTCTCATGAAGACTAAAAATTTTAGTATTTCAGTATTTCTGTGATATAAGGCTACCCTTAGGATATTCAGCCTTAATCTTTTGAGAAGTATTTATCCTGTATACGTTAAACGCATTTCAGCAGTCTCCTTTGAGAGGAGAGATATTTTGTTCCACACCTAGTGAGGGAGATATTCATTCCTTGCATTGCTATATCTGGTTTTTGTGTCAAAACCATCCTTCTGTTTACACACACAAATATTTATTTTGGATTTCAGCTGGAGAAAAAGGAACTTTCTTCATTCATAGGGCACTTTTATATGAAAATACTTATTCTGCGCCTATTGCCCTATGCATGAAGTTCAAATAATAGTACAGCTATTTGTGGTGTTTTGTTGGCAGGAAGAGGTTACATATTTTCACCTGAATATACTATATCAAAATAAGAAACAATTCATACTCATAATCGTAGATTTATATTGTTGTTGTTAGCTGTGAAGGCGTGTCCGACCCATCACGACCCTATGGACAACGTTCCTCCAGGCCTTCCTGTCCTCTACCATCTTCTGGAGTCCATTTAAGCTCACACCTACTGCTTCAGTGACTCCATCCAGCCACCTCATTCTCTGTCATCCCATTCTTCTATTGCCCTCAATCTTTCCCAGCATTAGGCTCTTCTCCAGTGAGTCCTTCCTTCTCATTAGGTGGCCAAAGTATTTGAGTTTTAGCTTCAGGATCTGGCCTTCTAAAGAGCAGTCAGGGTTGATCTCCTGACCGGTTTGATCACCTTGCAGTTCAAGGGACTCGCAGGAGTCTTCTCCAGCATGATTTATATAGCATCACTTAAATGTTTGTGAACCCTTTTGAATCTTTATTATTTCTGCTTAAATATGACCTAAAACATGATCTATTGTCCATCCAAGTTCTAAAACTAAATACAGAGAAGCCACTTAATCAAATGAATCAAAATCTCTATACTGATTCATTTATTTATTGAAGAAAATGATACAAAGCTATATATTTGCGTATGATAAAAGTTGTGAATCTTTGCTTTTTATAAGTGAACATCAATAACAGCAACTAAATATGTTTGTTGATGTTTATCAGTCCGGCCCATCGACTTAGATGAATTTAACCCAACCCTACTAACAGAAGACCTTCGATTCAGGGATGTTGGTAGGTTTCCATGCATGATCTGATCGCTTCAGGTCCTGGCGCAGCATTTGTATAGGATTAAGGTCAGGACTTTGATGTAGCCATTCCTTGTGTGGAGCACAGATTACATTTTAGTTCATATTTATGCAAAAATATTGAACATTCAAAACTTCTTTACGTAAATTTTTAAGCACCACTGTACATGCTATTGTGTTGGTCTAAACAAGAAAAATAAGTATGATATTAGCAAATGTAATTTCGCTTAGCTGGGGCAGCCTATCTTGGTCTATTAAATTCATTCTGTTTATCCTACCAAGGTTCACAGAGGTTTTGAAGCCTTTTGCTATCCTCAAGGTTCAAGCATGTGGATCAACTGACATCCCACGACTCCTTTATTACTAAATATACTTTAATTTTACTACATTAAATTGTCAAAAACATAGCCCAAACACTTTATTTTTTTTTATTTTGGCTTCTTACAAGGCCAAAAACCATTTTCTTTTTCTAGTACAGACGTCTCCAGTGTTGTTTGCTGTATTGGGATGATAGTTATTGAAAAATCTTCCTTTCTACTATTCCGGCCTCAAGTGTCGATGTTTGTTTTTTTACTAGCATTTTACAGTTATAAAGAAGTGTACTGAGATATTGCATGTAATCCTCACTCTCCAACCACAATTGGAACCAATACTAAACAACAGGGTTGCAAAGTGAAACATTAGGTGACTGCGCCCAATCTTCAATATCAGTTCCTGCTGTAGTCATTAGCTAATTGTGCTGTTGTTGTTAAGCATGACATCATGTGATCGCAACTTGCAACTTCCTGCTGGCTTCCCCATTGACTTTGCTTTGTATGAACCTGGCTGTGAAGGTCACAAATGGCAGTCAGGTGACTATGGGATTCTGTGACCATTATAAATGCATGCCAGTTGCCAAACACCTGAATTGTAATCAGGGATGCTACAATGGCCACAATTTCAAAAACTGGTCATAAACCTCCTTTTTCAGTGCTGTCATAACATAAATTTCCCCTACTGTCAGCACCTCCGTTCCCTTTTACAAAGTACCTTATATTTGATGGGGTTAATACTTGTTTTGAAGGGAAGACAAATATGAATATTTATCAGTGCAGCATAAACATAAATGAGCATGCCTGTGTTGATTACAGCAGTATATAAATACAATACATAAAAATAGAAAAAATAAGCCCTCTTATAGTACTAGTTGAATAGTTTCCACCTGCCCCCAAATGGAGAATTCATTTTCAATATTTATGATTTTTTTATATGTTTGTTTTTGAACACTCCAGGTAGCCATAAGAACTGTTGCATGGTAATATATTTGGTGACAGTTCTCCTGAAGTACAATTACTCCTTCCTCCTAAACTCATGACAAACCTGTTTCCCAGTTGGTCCTGGAGGAAATGACTAATGCTTAACCCATTTGTGTGATCAATTCACTTAAGCAGCTACTGTGAAATGTTAATCACAACTTTAATTTGTACTGCATTAGCATTTTGATTAACTTGTAGGCTTGCTAGCATACTTGAAGCACTTTTACTCATAGTTACTGCTCGGAAATGACTTTTTGATTAATTAAGTTTGTTAGATAGCAGCTGAGCTTCCTGAATGCTAACCTTATGGGGCTAAAAGTTCAACAGAAAGTTATTTTGAACAACTGTTGCCATTGAATAGAATTCTTGAAAATGTACTTTCAGTTCTAAGGTGTTTACACAATATTGAATGTTGTGAGAAAATGGACCTTAACCCTCCAAAGAATACCAATTTAGCCAGCTAAATAATTCTAAGTTTTATTTGTACTTTAAAAATTGGGCATGACCCAGAAATTGATTCAAATTTGACATTTTTAAGTTTATAAAATCATTTTTTTTCTTTACAGAATAATTTTTTTGGACAATTATATCACGTTGTTTTGCAAAGTATTTCACAAAATTAATTGCCGTCTTTAGATTTGTAGTGCATAATTCAGTGAGTAGTGCCACACACAAAATATGAAAGATCTATAAAGCTCTGTTTCCTCCTTGAACTTTTATCCCTTCAGAATTCTGGAATTTGAAAGTTTTTGTTTGCGCTGGCCTTTACTGAGCAAACTGCAAATCCATTTTGCATTATTGTAGCTTATGCAGTCATAATTCAAAACTCTCATCCACCTTCATTTCAATCTGGGTTAGTATACTCATCAAGGTTAGTATACTCATAAACTCCCTGCTCTTCAGAATTGTGATGGGTTCTATGTTTTCATGCCAACCTTTGCTTTACAGGTTCTCCAACTTTCTCAGTCCACAGCATGCTTAGGGTCTCGATTTTTTTTCCACAGTGTACCTATAGGCCAAAACTATGGCAACCTTGAGCTAGTAGTTTGTATGACGACTGACAATTTTTGAACACCATTGTGCCTCACTTCAAACTTTAAAATATCCCATGGTGTCCCTGTGAGTTTGCTGTGGTGCCCTAGGATGCCATAACACTCAGTTGGTAACTGACTCACAGATGACTCACAGTTGTATAAGCTTTCTCACCATGCTTTTCATATGTTTCTGCTTTTATAGGATCTGGATTTACCTATAAAAAGGAAACTAAAAAAAATCTTCCCTTCTCCTCTCATAGATTATATCTGCTATCAAGGCAACCACCTTTCTCCCTTTGTCCCAGATGTACAAGCTACAGTCTCCTGCATGCAAGATATTTGTAGCAAAATAAGGACCAGAACATGGGCTTTAACTATTGAGCCACTTGACAATCATAAGTTCAGTCCTTTATTTCACCCATGTTTGGATTTGCTTAGAGATGGGGCACTTTCATCCTGTCCTCCTAGTTTAGCATGTCCAACATCTCTTTCTCTTGTCTCCCTCCTTCCATCACGAAATCCATGCAGTAGTAGCTGATTAGAGAATCTCACCAAATGTGTAACTTTCATGTGTCCTTCCTGTGATATTCTCCACCTTGACCATGTATCTTAGAGCTGGAAGCTCATCTCTAGTCTTTTTGTATCTAAAATACATAGATCATCATAGAGGCTGTGCAGCATATCAATGTTTTAATGCAAGTTCAATGTCTTTTAACAGTTTGGAAACAATTTGAAGGTTTTTTTAAGGCTTTCTTTAGTACAAATTGTATCAAGTAATGCTATGAATGCAAATAAAAACAAACAAGCGAAACAAGACCCATCCTACTTTTACTTCTTACACTGCAGATATGACATTGATGATCCTGCATTCTTTATTATTGCTATCAGTCAATATGCTTGAAAATGACAGCATCCTCATTGATCATTTGAACCACTCAAGATTAGTATTTTGCCATCTTGGATCAATCCCAAAGTTTCTGCAGAAAAGTCAGAATAAATCTGTAGTCTCTAAGGTTACACCTTTCTGTTCTTTTGGAAGAAATTGCTTCCATACTCTTTTCCAGTTATTTCTTTCTAATCAGAATCTTGAAAAATGACCAACTAAACTCTTGTTTTGACAACTAAATGTTCCTCCTATGCTGCATCTTGGTCACTGTCTCCTGAACTATCCTGACAGTTTAATAAGCAGGAGCAGTTGTAAACCTTAATTTTTGATTCATTCCATCTTACAGTTTGGAGGACTTTTTTTCCATCTCAAAATCAAGAGAGAAGAGGTCCTCTGGGTTTCTCAGAAACTATCCATAATGGCTTCCTATTCTCCAAGTAGAAAATCTTTGAGGAATTTGAACATAATGAAAATTGTTACAGAAATAACCATCACCTGCAAAATCAAGTTCATCCTATTTTGGCATTCCTTTTACACTTGGGACTGTAAGTACATCTTGTAGCCATCTTTTCTTTTTCTCCTTCAGAGGATTCTATCCCCCTTTTTTCTAATTAACTGGAAAAGCACTTCATGAAAAGCCTTGCTTGCCTGTATCTGCCAGTGATTCCATTAGTCCATGCCTAGAATCTATCTTTCATTCTCTCCATGTTGATGGTAAAACCTTTTGAGTCAATGGCTATCATTCCTTTTCATTAATTGTCATGGAGGATGGCATTTTGAGTCACACTAAATTTTGGCTCATTAAAGAGGAGTTATGTTCCTTTTGCAGAGATTCTCCATTCACTATTTTCATTGAAATAAAATAGTACTTTATCCAAATACCTCTTTTGTTGCAGAATTGATTTCTGTGCCTGGGTCAAGACGTTAAATTGTTTGTTTGTTTGCTTGCTTGCTTATTTGTTTGTTCATTTGTTTGTATCCTGCCTTTATTATTTCTACAAATAACCCACGCTGGCAAACATACTCAACACACTTTCCTCCTCCTATTACCATTGTTTTGTAAGTACCATTGTCCCCTTCAAAATTAGTTGAGAGATTATTTCAACCTCATGATGTCCGAATAGCTGTTTTCTGCTACAGCTTCATCCCAAAGAGTCCAGTACCTTCCAAAATCTATCTAAAGGATTTCCCAACATTTGGATAAAAGGAGATAGCAGCAATCTATCTCCTTGGTGGAGCAGTGGGCTAATGCCTGCTTAAGTAACACCAGCTGCCTGCAATTAGTGCAGGTTCGCATCCCACCAGGCTCAAGGTTGACTCAGCCTTCCATCCTTCCGAGGTAGGTAAAATGAGGACCCAGATTGTTGGGGGCAATTAAGCTGACTTTGTAATAATGCCGCTTGGGGGGGGTGTGAAAGCCCTAATAAGCAGGCATATACATAGAATGAAGGCTACTGCTAAGCTTGTAAGCCGCCCTGAGTCTTCGGAGAAGGGCGGGATATAAATGGAATTAAAATAAAAAAAATAAATAAATCAAGTTTTATTATGAAATGGCAAGGAAACAGAATTTCCTTCAAATCTGTGCACATTCTAGAAGAGGGAAACATTTGCAGCTTTTCTTCATTTAAACCCTCTATTGAGCTACCACAGACAGTTGAACTCTCCTTTCACTCAAAACTACAATTGGACTTCCTTCTCCCAAGAACAATTTTTGGAATAGCAATTCTTTCCCGGTATTTATTTAGCGTATGGCTGGTCACACAGAGAATTAAAAGCACTTCATATTTACAAGTCAGAACAGTTAAAACATTTTTTTTAAAAAGAAGCAATTATAAAACCTAAGAGGAAAACAGAAATAACATTTCAGAGTTTAATGTCGAATTTGGAGATCCAGTCAGTAGCTGCCGTTGTTACGCAAAGGAAGTCCTTAAAATCTCCTGGGTATCTTCTATTAGTGCATTCCCTCACTATATGTTGGATAGTCTGTTGGGGAGCCCCGCAATCACATTGTGCTGAAGGTGTCTTTCCCCATTTATACAGAGAATTGGCACACACCCCATGAGTCGTTCTAATTCTATTGTATGTCACTCATATGTGTCGGGGTAGATTAAATCCTGGAGGTATACTATTAGGATTAATATGCTCAGAAATATCTTGGGAGGTATAGCTACTCCATGCTTCCATCCACTTTTGTATAGTGCTCTAATGTTCGGCCAGCAGCTTAAGCGCTGTGAGGAGTGGTGGATTTCTTGACTTTAATCGACATCTTAAGAGATCAGAGGTATAGGCATGAATGGGTAGAGAGCAGTTTAGCAGGATCTTACTATACTCCCGAATGAGAGCTTCTTGTCGTCGTAAGTGCGGGGGAAGTATGTGGCTAAGAACTGGTAGCCAGTGAATAGGTGTAGATTTTATGTACCCAGTAATTAATCTCATCATATGGTTGAGTTGAACATCAGCAAGTCTTGTATGTGAGCTGTTTATCCATACAGGTGCGCAGTATTCCGCTACAGAGTAGCAAAGCCCAAGGGCTGCGCATCAAAGAGTTGGAGCTGAAGCTCCCCAAGTTGTTCCGCATAGTTTTTGCAGAATGTTATTTCTGCGGTTAACCTTGGCAGCCATATTCTTTCCCGGTTATTTTATGATAATTATATTTTATGATAATTAGCTGATTGAATCATAGAAATTATGATGAATTATACAGATTATGAGGCAGAACTGGCTCATCTGTGAATTCACACAGCCTGCTCTCTTAATGTGCATGAAATCATGTGACCTGTAGGTTTCTTATGTATTCTGCTTATGTTACTTTCAGAGAGCCAGGGGTTTACTATGAGCTGTTTGTAGTTAGGCTTAATAGGTCTGCAGGACTTGGTTCCTGCCAAGAATTCTGTAACCAACAAAAGATTTGGAGTGGGCCCTGTAGCAGTGCATAATTTGTATGCAAATTCACAGATGACCATTCAAAGAACTTCAACGTATAGGCAAGAACTAGGTCCTATGACAAATAATGTGTATTTTCAAAATATACACATTTATGTAATAAACTTAAATTGCTATACTTTCTTAATTAAAGTTTATATAGCCTCCTACTGATAGAATCAATGGAAGACAATTTCCTTGTGGAAAACTGTATTTCATTCTTTGTTTCTATGCTTTAAAAATATGCAGGAATAAGTATTTCCTGAATGTATCATCTGTTTCATTTGAAGCTGCCTAATGAGGTTTAATAGTTAGGTTGTACTTTCTTAAAGCATCTTCCATAACAAAAATAAAAGTTCAGTAGGAAATTCTAATTTCATTTCTGTGCCGCTTTTCACCCAAAATGAATTTAAAGGCTTTATCAAAACTTAAAATAAACCGTGATTAAAATTCAGGATTTGAATTTCTTTGACTTAATTGATCCAGCTTTAAAATAGTAAAAACTAATAATTAGCAGCAAGTATTAAAGAATTGAGTCTTTTCAATGTCGAAGTAAAATTCTGCTTTTTACAAATGGAATGCTTATATTGTGCCTGCTCCAGGTAACAGTAATAATAACTATTAACAATGTGGCATAACAGCAGCCAATTCTTTAGCTGATGTTGGCTTTCATACACATTGAGTTTATCCCAAGAACCTAGGATGTCATTGGCATAGTATATGTGAGAATCCAGGAAGTGTGGCCTTTTGTCACTGTAATGGTTGGTCACTCCCTCAGTCAGATGTTTAGACTTGATTTGATATCTTTATCCATTGTCAAGTCCTTCCCGAGGACCTGGAATAGGTAGATATTGTTGTTTCATGGTGCCACAGGATGTAAGCTATTCCAAGTAAAACTGTCTTTTGCAATTGACTCGTGCTGTTTTTGTCAGTGCCAATGGTGTTCATGTGGTGCTTCAGATGTTTTGGGATTGCACCCAAGGCGACTATTACTATTGATACTACCTTTGCTTTCTTTTGCCACATTTATTCTACATCTACTTATAGGTCTTCTCCAGTTTTTCCCCCCTTCTATTCTGCTTTCTCCAGGTACTGCCATGCCCATTATCCATTTTGTCTTTCTTATTGACAATTGTTAAATCTGTGGAAATATGTGGCAGGTGCTTGTTTGAATTCTAAAGTCCCAGAGTATTTCAGCTTCTTCATTCGGGAGAAGGGCGGTATAGAAATATTATTAAATTAAATTAAATTAAATTTTCTATTACTTTGTCTATTTTGTGGTCCTACTACTACTTGCTTGCAAGCAAATGATAATTCTTGCAGCCATTCCAATGTACCATTGCAACTTTGTTATGCCGTTGTTTGTAGTTAGTCTATGCAATCTTTTTGAAGTAGATAACTTAGATGGTCCAATGTTTCTTCATCTTCTTTACAAAGACAGAATTTGCTGTCTGTTGCTGTCTTCCCAATTCTGGCTTTGTATGTATTTATTATTATTATTATTATTAAATTTATATGGCTATTCCCTATGTTGACTTTTAAGTGACGGACAGTTGGCATTGGCATTACTATTAACATTACCGTTACACAGAGTGACTGCCTCAACTTTTTTTGATTAGTATACAAAAAAAACCTTTAATTAGTACAAAAAATACCATTTGGATCACAAAATCTTGGTTTAGTTTTGGTTCATTTCTCCATCCCTCGTTTTTCTGTACTGTGATCTCTCTACCATATGGTCCAAATCAGTAGCACTATTGAATAACAGATCAATAGCACTACTGAATAACAAATAAGTAGCAATACTGAAGAATATATCCAGCTAGAACTCATGTTTCTTGAAGTGTGGTCACATGAGATTGGTCTCCCTATGGAGGGTTTTATTACTTTTCTCCATTTTTTGTGGTTGAGGAATGGTTTGTACAGTAGATTCTGCTCTGTACAGGGCCACTGTTTTGTTAATCTAATCCAGGGGTCTTCAAACTTGGCCCTTTTATGACTTGTGGACTTCAACTCCCAGAATGCATAAAAGGGCCAAGTTTGAAGAGCCCTGATCTAATCCTACCAAATGGAAACATGGAAACTATAGAATATAAGGAAAGAAAGCAAAGGGCATGTTTTATTAAGAGAGTGAATCCTCATCCTTGCCATTATGAATTGGATTTTTTTTAACATGTAAACACTATTTAACCCTGTTATCATGATCATTGTTTATTCAGAACTAGTAATTCCAAAACAAAGATCTTAGATTATTTGCTTCTGGAATACCATTCATATGAAAGTTGCTCAATTCACCCCGTTGAATATTTCTTGCAATTTCCATTTCCATTGAAGTGTCAAGCACTTAGTTAATTAATGGAAAATGTTTGTAGATTTCCAAGCAACAAATGGAAGAACCCAGGCCTTCCGTAGATTTAACTTTTACACAAGACGTCCTGGATTACACAGCAGGATAAAGATGCAAAGAATAAATAAGATGGGTGAGAAAGAGGATTCATTTTATGCAGCTTTAGGTATAGTGTGGCACATATGCTAACATCTTGGCTATTCTTGATTCAGTACGAGTAATCTGCTGTCAGTTTGTGCCTAGGGATGCCATATGACCCTACAACAAATCTTGGTACTTAGTGAAATGCAGAATTGCTTGCTCAGCTTCCTACTTCTTTGTCCCTAAATCTATTTCATTGGCACAATACAAAAACTGCAGTAGTAAACTAGCTACATTCCAAGACCGAGTGGCTTTACGTATCGGCATCTCGTGTAGTCCAAAATCTTCCATCTTTGGTTCTTGGGGGAGAGGTGTTGCCTCCTGTTGATAGGGCGTGCAACTTAGGCATCCTCCTGGATGCACGACTCAGTTTAGAAGATCATGTTGGAGTCGTGGCCAGGGGGGCATTTGCACAGGTTCGCCTGGTGCACCAGTTGCGACCCTATCTGGACCGAGTTGCTTTACGTACGGTCACTCATGCGCTCGTCATCTCCCGGGTATTTTACTGCAATGCTCTCTACATGGGGCTACCCTTGAAGACCACCCGGAGGCTTCAGCTGGTGCAGAATGCGGCCGCATGGGTTGTGATAGGAGCATCCCAATACTCCCATATTACACCCCTCCTGCGTGAGCTGCATTGGCTATCGGTTGCCCTCCGGGTGAGATTCAAGGTGCTGTTCTTACCTATAAAGCCCTACATGGTTTAGGCCCGGGATATTTGCAGGGCCGTCTGCTGCCAGGAACGTTTTCCCATTGCCCTGTGCGCTCACACAGAGAGGGCCTCCTCAGGGTGCCGTTGGCCAGACAGTGTCGGCTGGTGACCCCCAGGGGGAGGGCCTTCTATGTTGGGGCACCTGCTTGGTGGAATCAACTCCCCCGGGAGCTCCGGATGGCCCCAGACCTTCGGTCCTTTCGCCGTGACCTTAAGACATATCTTTTCCAACAGGCCGACCTGGACTGATGATAATGGGGTTTTTAATTATGATTTTAAATGTTTTTATTGGTTTTAGTGGGACTTTGACACAATTTAATTCTTTTTTTAAATATTTGTATTTATTTGTATTTTATTGTTAGCCGCCCTGAGTCCTTCGGGAGATAGGGCGGCATACAAGTCTCATAATTAAGAAAGAAAGAAAGAGAGAAAGAAAGAAAGAAAGAAAGAAAGAAAGAAAGAAAGAAAGAAAGAAAGAAAGAAAGAAAGAAAGAAAGAAAGAAAGAAAGATTTCTACATTGGCAATAAATGGGACAATAGCTAAGAACATCAGTAAACACTGAAAGGAACATAAAAGGGAAAGTGTAGTTTAAGACAAGGAAAAAATAGAAGAACACACGGTCTATTGGAAGTATGACTAGAATGTTGTTTTCAAAAAATGTAGCATATATATTGGATAGCCTAGAAGCCTGAAACTGTGAAATACAAGTCATTGTAAAATTGTGGCACCTTGCTTGGCAGCGGCTGCTTCAGCTCTCAAGAGTGTTGAGGTTTTGGAGTTCAAAGTGCAGCCCAGTTTGAGTGATTCTTTGGGAACTGTGACAAGAAAGCAGAATTGTACACCAAATGACTGTCAGTCTATATTGGATTTGATGATATTTAGCAAGAGAGGAACTATTAATAAAACTGTTCTGGAGATTCTGCATTGCTTTGAACTACTTCGGTTGAAGGTGTCAACAGCAGAAGTGTTGGTGGGTTGCACGGCTGCAATCTCTGAAAGTGCTCAGGGTTTTGGGTGGCAGAGGCACCAGAGAGCAACAGCCTTTGCAGCAATTGTCACGTGTCTTCTGAGGTGGAGGCAGTGTGATTGAAAGAGGAAATGAGACAAACATGGAAGGCTAATGACTAGGCTAAAGCAAGGATCCCCAACCTTTGGGCCATGGTCCACTAGTTGACCATGATCTGTTTGCAACCGGGCCACGGAAACAGTGAGCAAGCATGCTCATGCCCACTTGCATGATCAGTGAGCAAGCATTTGTGTGTGAGTGGCATGCGTGCGTGCACGCCACTCTCGCAAATGGAGCTGTGTGCGTGCACACTTGCCGGCTTCTCACTTAGACCTCTTTCCCACCCCGCCAGTCCGCAAAGCCAGAAAAGTTGAGGAATTCTGGGCTAAAGGCTAATCCAGACATGTCAAACACAAGGCCCGGTGGCCGGATGCAGCCCGTGAAGTGGTTTCATGTGGCCCGTGAAACCATCCTGGAAACAGTAAGGGAACGGCCCCCGCTGTCTTGGCCCCGGCCCAGGCTGGCCAGGAGCCAATGTACAATTTCATGGTGGTCATCTATGCTGAAATACATTCAGTCTTAGCTCCACAAGGCCATCTGGAAACAACGAGGGACCGTGTCGTGTCGGCACTGCCCCCTTGGCGCATGCTGGGGAGGTATCACCCTTTGTGAGGAATGAAGAAATGCACCATCGCCTGGAAGTGGCCAGCACATGGCCCTGCCTACTTCGGGCAGGCTAGGGGTTGGGCAGCATTGTGCTTCT
Organism: Vipera berus; assembly: GCF_964194415.1. Taxonomy (NCBI): domain Eukaryota; kingdom Metazoa; phylum Chordata; class Lepidosauria; order Squamata; family Viperidae; genus Vipera; species Vipera berus. Next base: position 249,597,272 of record NC_138202.1, on the reverse strand, counting down.
CTTCAGAGTCATGCCACCCAGCTCAGTCTCTTGGCACTGTGAGTAGAGCACCCCACTACCTGCCAAAACCGGGCAGGCTAAGGGCTGGGCAGCATTGCGCAGGTAACATTGACTCTCACGCTGCTCATGGCATCCCCTCCCATAGAGCCCAGCAAGCCAGATATGTGAAGTAGGTGACGGCCATGTGCTGGCCATTTCCAGGCAATGGTGCATTTCTTCATTCCTCACAAAGGATGACACTTCCCCAGCTGTGTTTCTTGCCTGTTTTTCTCCCTCCCTCATCTCAAATATTTTCCCACCACTCTGTTCTTTGGAAGGAAGGAAGGAGAGGGAAGGTCTGAGGGAAGTCCTACCTTAGTCCTGCCCTGCTGCCCTTTCACCATCCCCTTGCCCCCCCCCCGCCTGGCCTATCCTGGGGGGTCTCCCTGTTGCTAAGGAAGCTTTGGATACAAAGCCAGGTCTCCTCACATGGAGAGAGAGTGGGCCTCCCTCTTGATTTTGCCCTCGTACCCATCATGAGCAACCTGGCTAAGGAGAGCAAGCACAGCAGAAGCAGCCTTGAGGAAGAGGTAAATGCAGCTGGGCACCCGCTTGGGGAAGTGGGGCTGGGCTTAGTGGCGTGGGTGCTTGAGGGCTGGGCTAGGCATTTGACCTCCGCGCCACCATCCAGCCCCCTCCCCCATGGCCTGAGAGGAACAGTGAGGCTTCTCCGGTGGACCATGCCTTGGCACTTCCCTGGTCCCATCTCCTTCTGCCAGAGACCCGCCGATCTGTCCCACTCCTGCCCAGGCCCCCAAAGGCACCCTTGACACAAATGATGTAGAGCTGGCCATGCCCACCCAGTAGGCCATAAGCACTCCAGCCACGCCGACCCTGGCCACACCCAGCTGGCCCCCTGAGGGCAACTGCAATGCTGATGCGGCCCTCAATGAAATTGAGTTTGACACCCCTGGGCTAATCCATATAGAGTGTCACTACCATCTATTTTGTTTGCTAATGTGTTCCTTAGAGCCTAAAATGGAGTACATGAAGCTAGAGTTAATAACAAACTGGCAGGTAAGAAACTGCTATGTCATCATTGCAATGGAAACTTGGTTAAAGTATTTTGTCCCGGATAGTGCTATTAGCTTGGGTGGAATTTCAACATTTTGGCTTATTTTCTTTTGAGAGCAGGCATCAGAATTTTATTTTTTAATGTGTCCAGTCTATTTACAGCAAAATATGACAATAAATCTTATTTTATCTTATCATCTTATCTTTGTGACAGCTGGATGTATTTCTGAACTGTGGGATGAATACATAACTGAACAGACTCCTAGGAAAGAATGTATATGTAAAACTCAATCATGTCTTAGCAGAGAATCCATCCCATGTGAGCCCCATCATCCATCTGTGGCAGGAGGAAACCTGTTCCAGTCGGGGGGGGGGATTATTTGATCCCCTGCTGATTTTGTACATTTGCCCACTGACAAAGAAATGATTATATAATGTTAATGGTACCGTAAGTTTATTTTAACAATAAGAGATAGAATAACGACAAAAAAATCCAGAAAAATGCATTTCAAAAAAGGTATAAATTGATTTGCATTTTAATGAGTGAAATAAGTATTTGATCCCTTCGCAAAACATAACTTAGTACTTGGTGGCAAAACCCTTGTTGGCAATCACAGAGGTCAGACATTTCCTGTAGTTGGCCACAAGGTTTGCACACATCTCAGGAGGGATTTTGTTCCACTCCTCTTTGTAGATCCTCTTCAAGTCATTAAGGTTTCGAGGCTGACATTTGACAGCTCGAACCTTCATCCCCCTCCACAGATTTTTCTATGGGATTAAGGTCTGGAGACTGGCTAGGCCACTCCAGGAACTTAGTGTGGTTCTTCCTGAACCACTCCTTTGTTGCCTTGGCCATGTGTTTTGGTCATTGCCATGCTAGAATATCCATCCATGACCCATTTTCAATGCCCTGGTTGAGGGAAGCAGGTTCTCACCCAAGATTTGACAGTACATGGCCCCATCCATCATCCCTTTGATGCGGTGAAGTTATCCTGTCCCCTGAGCAGAAAAACACCTCCAAAGCATAATGTTTCCACCTCCATGTTTGATGGTGGGAATGGTGTTCTTGGGGTCACAGGCAGCATTCCTCCTCCTCCAAACACGGTGAGTTGAGTTGATGCCAAAGAGCTCGATTTTGGTCTCATCTGACCACAACACTTTCATCCAGTTCTCCTCTCAATCATTCAGATGTTCATTGGCAAACTTCAGACAGACCTGTACATGTGCTTTCTTGAGCAGAGGGACCTTGCAGGTGCTGCAGGATTTCAGTCCTTCACGGCATAGTGTGTTACCAATTGTTTTCTTGGTGACTATGGTCCCAGCTGCCTTGAGATAATTGACAAGATTCCTCACCGTTCTCATGATCATTGAAACTACACGAGGTGAGATCTTGTATGGAGCCCCAGACCAAGGGAGATGGACATTTATTTTGGATTTCTTCCATTTTCAAATAATCGCACCAACTGTTGTCACCTTCTCACCAAGCTGCTTGGCAATAGTCTTGTAGCCCATTCCAGTCTTGTGTAGGTCTACAATCTTGTCCTTGACATCCTTGGACAGTTCTTTGGTCTTGGCTATGGAGGAGAGTTTGGAATCTGAGTGATTGATTGATTGCTTCTGTGGACAGGTGTCTTTTATACAGGTAACAAGCTGAGATTAGGAGCACTCCCTAGAGAGTGCTTCTAATCTCAGCTCAGTACCTGTATAAAAGACACCTGGGAGCCAGAAATCTTGCTGATTGATAGGGGATCAAATACTGATTTCACTCATTAAAATGCAAATCCATTTATAACTTTTCTGAAATGCGTTTTCTGGATTTTTTTGTTTTTATTCTGTCTCTCGCTGTTAAAATAAACCTACATTAAAATTATAGATTGATCACTACTTTGACAGTGGGCAAACGTACAAAATCAGCAGGGGATCAAATAATTTTTTCCCCCACTGTATATCTGACCCAAAGATTTCAGTCGTGTTGTAGAGAAAGGTTAGTCATCTTCCTTTCAAAGACTGCAGGGACTCAGTACAGAGTTTGTGGCATATCAGTATGTACTCAGTTACCTTTTTTGGCTCAGCTGCCTCTTTGTGGAAGAATTTGAAAATTACTGCCTCTAACCAGTGAACATCACTTGCTGTGCTCAGAGTGCAACTCCTATGCAAGTGGAGAATAGAAAAATGGGATTGTTGTTCTGGGGGGGCTTCAGAGGGGACAGAAGGGTGTCACATCATCATTTGATAAAATACATCTTTTTTTGTGTGTGTGACATGCTTTACGTTTAACTTTAGGAAATCTTTTAAAACTGTGATGAAGATAGACAAACAGGTACATATATCTCAACATTTTATTTTTTTTTCCCTTGATCCAAATGAAAAGGATAAGCTGTCACTTTTAAACTGAGCCTTTCCCACATAACCGAAACCAGCTTTGTGTACTTTTTTAAACTCTACATTTCTCCAGGATCAGTGTAATTTAATTGAAATAGTGCTGCATGTGTAAACAGCTCCTTTGTTTAAAGAAGATTCTACTGTTTAGTTTGCCTTAAGTAAATGCAGCCTTTTGTTTGTCTGTAAAACATTTGGTTAAATGTACAGGCGAATATAGACAGCTAAGCATTCCTCTAGTGGGCTGTATGAGAAGTTTGAAATACATTCTAGCATCAAACTGCAGAGTAAATACCCCCCTTTAAAAACTGAAAAGCAAACCACAACCCTAGATTCTTTTATAATTAAAAAACACTATAGTTCCAGCATTCTTGGTGTTCTTATAGTTTTGCAATATTTTAATGGTCATTTTTCCAATCTTAGAAATTTCCTTCTTTTGCTGTTAAAATCAGAATGAGGTGGAATGTGTTGACCTGCATACTTTTTAGTGGCGTTTGTCAAAATTCATCTTCCCTCTTCTTCCTCTCCTCTCCTCTTTCCCTCACCACTCCCCTCCCGTTTCTCCCCACTTCTCCTCCTCTTTCCCTCCAACCTTCCGACTTCCTTCCCCCTCCTCTACTCTCTTCCCTCTCTCCTTTCCTTTCTTCCCTCCCATTCCTCTTCCAATACAATTCAGGGGTAATGTCCGAGCAGCTCCTCTCCTTAGATTTTCAATGTCTATATTAGGTATGATAATATCCTTATCTCCTCATTTTTCTTCTATCTAAATTAGTGTTAGCTGTCTTTTAAGCATATTCTCTTTTTCACCCACTCATAAAATTTTCCCCAAATTTCATAATACTCTGACTCTGTCTTATCTTTAATTATCATTGTTAATCTATTCATTTCTGCACATTCCATTATTTTCCTGATCACCTCTTCTTCTGGAGGAGCTTTCAGTGCCTTCCAGTTTTGTGCAAACACAATCCTAGCTGCTGTGGTTATATGAATAATCAAATCTGTGCTATATTTCTCTAGTAAAATACCCAACAGGAATATTTCTGGTCTTAATTCTATACGTTGTTGTATCATCTTTTCTATCCATGATTTGATTATGTTCCAATAGGTTTTAGCTTCTGCACACGTCCACCACATATGATAGAAAGAGCCTGGTATTTGATGGCATTTCCAACATTTCATAGATCTGTCCTTAAACATTTTAGCTAGTCTTTCTGGAGACATATGTCATCTGTAGAACATCTTGTACATATTTTCTTTATACGCTGTCGCCATTGTCAGTTTATAGTTTCTTTCCCACAATTGCTGCCATCTATCTAATTCAATCATATATCTAAAATTTCTTGACCATTTTATCATTGACTCCTTAACTTGCTCCTCCTCTAATTCCCTATATAATAAGTAGCTATACATTTTTTAATCCATTTTTCTTCAGTTCCTGTATTTTATCTAACTCTGTTCTCCCCAAATTAAAACCATCTATTTTAGCATCTTTTTCATATCTAGATTGTATTTGCGTTCTCATGTACCAATCCATCTTTATTCCTTGTTCCTCTAATTGTTCTTTGGTTTTCAGCTTCCCCATGTCTGTTAGTAGGTCTTTATATCTTATAATGTTTCCCATGTTAAACATATTGGGGTGTATTAATGCTTCCATCGTTGTGAGCCAATCTGGAATCCTCAAGTAATGCTTCCTCTTTATTTTCTCCCAAATCATCAATAAAAAATTCCCGATATGATGTCTCTGGAAATAGCTGTGTATTCTATTTTTCCCATACCATATGAATGCATGGCATCCCAACTGTAAATCATGTCCCTCTAATGTCAATAATCTAGTATTCCTCAGTAAAATCCATTCTCTCATCCATGACATTACTGCAGCCTGGTAATATAATTCCCAATTAGGTAAGCTAAACCCACCTTTGAGTCTTGCATCCTGTAACATTTTTAAATTAATCCTTTTCTTTTTCCCCTGCCAAATATATTTCAAAATTATTTTATTTAGCCCCTGAAAATATTTCTTTTCCAATCTTATTGGTATTGTTGAAAACAAAAACAACAATCGTGGTAATATATTCATTTTGATTATTGCAATCCTACCCATTAATGATAGTTGTACCTTTTTCCATTTATCCAAATCTACTTCGATTTGTCTTTTCAATTTGTAATAGTTATCTTCTTTAATTCTTGTACATCTTGCTGTCAGGTGAATCCCCAGATATTTTACCTTCTTTACAATCTGTATCTCTAACTTTCCCATCAATTCTTTTTTTTTTTTTGTTTTTCAGTAATATTTTCCACTAACATTTTTGTTTTATCTTTATTAATCTTCAAACCTGCTACCTCACCATATTTTTCTATTTCTTCTATTAATACAGGTCCTGTGTCTAGTGGCTCCTCCAAGATAAATACTAAATCATCTACAAAAGCTTGTAGCTTATATTCTTCTCTCTTAACTTTCATACCTTTTATATCCTTATTCTGTCTTATAGTTCTATTTAGTATCTCTAGTGTCAATACAAACAATAATGGGGATAAAGGGCATCCCTGCCTTGTTCTCTTCATAATGTTAATCTTTTCAGTCATATCTCCATTAATCATTATTTTGGCTATTTGGTTATTGTAAATTGCTTTAATTACATTTATAAATTTCTCCCCAAAATCCATAATCTGTAGTTGTCTTATCATGAATTGCCAATTCACATTGTCAAATGCTTTCTGCGCATCCAAAAACATCAATGCCATCTCTTTTTCGGGATGTGTTTCATAATATTCTGTGTTTAATATAATTTGCATATTGTCTCTAATCTGTCTTTTGGGCAGGAACCCATTTTGATCCATATGTATAAATTCATTTAGGAACTTTTTAAGCCTTTTGGCCATGATTGATGCAAATATTTTATAGTCCACATTCAGCAAGGAAATCGGTCTATAGTTCTTTATTTTCTGTATTTCCGTTTCTTCCTTTGGTATCAGGGTAATAACTGCTTCCAACCATGAATCTGGTATCTTAGCTTCAGAGAGGAGTTCATTATAGAGTTCCAGCATTACATTGCCTAACAGTTCCTGCCAATGTTCTATATAGTTCCGCTGGTAGCCCATCTGGTCCTGGTGTTTTGCCATTCTTTTGTTTTTTAATTGCTTCTGTTAATTCCATCATTGTTATTTTCTCTTCTAGTAGCTTTTAAAATTTCTCTGGTACTTCGATCAGAAGGTCGGCAGTTTGGCGGGTTGAATCCCGAGTGCCGCGTAACAGAGTGAGCACCTGTTACTTGTCCCAGCTTCTGCCAACCTAGCAGTTCGAAAGCACGTAAAAATGCAAGTAGAAAAATAGGGACCACTATGGTGGGAAGGTAACAGCGTTCTGTGTGCCTTTGGCGTCTAGTCATGCCAGCCACATGACCACGGAGATGTCCTCGGACAAGCGCTGGCTTTTAGGCTTTGAAACGGAGATGAGCACCGGCCCCTAGAGTTGGAAACGACTAGCACGCATGTGCAGGGGAACCTTTACCTTTATCATCTGAAACTACTTGTTGCTTATATAAATTCTCATAATATTCCCAAGCTATTTTTCTTCATTCCGGTGTTGTAAAGTCCCCTTGGCATCTTCCAGTTGTTTAATCCATCTCTTCTCTTTCTCCTTTTTAATTTTATATGTCAACCATCTCCCTGGTTTGTTTGCATGTTCAAAAAAGGTTTGTTTAGCTGCCTTTATTTTCCTTGCCACCTCTTCATTTTCTATTAAGTTCATTTTATGCTTGTTCAACTCCATTAAATTTTTTATCTTTTTGTTTTGTGTATCTTTCTGTAATTCTTTCTCAAGACTCTTATATTCTTCTTCCAGTTTTTCCCTAATTTGTCTTTTCTGTTTAATCTTTTTACCCATATAAGATATAGCAAGTCCTCTCATGTACGCTTTCGCCGTATCCCAGACATTTTGAAGTGAGATATCTTCTGTTTTGTTTTCCTTAAAGAAGAAAGTCATTTCTTTTTCCATATATTGCTGGAAGTCTTTTTCATTCAATACAGTTTGATTTAATGTCCATCTTGTTCTTTTTTTTTTGTCCTTTCCATGTAATTGTGACTGGGTTGTGGTCTGCCCATGTGCTTGTTTCTATGTTTATATTTTGTGTACTTGTAAATAAGTCTATTGATGTCCATATCATATCTATTCTCAACCAGGACAGGTGTCTGTTAGAATAGAATGTATACTGCTTCTTTTCCGGATATTTTTCTCTCCAAACATCTAGTATATTTAATTTGTCCACCATATTATAAAAAGATTTTGGAAATGTTCTCCTTAGGGTCTTTTTTTTTGTCGTATTATAATCCAGCCCAGCCTTTACAATAGCATTGAAATCTCCAGTCATACATATCTTTTCGCATTCCAATTCTATTATTTTCTGGTGTAATTTTGAATAGAAATTTTCTTGGTTTTCATTTGGGGCGTAAATTGCTACCAATAAAGTTTTTTTACAATTCATAATTACTTCCACCATTAAAATTCGCCCTTCTTCATCTGAATATAACAATATAGTTTGTATTGCTTTTTGAATATATAATACCACACCTCTTTTACTCTGATCTGCAAGTGAGGTATATAATTCTCTCAATTTTGGATATTCTAGTAGATTTTTATGTTGTTTCTTAATATGAACTTCTTGTAAACAAATTATATCCATTTTTAATTTCCCCAATTTATTTAGTGTTCTTTTTATAGCCGAATTTAGTCCATTTACGTTTATCAAAATTGCTTTTATTTCTTCTTCTATGATTATTTATTTGAAGTTTTAGTTGCTCTCGTTATTCTCATCTCTCTTTGCTCTTTTGCCTCTTTTGCTCTTGTCTCTTCTCTCAACACCCTTTCCTCCTGTTCTATGCTATACTTACTGCGTTGCTTCTCTGTCTCGTCTCCTTGCTGTCTGATTATTCTTTCCCCTCTCAGCCTTTCTTCTTCTTGCTGCCCAAAGTATTGATCATAGAAAAGTTCTGCTTTCTCTATTGTGTCCAGTCTGTCTCTGTTCTTGCCAATTTATCATTACTCCTTCTGGTATTAACCATCTAAAATTTATCCCTTTTTTAATTAAGCATTTTGTCAGAAATTGATACTCCTTTCTCAGGTCTCTCACTCTTCTTGGGATCTGTTTTAACATCACTATCTCTCTTCCTTTGTATTTTATTTTAACATTTCTCAGCTTCTGTAGTATATCTACCCTTAATGCTTTTTTAGTAAATCTTATATGCACCTCTCTGGGGAGAGTATTCCTCGTTGCATATCTAGTGTGTATTCTAAATATCTCATCTATATCATTAATTATATTTTCCTTGCTTTCCTCCAATGCTTCTGCTAATATTCCTGCCATTACATCTGCTAGATTCTCTCCCTTTTCTTCTTCAACATTCAGCTCTATCCATGTCTAAAGCAATGATCATTTTCTCCTGGTTCCTGTCTGTTAATGTAAGTTGGTTATCAATCTCCTCTAGTCTCTTATCTGTTAATTCAATTCTTTCTTCCGCTTGTTGCAATCTTTGTTCAGTCTTGTTCAACATCTATATGAAGCTGCTGGGTGAGCTCATTCGTGGTTTCGGGGTGGGGTATCATCAGTATGCTGATGATACCCAGCGTTTTCTTTCCACCCCGAACCAACCCAGTGATGCCCTCAACGTGATGTCCCGTTGCCTGGAAGCGGTCCAGGTTTGGATGGGGAGAAACAGGCTTCGTCTCAATCCTGCCAAGACTGAATGGCTGTGCATACCGGCATCTCAGACTAACCAATCTTTTCCATCGTTAACTATGGGGGGTGAGGTGTTACCCCCCAGTGATAGGGCCCGCAACTTGGGTGTCCTCCTGGATTCACGGCTCAGTTTGGAAGATCATATAGGAGCCGTGGCCAAGGGGGCTTTTGCCCAGGTTCGCCTGGTGCGCCAGTTACGGCCCTATCTGGACCGAGATGCCCTACGCACAGTCACCCATGCGCTCGTGACCTCCCGGCTAGACTACTGCAATGCTCTCTACATGGGGCTGCCCCTGAGGACCACTTGGAGGCTTCAGCTGGTGCAGAATGCAGCCGCACGAGTTGTGATGGGAGTCTCCCGATACTCCCATGTAACACCTCTTCTCCGCGAGCTGCATTGGCTTCCAGTTGCCCTCCGGGTGAGATTCAAGGTGCTGGTGATGACCTATAAAGCCCTAAATGGCATGGGCCCGGATTATCTAAGGGAGCACCTGCTGCCAGCGTCAATTTCCCATTGTCCTGTGCGCTCCCACAGGGAGGGCCTCCTCAGGGTACCGCCGGTCAAGGATTGCCGACTGGCGATCCACAGAGGGAGGGCGTTCTCTGTGGGTGCGCCTGCCCTATGGAATCAACTGCCAACGGAACTCCGGACTGCCCCCGACCTTCGTTCATTTTGCCGGGACCTAAAAACCTGGCTCTTTGAGCTATCTGGTCTGGACTGAGGGGTTTAATATTTTTAAATTGTGATTTAATTTTTGCGGCTAGACTTAATTTAATTTATTTTAATTTTATATTGGATTGTTTTTAAATTTTGCCTTGTAAACCGCCCTGAGTCCTTTGGGAATAGGGCGGTATATAAACCGAATAAATAAATAAATAAATAATTTTTTTCCATCAGTTCTTTGACCTCTTTTAGGTCCTCTTCTAGTTTGCCAATCCCTTCTTTGAAGTCTGTGTGTAGAGCTAATATCATATTTTTCAATTCCATGTTAGATCTATCTTGCTGCGTTGTGTTGTCCAGTGATTTCTGTGCCACCGGACTCTGTGATATTAGGGCAGCTGTTGCTGGGTGTGTTGTGGTCTTCTTCATTTTCTCCAGTAGTTTGTAATCCAAATGTCGATGGGGTATTATAATCCAAATGTACTCCAAAAAAAAAAAAGGAGTACGAAAAATTTCAGTGACAAGTAAAGGTGAGAACAAAGGGAAAAGGAAAGAAAAAGAGAAGGAAAAAGCCAAATATCCTTATATCTTAAAAAAGAAAGAAAAAAAAAGAAATTAATCCATACAGGTTACGCTCTTTGTTCATTTCAGAGTCCAAAAGAAAAAAAATCAAAGTAAAAAACAATCCACTATTCCGCAAACTAAAAAAACAGACTCTGTAAACTTCTTATCAGTGAGTCCAGCAGATGTTATTCAAGGTCACGTACTCTCCCTTTTTTTCTTAAGCTTCAAGGGTATTCTCAGCCGAAATACTTGATTCATTGCCTTCTTTTGCCTTCCATTGTTATCCGCCGCTGCAGTTCCAGCAGAGGAGCAGTTTAAAAATCCGCTCCCCCCCCTTCTCCACGGCTTCAAATTCTTCTTATTCCCCCCCCCCCCCGGTTTCCAGCATTTAAGGATTCTCAATCTTCTCACCCATGTAATCCTCCAAACTTACTTTCAAGATCTTCCAAGTGGCCGCCCTGGCTTGTGATGGCTCGCAGTGTCCGTCTGACAGCTGCTGGTCCGGGAAGCTTCCGTCGGCTCTCCAGGAGGTTGCAATCCCTCTTGTGCTGCCAAAACTGTGCCTCCCTTCTTCACCATCCCTACAGCACAGCTCTGATCTGTCTGAAACTCAGATAGATCACCCAAACAGCTGAAAAGTGACAATACTTCGGGAGCTTCCAAAGGATGTCATCCCGCCACGGCGCTGGCACTGGCCCGCCTCCCATCTCCTCTCCTTATTTGCAAGAAAAGAGGACTGATGGAAGAAATTGCCAGGTGCTGTGCAATTAATGACTTCAGAATCTTTGATAGATGATGAATATGAAGTTGCAGGTTGTCATCTGCTATGCCACAACTACCAGGGAGAAATAGCTAGATTGGTTCTTTGTGGGGAATTTGAGATGATAAGAATTGAATGATAACAGAGATAAACATATCACCCAGAGTAGAGATTCCAGAGCTTAAGAGTAGAACTTGTTATGTGTTTCAATAAGATGATCTTCAGATATTGGCAGGGTACACAAAATAATTTCCCAGAAAGTTCACAAACATTCAGCTCCTAGTAGTTAGCATTACTCTATAATGAAGGATCTCCATAAAGCTAATTCTGTATTTCTCGTTTGCATTCAAGCGAATTTAGTTTATTTGCATAAAATAAGTGTCTATAGAAGCTATTTTGTCACTGATTTGAATATATTTCTCCCATAAGCAAGATATGATGTGAAAGCACATTCTTTTTGTTTAAAAATAAAATAAAATATGCACATATCCTTTGTGCTTGTATAAAAAATTCATCCTAAACTTTGGCCTAGTTCAAATTTTATCAAGAATGAAATATTCCTGTATTGCTTGAAGGAAACAGAACATCTAGCTGGGATTGGCAAGGTGTTTATATCTCATGCCAGTGTAGTCCTTCAGTCCTGGGGATCAGTGTTACAATGGAAAATAACTCCTAGTAGTCACATCTTAATTCAGGTTTTCCAAAGAGTAAAGTGTCAATGAAGGATTAGTCAGAGTGCTGGTAGTTACATTTGAACTAAGACACAATCTCTTGTTGCATACATTAAATAATAATTAAGTTTTCAGTGCTGTATGCACTAAATTGTTCTTAGAGGAAGCTGTTAGCAAGTTTGGTCCTGTACAGCAGGGCTTTTCAACTGGTGCTACACGTACCACTGGTGGTACGTCAGCACCTGGCAGGTGGTATGCTTACAATGGGTTGAAAAGCACCGTAAAAAAACATGTTAATAAAAGTGTAGCATGGGGATGAGCTCACGCCTACTGCTTCAGTGACTCCATCCAGCCACCTAATTCTCTGTTGTCCTCTTCTTCTCTTGCCCTCAACCTTTCCCAGCATTAGGCTCTTCTCCAGTGAGTCTTAAATACATCATCATCATCATAAAAATAAAAATAAAAATAATGAGAACTAAAGGCTCAAAGGGAAGATAGATTAGAAAGAACAAGAACTTTTGGGGTCTTCAATTCCCTTCCTGTTAAGAGTTCCTTAATAAGGTTTGCTCTTTCTAGCATCAATAAAGGTGGTGTTTCCAGAAAATATGTGAAGAGCTGTAATTAGTGATTTAACTATGTTATGTTTTGGGGTGTATTTTCATTTATATATAATATATGTTTAACTGAGGAGGGCTTGGAGAGGTAGAAGTAGGCAATATGAAGGCTTCACCTTGCCCTCCAGATCTCTGACTCCCCTGCAGATCTCTGGAGAGGAGGAAGAGCTGGCAAGGGAGCTGTGTGACGGAAGGCTGCCTCAACAAGCCAGCATCCTTACCACGCACAATTGGAAATGGGAATTCCCTTTCGAGAAGGTCAGCCTCCCTTGTGCAGAACCTGGGAGCACTGCTCCCCTGCTGCCTCCTCTTGATCTCTAGAGATCTGTCAAGATAGAAGTTGGACTCGGAGGAAACTGCTTCCTGCAAACGTCCTCCACCTCCTGCTTTGCCAGGAGGGAGCATCAACGATGTCTGGGATTGGGAAAAGAACATCTCTTTAGCGTGCTATAAACACACACACAGAGAGAGAGAGAGAGAGAGAGACATTCCAAGCTTGGAGACTTGTATCCACATCTGAGCTAGCAAATTGCCAATCATGCATGGGCTTGGGGAGAAGGCCCTCTCCTTCCTCTGTAGATAAAAGTCCCCAAACCTGGAATGTGTGTGTGTGTGTGTGCATTTGGCTGCTAGCAGTTTGGGGAGGCGAGGAGTTTGTGGGGCACCAAGTTGTCCCCACATCGAGTTAGCCAGTGCAACTTATTCTGTTTCAACCCAGCTGTCTCGCGTCAACTGTGTCCAGTGAGTGGCCTTGAGCAGGCCACGCCCACCTGCTAGGCAACTGGTGGTACTCGAATATTGCCATATCCTAAAAGTGGTACAGTCTCTGAAAAGGTTGAAAAGCCCTGCAGTGTTACAGCTCCAGATCCTAAAATGAGTTATAGAATTTTGATTTCCTAACTTGAGATAGGAGAAGGAAAGGATAGCAGGTCTACCATCAAATATACAAGTTTTGTGTGTTCTAAATAATCATAAAGAACTCTATGCCAAAAAAGCTTCCATGTGTGGCTTTCTTTCACGAAGTAAATATGGCAGTCAAATATTAAAAATGGGACAGTAAGCTATGGGTGAAGCCAGAAGTTCCTTAAATAAATTATAACAAGATAGTAAACACATTCTTATGCTCAGTGCTTTTTTTATAAAAGAAAAAGGTGCCGGAACTCACACATGTCATACAACCCGCCTTGCGTACCCTATAAGGTTCCATCCAAAAAAGGTGCAGGAATTCCATTCTGAGCGTTCTATGAGGAAAAAAAGCCCCTGCTTATGCTCATTTCAGGTTGGATTTTAAAAAGGGCCTTATGTTGTGACAAGATAGGCAGGGTGACAAAACAATGGCTTCTCATATAAAGGAAATTAGCCATCATAAAAGGTTGCTGCCTTTTCCATTTATTTCTTTGTTTGTTTACCTGGTTATTATTTAGTTTTATATGACATTTTTTGCTGTTACACATGACATATTTTATTTCCATCCATAAAGATTTTAATCTCATGTTTAACATCATATAACCATTCATAATAATAGAGAAATATGCATCCAGGGTCGTAAAACATATTTTAAAATAATTTTGCATTTATTTGTATAATTAATATAGTTTTCTTCTTGATTTAGGCAATGTTGGATTTTGCAGCAAATGAGGGCTGGTTGGTGACAGCACTAAATATTACCAATTTGGTACAGATGCTGATTCAGGGACGATGGATCCATGACTCCTCTTTGCTTACTTTACCTAACATAGAATATCACCATCTTCATCTTTTCAGGTATACAGTTTATTATTTATAAAGCTGGTCTTTATCGTGCAGGATAATATAATGTTGCTGTCTGTCTACTCTCTTGTTGTTGAAACTTGTGGTATAACATTAACATTATTCATATCTCAGTCACTCACATACTTCGAATATTTTGTCTTCTAATGGTTCTTACCCCTTTCACAACACTAGAATTTTCCAATAAAGCTGAATAATTTGAGAATGAAGAGAGACCAACGGAAATGCCTCTTCATTTTACCATACTAATTTTGTACTCTTAAGATATATCAAATCTAGCAATGTCTTCTAAATTACACATTTTTAAAGAGATTAAACAAACTGAATGAGAATAAAGCTATCAGTGGATAGCAGTTGTGACACCTACATATTACCTGAAATAGCCACGGATAAATAATGTCTGTGAATATGAATGGCTAGAGAATGAGACCAAATGTATTATTGTACTCACAACCTGCATATTGGCTTCCCATATAATGTATATCTTGTTGCCAGATGTGAATCAGAATGTTGAACTAGATAAGCCCATGATACGATTCACATTTCATGAGCTACCTTCATATTTATATCAACAAACTTCATCTTACATAGTGGATGTCCTTTCATGGATCTCCTCTATGCATTTATTTTGAAATGTCAAGTCAAGCAAATTTAGAATTATATGCTTATCAAGGTTAAGGGAAATAGAAGTAGAAGAAGACAACAGATAAGGTAGATAGACAAAGTTGGACATGTCACTCAAGTGTCCTTTGAAAAGCTTTGGTTTGTCATCAAGAGCAGGTTGAGATGGAGAGCATATGTCCATGAAGTTTCCAGGAATCATGTTTGATTCAGTGGCACTTAACTAATTCTAAGAGAAAGGGAAGACACTTTCAAACTTATTTCTATTCTAATGCAAACAGCCAGCATCGGATCAAACTTTGATTTCCATACAATTTGCTGATTATATACAGCATTAAATGTTGCTAGTCTTCTAATAGGTATGTAAGCCTATCAAATGCCAAATCTTTCCATTTTTGTGCCTACAATAATCTCGCTGCAGTTATCATATACAAAAACAAAGTTCAATGATTTTCTTCCAACTATATGTACATCAATCTCAAAAAGAAAGATGTCTGATCTCAATTTCATATTAATCTTTATAATTCTCTGAATCGGTATATGTATTACCCACAATGGAAGAATGGTTGGTGAAAATGATGGAATTTTGATCACAGAAAAGCCAACCCCTCATGGATTTTTTGCAGAAAAATAGAAAAAAATGAATATGTGGCTTATGGTTTTGATGATTAGACATGACAGATTATAGATAGAAGAGAGTCATCTTGTAACCATAAAAGATGTAAATTTGTAATTGTACTTATAAATTTAGTACAATTTGTATTGCTGTGAAGAAGATTCTTCATTTACTTTTTTCTTTTCTTGTACTTTAACCTTACTTTCTGATTTTTTTTTACTTTTCTTCTTACTTTGTATCAGTTTTTCTTTCTTTTAAAAATGTGTAGTAAAATCATACAAAAACAAAATAAGCCTATGAAAGAAATCACCATGTCATTAATTTTAAATTGTAACTTAAACTAATAATATTAATCTGCATGATACTGTTAATCCATGCAATTTAAAACAAGAGGTAAGTTGCTTAATAATCTGAAACCTTGAGCTGTGGTACAATTGTCAGTGGCAGCTGGCAGCGTGGCAATTTTAGAAACAGTCTGCCATTTTAACATTATTAAATTGTAAAAGTATGGTTGTGAAAGACTAAGACAACCCTGTGCTTTGACATTTTTTTTTCTTTTAAAAATGTCTTTGCGACTTCATATTCTTATATCTGATTTTTTTTAAGGAAGGAATATTCCCTGAACTGAAAATCTTAATGATCGTATGTTTTCTATTTTATTAGGAAATGGAGCCAAGGGAAAAGAAAACATGGTTACCAAGGGCCTGTTGAATGTCTTCCTGAACTGATAGCTGCCTGTGATGGAAAAGAGGATATTTTTGCTTCCATTGTGGATTCTGATTTGACTTCTGCACACATTACACAGGTAACAATTGTCTATCTATCCCACTTAATATTACTACAGAAATAAAAATGCATGGTATAAATGCAGTAGCTGATCATCTTTCTTAGAACTGTACAGAAGATTTGTAATAGCTCAATTCAGTCTGTTCTACAGCCTAAATTTCCTCCTGCCTAACCATTCTTTCTCCCTCCAAATTCTGCATTCTGGAGCTCAAACTTAGTGGTCAAAGCCAGGCATGATTGCTTTGGGCCAAAAGTTCACACACACTCATTTGTAAGTGGATTGCAAAGATATCCATTAACTATTTGTGGGTTCCATGCTGTGCAATTGCTCTAAGGTCAAAGAGGTCATTGAGTTGTTCATGCTAATCCAGTATAACATACTCACTGAGATGCGGGTTTTTTTATTTATAGACCCATTATCTAACCAGCTTTATTTTATTTCATTTTATGTATTAAAAATTAAATGGCCTCCATCTTACAAAACATATTCTACTGTAATTTATTGCTTTATTCACAGTTCTTGCCATTTCCTAATATATAGTTCATCATTTAAAAAGGATTAGAAATATGATACAATATTTCTGTTCATCAGTAAAGAATCTTTGCTTATAATAGATCTTGAGTTCCCTGGCATTTTAAAACCACAAAGATACACTACAGAGTGGCTAGTGTATTCTGCTATCTACTTAGTCCACAATTGTCAGTAGACATGTATGACTCCTCAGATACCTATCTATACACTGTGTAAATTATATTTTGCATGCCTTGGTTGCTTTTTGTACAGCAGAAATTCCTGGAAAGTAAGGTGATATTAGTAATCTTGCTATAGAATTTCTTTAGGAAATCAAACTAATATTCTCCCTTTAAATTCTGAGAAAATAAAACTAGGTGGCATTTATGCATATATAACACCACGCATATTGATCATAATAGTGAGACATATTTAAATAAAAACAAAAGCATTATTATCACAGATTTTAAATGTAATATATGTTGACTTCAGTCCAAGTTATAGATGTGTTGAAAAATTAGAACATTGTTATAATTAGTTCAGGGAAAACTCAGAAGTAAACTAACTTAATTTATTTGCATAAATTGCCGTTCTGTTATCTTTAAAACCAAATGCAAATTGTCTCCATCTGATACGATGATGGTTATTTGGCTCAAAAGTGCTTCAATTTGCGTAGCAATCTGGTGTCGTCTCTGCTGTGAGACGATCTCAGGTAACATACAAATCCTGAATTATTCCAGAAATTAGTATGTTTAAAGCATCAATTTAAGTGCTAATTGCAGTAGTAATGAGAAAAAGCAGTACTACTGTGAGATTTGCATCTACTTCCCCATCAGTATGCCCGGAACAGCGGCTGACTGGCAGAGGATTTGGCTGCTAATTAAATAATTGTATGCATGGTAGTGTTCGCGTCTGATTCAATAGATGAAGATTAATCCTCAGATAAATATGTTTGGCTGGTATTGAAATGTCTTAGCAGTTTCTTCAAAAATAGCTTTTGTGTATGGGACGCGTCCATCTCTTTCATGTGTCTTTTTAACATGTCAATAACATAAACCGCTTACACCACACATCTAGATGCCTGTAACTGTAAATAAAAATACATTCTGCTACAACATGAAAGCACTCAATGAAAATGAGCACTGAGGAAACCTTTTATTGTACTTTGCTCTTAAATCCATCACTCTGCTACATGTGTATACCTGCCACATACTTTTAAAAGGGAACCTATGGTAGAAATACGTTGTTGAGATTAATTGGGCTTAGTTTTTCATCTACTTCTTTCTAACCCTACCACTAATCCAATTAAATAGAAATCTGTAGAAAATGCAAATCACTGTAGAAAGGAATCTAATCAGCTCTTGCGATAAGGGCCACATCCACCAGCAACAGAGTCCAAAAGGATGGACTTCTCCCTTCTGTTGCCTGCCATTGTGTACAGGCAAGGAGTATGATGGATGTCAGAGAGCTGGCATCTTCTGGATCAGGGGTCTGCAACCTTGACAACTTTAAGACTTGTGGA
Source organism: Vipera berus (assembly GCF_964194415.1). Taxonomy (NCBI): domain Eukaryota; kingdom Metazoa; phylum Chordata; class Lepidosauria; order Squamata; family Viperidae; genus Vipera; species Vipera berus. The sequence goes on along the minus strand of NC_138202.1, from coordinate 249,579,012 downwards.
CTTCAGCTCCCAGAATTCCTCAGCCAGCTATGGATGCTCTAGATCAGGCATGTCAAAGTTGCGACATCACGTGACTTATTGTGATTTTTCCCCATTGCCAGCAATGGGGTGAGAGCGGTTTCGGCGTGACACATCCGGCCCGTGGGCCGGCAGTTTGACATGCCTGCTCTATCTAGATGCTGGATTTGAGAATGAGTGTTCTACATACATTCACAAGTATGTACCCACTTTTCATTCCCTGACCAGATCTATATATTACCAAAACAAGAAACAGGCTTCCTACCCAAAAGACATGGTCCACTGCATCACTCAGGAGGGAGAAAGACAAGGAAAAAATTAGTGGTTAAGATGTTGGATTGGTACTGGAGAGATCTAGGTTCAGGACTGTCCTTAGCCTTGGAAGCTCTGTGAAGAAAGGTTGGAGGAGGAAGTGCTGTACACACCACTTTGAAGTCCTGAAAAGGGTAGATGAGGTAGAAACTATGAATAAGGTTTGCATTTGATACACTAGAAATCTGTCAAAATGGCTTTATAGGTTTCTATAATAAACAAACTTGTCTGAGATTCTGGTTCCTTGAATTAATTGATTCATTGCATTGGATTAGCAGCCAAGGGAAACCCAACACTGGAGTTTACAGAATATTAGAAAGAAAGGATTTTTTTTTCTCTCAGATATCGATAACAAAATATTTATTTAATTTTTATGTTACAATTTGGAGACTGATTTCCTTGTTGAAAGAGTCCATTTTTACTTTTTTATTGATATTTAAGCTTCAGACAAAGCAATAAATGAATGCCATATATGTGTGTGTGTGTGTGTGTGTGTGTGTGTGTGTGTTAAATGCTTGTTAACTATTTTAGATTACCTTGCTAGGCCCCAAACATGGGACAAATCTTTATTTCCTGTTTCAGCCTAACCGAAGGCCATCGACAGGCAGTAGTCACAACAGTGACAGCTCATATTTGTGTAAATTTTTAGATTGCTAACAAAGAATTAAAGGGAGACTGATATGCATTTCAAACTTATTTGTTTTCATCAGTCAGCCATACCCTTCTGAGATTCGAACCTGGGCTGATTGCACATTAGGCAGTTGTTTTTACCTCTAGGCCACAAGCTCTATCTCACTTTGTTAGCTGAGAAGCAAGGGAGATATGTGTTAAATGCTTGTTAACTATTTTAGATTACCTTGCTAGGCCCCAAACACATACATACATACAAGCTGAAAAGTTTGTATATGTGCATGTGTTACACTAAGTGAGAATTTGCATGTTGTAAGGGTGTAATCAGCTCATATAGAGAGATGTGCAGTGTTGAGTTTAAGTAGTCCTCGCTGCTGAAGCAGTGCTAACGTTTTAGGTAAACAAGAGTTTTTTACTTGTGCTAAATAATAGATTCAAAGAATAGAAAGTCCAAAGAAAGAGAAAAATCCAGTGACTTTTGTTTTCAGAACCAGAGTATCCACCAAAGCTTTCCGATCCAAGAAAACTAGGTATAAAATGAGACCTGCAATGGCGAGTCATGAACCAGATTACATTCTCCATTTTCAGGCTAATTCCTTTGTTGAAGGTTTTATGGCCACAATAAGTAGCTTAGTTTTTGTTTTCTGCTCCTTTCTGCTTCACTCCTTTTTCTACAATCTAACCCCTAGGGTCTGCATTTCTGGGGGATGCTGGGCTAATGTTGAGTTTTGGAATATATTTAGGTGCTGGCCCCAAATAGCTGCTGGAATCCCGAGTGCCACGTAACAGAGTGAGCACCTGTTACTCGTCCCAGCTTCTGCCAACCTAGCAGTTCGAAAGCACGTAAATATGCAAGTAGAAAAATAGGGACCACTACGGTGGGAAGGTAACAGCGTTCCGTGCGCCTTTGGCGTCTAGTCATGCCGGCCACATGACCACAGAGATGTCCTCGGACAAGCCCTGACTCTTCGGCTTTGAAACGGAGATGAGCACCGGCCCCTAGAGTCAGAAACGACTAGCACACATGTGCGGGGGAACCTTTACCTTTTAAATACTATGGGAGCGCAGGATCAGTTTAACAGAACGCTACCTTATCTTCTGGCCCTTTTCCCAAATACGGTAATTCTCCCATTCCCTCATACTTAAGTTTGTTCTTTTTACAACAGGAGGTCACACTTTCTTACAAAGCTTTGGGCCAATAGTCATCCTTCATTTTATTTTCCGAGAAAAGCTTAGGAGTATATTTGAAGTTAAAAGGCATTTCCTAGGTTAGAGATTATGCTGGAGGTTTTTTACATTGCTTCATTAGCTTGCTGGGACTCCATGTGGTAACTAAAAAGGGGAAGTGGAGGAGGGAGGAGCCCGGCCTTCATTCCTGACTAAGAGAAATGCCTCCAGGCCAGTTGAAGTCCACTGAGCCATTTTGGGAGATTCAGGATCTTGTTAGTCTTGTCACTTTTTCTGGGCCAATGACAGCCTAACAGTATTATTACAAATTTCAACAACATGGGTCTGTCACCTTGGTAGCTGAAAAGAAATTTGTCAATGATATTTGGGGAAGCTTCTATATACGGTAGATTCTTTCACTACAGGAAGTGGAAGTACAATAAGCAGACTTCTTAAATGAGAAAATGCATATAAGACTTCAGTAGCAGAATTTCAAAATGGAGCCTGGAGGATAACTAGTAACTTGAGTATCAATACTGTTAGGCATATGGTGTTAGCCTACAATGTTGGGTTGAAAATATATTAACCATGATGTTATGTCTTTAAGATGTTAATTGGCCAATGGGTGTGTTAAGTGTTCTCATGGCCATAAGAGGGAGCTAGTAACGTAGCTTCTTTCTCTCTCTGAATTCACTGCTCTCTACTATTACTGTTTTTGCTCTGTTTTGCTGTACTGTTGGTTTACTACTGTGATAAACCTGAACAACTGTGTATTGACCTCTGGACCGGTAAGAAGACTTTGTATTTTGGATTATTCCTTGGACTGTTGCTATTGTGTATGGCCTGGACTGTTTATTTTTGACTGTGCATTTTTGTTTTTACACCACCTCAAAAGTAAACTACTTTTTGCTTTTACAACTCAGTGTACTCTTGTGTTTACTGTGTGACTCTTACTGCTCTCAGTACCCTTCCTTGTCTGTGCAAGTCTTTGGTAGCACAAGGAGACCTCTGCACAACAAATTTCTTAACAAATACGATAATTTATAAAATATATTGTTACTGTTATTACACTGATTGAAGTTGGGGGGAGGAATCTTTTGCACTCTAACCCTTTTTCTGTTGATAGCGAAAACAGTGAGAGAGACTCTGACAGAATATTCCCCTAGCATTCTTCGACTCATTGTATTCTCTGAAAACCAAATCAAAGTTAAAGAAAGCGGAGCAGCTAAAAACACACCCTTTTTTTTAAAAACGGTCTGCTTTAAAACAGTCTGTTTTGTTATACATGATGCAGAGATACTTGAATCCTTTATGGAATCTAGAAATATAGAAGTTGAATCATCAGACACAGCCAATGTGTTTGTAACCTTCCCTGCCATCTTCCCCATTGACTTATTTATGAATTGCCCATAAGGAAGGTTGCAAATGATCACATGACCGTGACTCATTGTGATATTGTAATCATGAGCCCTTGTATCTGAGCATCTGGATTGTGACCACAAGGACACTGCGACCGCTAGAATTTCACAGACCGATCACAAGTCCCCCTTATTCAGCAGCAGCATAATTTTGAACGGTCACTGAATGAGTGGTCATAACTTGGAAGACTACCTGCCCTGGTTCTTAGCCTTTATTCAGTTTGCAGCATAGCTCCATCTGATCAAGCACATACACAACTGTTGGCACATCTAATCTGGAAGAGTATAACAAAATATAGCCCATGAAATCATTTTTAAGAACATTTAAAGGTTCATTTTTTTAAAAAAAATGTCCAGAAACTTGGAATTATGGATAACTTTAAATAAGAATTTAGATTTGGGATAATTATGTCAAGTGATCCTCTTAATTCTGTATTTGCCTTATCATTAATCAGTGTTTCATTCATGGATTGTGTTGGGGAGAATTAATTTAGAATATAATTATAAATAGAATTCAATTGATAACATACTTACCTTAAGATAATTTGTAAAAAAAATGCTGTAAAGTAATCTTAGTAAATCATATCTTGTACTCTTGAGTAGTTTCATGCTTATTTGGATAGAAGTAGCCAAGGCACAGAATATTGATTGTAATCATTTGTGTTGTTCTGTTAAAGTACTACTGACCTTTGTATAAGAAAATCTTACTTATATGTGATTCTCCCAAGGAAACATTTCTAAATGATCTACATTCTATTGTCGGTGCTTCTTTCTATGTAACTTTCATGATCTATCAAGCTAGAACTTTGGGGTGGGGAAGCCTGTGTAGGCTCAATTTAATATGGTATTTTAATAAGGCTGGAATAACTGGAAACATTTATTTTCTTGCTTTTTGTTCTTTTCACAGGCTTGGCATTACTTGTCCCACTTGCCAGTTATAGACATTAGTATGATTATTAAAGGTTGTTGGGATGATACAGTTTATAAACAGAAGGAAATGATTGTACCAATGTTGCCAATGAACATTCGGGATGATAAAAAATGGATGAAATTGCATGCAGATCAAGAATATGTTCTCCAGATTAACTTGCATAAATTGCGTATTGGTTTCACCAAGGTAAGGTATCCTAAGCCACAGGTGGCATGCAGAGCCCTCTCTGTGGGCATGCGTGCCATCGCCCCAGTCCTAGGCCTTCAGCTGGGTTTTATAAAACCTTTTCGATTTAGGCCTCTGCTGCAGTATGCAAAAAAAAAAGTTCAATCAATCAATTTCAATTTCTCACGGGAAAAAAAGATATTGCAAAGTTGGAATTGCTTGATTAAACTTTTTAGTTGTTTTTAATTTTTGTAACTTGTTGCATTGTTTTAAAAAACCTTGTGAACCGCCCTGAGTCCTACGGGAGAAAGGCGATATATAAATGGAATTAAAATAAAAAAATAAAATAAAAAATAAGTTTAATAAAATAAAATAAAATAAAATAAAAATAAATAGTCCCACCCAGTCTGCCATTACCATCGCAGCCACACCCACCCTATGGGCCTCGCCCACCCAATGGGCCATGCCAATGATACATAAGTGGGTTTTGGGTATCACCCAATGATACATAAGTGGGTTTTGGGTATCACCCAATGATACATAAGTGGGTTTTGGGTTGCAGTTTGGGCACTCGGTCTCTAAAAGGTTTGCCATCACTGTCCTAGGCTATCACTTAATACCCATTTTTAAGTTATTTTTTATGTACTGTATATTTTAGAGTCACTATAACAGACTTTTTGTAAATCAGTCTTATATGATTAATATTTTGCTCTTATATGGCTTGTGTTTTTTGTATTAACTTTAGTTTTTATCAGTTGTGCAAATGGTGATGGCTGGATAATTGGGTCCTATTTTACTCCATCTGCTCCCATTTTTGAAAAACTAGTGTCAAAAATTTATACCATGTGAATAAATCAGTATGTGGATCACTTTTTGTATTTTTAAAAATAATTTTATTAAAGTGTTTAAAAAGAAACAGAGAAAACAGTATACCAAAGCAAATTAAGACAGTAATACATACACACTCAACAAATTAATTAGTTATTAGAATACCAAAACAAACAAAAGGGAAAAAATAAATCCATAAAAATTAATATAATAAATTGACATGAAACAACTAAGCATATCACATATTTATTTAATAACAATAAATCTAATTATGCATACAAATTATTTTTCTGACATACTATGAAATATGTGCCAAAGGTAACATTATCATTTTTATGAGTAAAAATAATTAGCTTTTTCAAAAATTGACATTACATTTAATATTTCTTGAATTCTGTCTTTAATTACTGAAGTAACGGTAGTTTTCTAGTCTCAGTGTCGTTTGTTTATTCTCGTATCAAAGATAGCCAGTGTTCCTGAAGGAACGGCCATTTCTGTATTTTATATTTTGATATGGAGAATACATTTATATAAGTGACAGTCTTAAATTATATTTTCTTTCAGGGCAAGCAAGACACCAAAGCAATTGCACCTCGATTCTCTAAAGTCAAGGATGAGGGATGGTTTGTGATCCTAGGAGAAGTGGACAAAAAAGAGCTGGTGGCTCTGAAAAGAGTTGTCTATGTCAGAAATCAGAATGTGGTCTCAGTTGCTTTTTATACCCCAGAAATTCCTGGAAGGTAAGATGATGTAGCTTGGGTTTTTAAATTATTATTTTGAAAGAAGATTTGGAAATGAAAACCAATGTCCTTTCTCTTTTCCAGATATATCTACACATTGTATCTTATGAGTGACAGTTACCTCGGAATTGACCAACAGTATGACATTTTTCTGAACATCTTACCAGCTAGCAACTCAGCACAGGTCAACGCTGAGATCTCTGATATTTTTAATGACTTGGGCTTGAAATAATATGCCATATGGACTTTCCTTTTCTAGCATTTTCACTCGGGGAATAGGAAAGTATGTTTGCCTTAGTGCAATCAGCATCCAGCTTCAACACCAGAAAATTGAAAATGACTGCTGTATTGATTCTGATGACAGAGTTAGCCTCAGTGGCCTTTTTGACCTGATAAACCAGTTGCATTTTTAAACATTAGTTTTGTAGGCTTGTAAAAGTAGATCGGGTTTTCTATTAATATATATGTCACCGTTTCTTCCAGACAGATTGATATTTGTCAGGAATAGACATTTTAATTGGCAAGAACTAATTTTTCCATTACTTGTCAGGAAGTCTTCTCGAGATCCAAAGATATAATTTGTATAGATATAAAGGAACTACCTGTGCAACTGAAGAAGCCACAAAAGTAATTACTGCTCCAAAAGAGATAAGCTGATAACATCACAAGACGATTTCGGGTGATGTGGACATGGCCAGTGGATTTCACTCACAGCCATTTGGTACATCTAATCCATTTCCTACCCTAATAATAAAAATATTGCTAGGATATATCACAAGATTTTGTACTGAAGACAAACCCTTGTGACAAATCTGTCATCTCACAATTTTCTATGTGAAATATGTATGACATGGAAATAAAGTTCAGCACTTAAGAACATTGTGTGTTTGCAGAGTCACTGGAACTTCAGGATTTTTCAAGAATTTCAGTAGTCAGAGTATATGTACTACAAAAAGAATCAAGCTGGTATACAGAGCATTAAAAAATCAATTATATCTTATTAAACATTTAAAGGGTTTCTTTCAGAACACATTGCACCAAAAGGTTATTTTTGCAAAACATTAAAGCTATTGTAAAAACACTAAAAAAGAAATCTCCAAATTGATTAATTAAATCCTGCAATAAATACAAAATGTTCACAAAATAAATTGCAATGCAGTTTTTGCAATATGTAAACATTTTTTTCTAAAACATAAGATATGTGGAATTCTATATACACTGCCTGGAATACTTGTACAACAAATATTGTTAGAAGGAAATAATTTACTGCTAGAAAAAAGTAACCCTTCAGTAGTAGTAAAAATTTTAATAGTAAAAATTGGTTATTTCGCTTTCGTGATTTTTTTTTGAGGGGGCACTGATGCAGTAGTTCAGACTTTTGTCCTATTAGCAAGCAGCCAATTTTATATTAAAGTAAAGTACTTTATATTAAAGTACATAGCACAGTAGATAGCATAATTTTTTCTGACATTTAACAGAAGATTCCTAATTCTTCCCTGTGTTACTGCATATCCTTTGACATTATTTTGATAGTAATCGGAAAATAAATATTTTGTTCCAAATTTCTAGTTGTAAGGAATTGGATTATTCAAAACAATATGTAACACAAAAACCTCATGTTATTTTATTTTGTTCTAAGCTCAGATTATTCAAAATTGGTCTTTCATACTTGGAATGTTTTAAGCCCAATTTATTGTTTTGGTCAGTTGCAAATGTTTAGACTGGATTTGGCATTCTTATCCTACATATTGAGTCTTTCCCAAGGACCTGGGTTAGGCAGATGTTCTTGTTTGATGGTATTAAAGGTGTCATCAGCAGGATATGTTGTTACAAGTAACACTGCCTTTTGCAATTGATTGTGCTTTTTTCAATGCCAATGATGTTCAAGTGGTATTCCAGATGTTTTGGGATTGCACCCAAGGCACCTATTATTAGTGGTGCTATCTTTGCTTTCTTCTGCTGCACTCATTTTATTTGCAGGCCTTGATATTTTGTGATTTTCTCCAATTCTTTCTTTTCTATTCCGTTGTCAAGTACTACCACTTCCATTATCCATTTTTTTTCTTATCAGCAGTTGTTACATCTGGGGTGTTGTGTGGTAGATGTGTCTGTCTGAATTCTAAGGTCCCAGAACACTAGCTTCCTCATTTTCTATCTATTTCTATCTGTCTATTTTGTGGTCCCACCAGTTCCTTGCTTGCAGACAAATGTTATCTCATCCAGATCTTCCAATACACCATTGTTGCTACTTTGTCATGCCATTTTTTTTTTGCAGTCAGCCTGTGCAATCTTCTTGCAGCAGTTAACCAGGTAGTCCACTGGTTCTTCAGCTTGTTTGCAGATATGGCATTTGCTGTCTGTTGCTGTCTTCTCAATTCTGGCTTTGTATACATTTGTTTTTAAGGCTTGGTCTTGTGCAGCCATAACTATCCCCGTCTCTTTCTTCAACTTCCCAGCTCTTAACCAATTCCAGGTTTTGTTGAGCTTGTTTGCTTTATGTGCTAATTTTGTACTGCCTATATAATACTTTGCCTTGCCATGTCTTTCTTGAGAGCCAATTTGCATGCTGCCCAATTCCCAACAACTGTTCTTTTATACTTCTTGCACCTAATTCAAATTTTAAGTATACTAGTTTAGCTGTGTACTTATCAGAGCACTAATACAATTACACTATAGTATAATTAGTACTATACTACACTTTCTATAGTAATATATAGTATAGTATTTCGTTCACAGCCACCATGCAATAAAGGTGTGAGGCAACGTAATAAAAATTATGAACTTATCAAAAAGCATTATTAGCATTTATCTTAATCTTCACTTTTGAAGAGTGTTCCACAGTACTTAGATGCAATATTTAAGTGGCTCAAACAATTAATTATTCTGCAGGATTGTTACCAAGGTTCATTCTCACAAACTATCTGTCTTTAGTTCATGCATCTCTAAAGAAATTGGATTTTATCAGATTTGCTTTTCTCCAAATAGAAGGGGTTTTTTTCCTTTACAAAAAGGGTCACTATCCAAGATAGGTTCTTATTGCAGAAAGATTAAGATGACATTCATGCTCCTGCAGTCAAGCATGTCAGGGCCTATACTGATTTACAAAAGCTTCTGAAACAGGAATGCTGGCAGTCCCAGGTGCCATCATAACTCAAGGACCATGCAGATTATTAAATGAGGACCTCAAATGTTCACAATTTCCAATTTCCTGCTGGCTTCCCCATTGCCTTTGCTTATGGAAACCAGCAGAGGACATCAGAAACCACAATCATGTGACCCTTGCTCAATGCAATATAATCGCAAGCCAGGTGCCAAACACCCAGATTGCAATCACATGACCACAGAGTCACTGAGGGCCAGTCATAAGTACCATTCATTCAGCACATTGTTACTTTGACTGGTTGTTGGGTGAATAGTCATGACCTGACAACTATTTGTAAACAAAAATCACTACCTTTTCTCTGTTCCTGTCCTTTCCCATTCCAGTCCTCCCCATCGAAAGGAGAATTGCAAAATGTTACAGTTTAATCTCTGTTAATTGAATGAATCAAATATTTTGAATATAAAGGAGCTCTTTAGAAAGAATTACATTTGTGCATAAAAGAAAAAATGCCTATTTATATGCTTTTGAATATTTAGATGGGCATTGCCCGTTTGCTTGCCACCCCTGATTCTCAAATGGCAATAATTTGTCAATATTGCTTGTTAATGTATCAGATTTAATTCCAAAAAAGGTCCTTTGGAGCACAAAGGGATACGATTATAGCATCTATCTGCAACTCTTTAAAGCACTGCATCTTTTGGGGCACATGCAACTGGTTGGAGGAATTGCAAACAGCTGCTACATTTAGGTCCCCATGCATTCCAAAGTAACTGTGTGGAACTGAATCTGAAGCATTCCATTATTGTACTTGTTGGCCTTCATTGTGAATTGATCTATATTTTGTTTTTGGGTAATATTTTCAATTAAAAAAAAGATTATATGAGCAGCTCAGGCAATGCTACAAAAATAACAAACTAAGAGCAGTGATAGAATGATTAATTCCAGATGAACTAAAAAAAATAAGTTACAGAAACATTTTGACAGTTTTACCAAAGGGGAGTGGGAGTGTTAAATTATGTTTTTAAGGATCACTGATCTAGGCTGCCTCTTGGGTTTTCTTGAAGGAGATTCATATAAGTGCAATTTATAAAATGTGCATGGGTATAATTTTTTTAATGAAAACAAGAGATGCTTCTCCAACAAACTCAAATCGAAATATCAGTGTTGCAAAATACCAGAGTGGACTAATCAATGCTCAACTTACTTCATTAGTTTTAATTTATCTCTGTTTAATATAATGAGTATTTCTGCCTGATTATTATACATTACTACATTATTTTACGTGTTTTACTTGTGATATTCTACTAGGTCTTGGTGAAGATAATTTAAATTGATCTTCAGATTTAGTTAACCGTTTTGGATTTTATAAATCTGAAAAGATGACTGGCAGCAAAGTGAGTTTATACAAATCTGATTTTACATGACTGAGTATAATTTTTGGATTTCTGGATTATTTTGAGAAAGATGTCTAAGAAATTTACTGCTTAGATATCTTTGTTACTTACTCTATAGAGAAAAAAAATTACTCCAAAGAGGAAATTATCTCTGTACATGACAGATTCTCCATAGAGATCATATTGCCTAACAAATATATTTTCTAAGAATCTTGGTTTTGGTGAAGTTCCAAATAGTTCGTGGTAACTTGATTCTTCTGTTCCCTAAGTTGATGAGTTCTCTTAATGAACCATTTATCTGATTACATGTGGAGAATTACAATCTTCTCTGCTCTTGGTAATTGAAGGAAGCTCAAATTTATTTTTGCAACTTGCATGGCATACTAGTAGTTCTCCTTTAGAACTGTCTTATGAAATACACTTAGAAACAAGAGATCATATTTTAAGAAATCCCCATGTAATTTTAAAATTCTGTCCTTTTACTTATCTGCAATTAAACCCACTAAATTTTAAAATCACTGAAGGACTACAATTTTATGTAGATATATGCACTGTATTTTTAAAGAAATATAATGGCATTTTATTACACAATATAATAGTGTTTTACGTCAAGTACAAATTTCTATGAGGGTATGAAGTCAGACACAACTTTGCAACTAACAACAACAATCACTGATTCATTTTCCCCTTGTAGTAATGCTTTATACTCTCATAAACTATAGTAATATTTTCAAATATGCTCAGTTTAATTTTAAAGTAGAGCTCCAGACATTATTTATTTATTTATTTATTTTATTTGTATACCGCCCTTCTCCCGAAGGACTCAGGGCGGTGAACAGGGCAGTACATGTTAAAAGACGATACAAAAATTAAAAGAGATTAAACAAAATGCCCACAACTCTTACAATAGGTTAAAACACAATTAAAAGTAATAAAACCCAACCCCATCCCATCAGGCCAGGCCAGCTTGTTCGAAGAGATAAGTCTTTAGATCGCGCCGGAAGGAGCGGAGGTCGGGTGCCATCCGGAATCAATTCAATTCAATTTAGAATCAATTCACCATCTCCTTCTACCATTATAATAAGGCCATCAAAACTACTCCAGAATCTGATGCCTCTGGAACAAGCTTAGGGCATACATTAAAGCAGTGATAAGAAAAGGGCAGGAGAATGAAGAAAGGCAAGCGGATACCTATTGAGGTTACATAATGCTATCCAATTATTTAGAATAAAACGTAAAAGGTTGAACCCCACATCTAGAAGAAAGCACAGATAAATTCAGAATGGAAATCAAAGTGCAAAAGTAAATATATATATATATATATATATATATATATATATATATATATATATATATATATATATATAAGGTAAAGGTAAAGGTTCCCCCGCACATGCATGCTAGTCGTTTCCGACTCTAGGGGCCGGTGCTCATCTCCGTTTCATAGCCGAAGAGCCAGCGCTTGTCCGAGGACGTCTCCGTGGTCATGTGGCCGGCATGACTAGACGCCAAAGGCGCACGGAACGCTGTTACCTTCCCACTGTAGTGGTCCCTATTTTTCTACTTGCATTTTTACGTGCTTTCGAACTGCTAGGTTGGCAGAAGCTGGGACGAGTAACAGGCGCTCACTCTGCTACGCGGCACTCGGGATTCGACCCGCCAAACTGCCGACCTTCCAATCGAATATATATATATATATATATATATATATATATATATATATATATATATATATATATATATATATATATATATATATATACACACACACACACACACATACATACTCTGTGTGTGTGTGTGTGTGTGTGTGTGTGTGTGTGTGTGTATATATATATATATATATATATATATATATATATATATATATATCAAAAAAGGGAACACTTAAACAACACAATGTACTGTATTTAATAGTAGGATGTCTTATCTTGTGTTCCTTTTTTTTGAGCAGCATATATATAGAGGGAGGGAGGGAGGGAGAGAGAGAGAGTGTGTGTGTCATGGGCCATTCTTTTCATTCTCGTTCAGTGAAGCTCATACTGGTTTTGCTTTATCACTTATTAGCAAATTATAAACTATTCCTGAAAGTTTATTTTGATTTTTAAAGTACTTGTGCATTAAGCAGAAATAAGCATGCTTTAACACATAGGTAGCATTAAGCTAGGGAAAATCTTTCACACTACGCATAGTAACCTCTTCCTTACCATAAGTGTTAATCTCTTCTGTTCCGAGCATGTTTCAGATGCCAATAACAGTTGGAGAAAGGTTGGTGAGATTTTTTTCATGTAACTTTATTTGACAGCAGATCTATATCATTAGGGACTAATTTGTGTAATACTGCTCCCAGGGTCAGAGTCTGACAAATGTTCATTGTTGTCTTTTCAAGGATGTTAAAAAAATTTACTGAAATCATTATGTAGGAATCCAAATGTGGATACTCTTCTATTTGATTCAAGAGAAGATGTTTGTATAGGAAAGTGTCTTCCTATTGAAACGTTTCACTCTTCTTGTTCCAAGTGTTTCACGTTTTTCAAACAAGTATTTTTCTAAAAGCTATTAAGTATCCTTTGGGACCACATCTCAGTGGCAGAATATATGGTTTTCAAGTTCCTGGTATTTCCCGAGTTTGTCTTTTTAAAAAGTGCTCACTGGTAGCAGTGGAAAGCTTCTTGTGTGATCTGGGACAACTGCTGTCACTTAAAAGTAGAAAGGTTTGAAATAATTGTTTGCATCTATCTCCATTGCTGACGCTCCTGTACAGAAACTCAGTCTCAAATCAACTTTATCTGCAAACCAGAGGTAAGTAGTTATGGCAATATGGAAGGTAAAAAAGAAATTTCTTTGTATAGGAAATTTCCTTTTAAGAATCCTTGAGAAACTCCAATGTGAAATCGCTGGTCTCCTAACAAAATAAGTAAACGAATAGCAAATCTTTAAAGTTGACTTCTACCAAAAGACTGGATTCCAAGTGGTCAATGCTGCATTATTTTTAAGAGGCCTTCTTAAGCAAAGAACTCAAATTATTCCAAGTACCGGTAAGTTTTTGCAGACATGTTAAAGGTAAAATGATTGCAGGTGAACAAAGAGCCCAAATGCAGAACCTCTGCTTTAAAGAGTCTTCAAGAGATCCTAAACTGCCTTTTTTAGATACCATGCAATTCTGGGAAAAGAACTAAAAAAGTTCACATTTGTATTCTTTTCTCTTCCAAAGCACCATTTTGAAATCAAATCCAAAGCAATGAAGAGCCATAAAATTTTGTAAAGAAGGACGAGGGAGGACATGATAGCAGTGTTCCAATATCTCAGGGGCTGCCACAAAGAAGGAGTCAAGCTATTCTCCAAAACACCTGAAGACAGGACAAGAAGCAACGGATAGAAACTAATCAAGGAGAGAAGCAACCTAGAACGAAGGAGAAATTTCCTGACAGTTAGAACTAGGGCTTTTTTTCTCATAGAATGCTCAGAATGGAGTTCCGGCACCTTTTTTTTATGGATTTTTTTCAACTTTTGCACAAGCTGTGCTACTCCCTCTATTGGCTTTTGAAAGCCAATAGGAATTGCTGCTGAGCGCGCCAAAAGACCCAGCCAGCAAACGTTGCACATGCAAGTTATCTGCAATGAAGGCGAGTTGGCAGGATCTTTGCACCCCTCCCTGCTGCCCAACTACACCATCTCCTAGCTGTAAGTAAGAGAGGACCAGGAGTGAGAGGTGAGGAGCAGCACTTAATTCTGCCCTGCTGAAAAAGCAGAGTCCATGTGCACTCCTGCCTTGTGCTCACCCGTGTCAGCCAGGCTCTCCATTCCACGCTGCAGCATGGACAGCCTGGCACCGAAGCATGGAAAACATGTGCATCCCTGCCTCATGCTCACCTTGTGTCAGCCAGGCTTACCACAAGTCAGAAGGAGAAAACACAGTGGCAAAGAAACCCCATCCTCAAATAACTCGCATTTGTCAAGTCCACCCTGCCCTCTGCGAGACCCTTGGACCAATGGGGAGGCGAGGCCTGGCAGACACGATTTCCCTCTCCACCTCTTTTTAACAGTAGTCCTGAAGATACCTGGAGGAGACGGGAGCGGCAATGCCATGGTGCTGTGGGAGCCGTGGGCCCGCTCTACACGGGGCAGGCAGAGGCGGCACTAGTGGGGCAGCTGCAGGCACTAGACACGGAGGTGGCACGCATGGGGCACGGGTGGCTCACCTTCCATGGGCCAGGCCAGCTGGTGGCCTACCCAATTCTGGACCTGCGCCGCTGCCGCCTCCCCCTGTGCACCTACATGGGCACCCTGGAGTGTCTGGCCTGCAACATCTGCTGCTGCCTCAGCTGGCCCACCACCCGCGCCCTCCGGCCACCCCGCACTGGTGTCTGGCTTGGTGCCATCAGTGTGCATTGTGGGAGACACATCACCACACGGATTGTCCCTGAACTACTTCACTGACTTAACTTGGTTTGACCACATCATCCCGTATGGCCTGGAGGGGCTGGGGGTCACCTCCCTCAGCCAGGAACTGTCTCATGCCTACTATTTTAGTGGTTATCTGGATTCTTGCAGATTTTGTATGTCTATCTGAAGTGGTAATCTTAAGCATTTTTTTCATAAATTACTTAAAGATATGCAACTATAATTTTTCATATTTATCTAATGTTACTCTTGCATCTACTTTTTTCAATCCATTTTCTTTCTGTCATTAATTCCCCAAGAATAAGAAATGTAAATTGTAAGCTCATAGCACAGTTCTATATCATTGTTAAAATACACTGGGCAATTATGGACATATACATTGATATTCATAAATAGATTGAATTGTAACACTTCCCCCCCTCACGTAAGCCTGTTCTCTTGTGTATATAATTTGAACATAGGCCATTTTTTATCAGCAGTTGTAAAGAAATAGAAACAAAATGTTTAACTTGTGTATTAATAACAATTTTTTTGTAATTCATTATCTTGTCAGTAACATGACTCCATCAATTAAACACATATATGTTGAAGGCAGCATATGCACTTGTATTAGCCATCTGTTATCTCCCACTGCTAGTCCTTCCAAAAGGAATATTATGTCATACTATATATGCAAAAGTTGTCTCCTCTATTAAAGTGTAACACATCATTTTCCAAGAAGACAAAAAAAATTTCCATCTTTACTATACCCACCTGCAGTATATAAACATGGGGGAGCTATCCCACAATTTTTCACCCCTATGGCAGCCTACTATGCTGTCTTCATGATAAATTTGATAAAACAGAACTTAGTGTTCTAAGTTCATCATGAACTAAGTCTGATGAAAATAACTATTTTGGCAGGGATGAATTAATAGCATGCATTTTGGGTTATAGGAGCATCTCATTCACTTGAACCAATGTGATCATATCTTTAAGATGGTATGTACAAGCTATCAATAATGTGGTTGCTAATATAGGTAGGTCCGGCTTATGAGCTGTTTGTATTTAAGGAGATGCTCACAACAAATTCTAGTTTATTTGGTGAATGCCTGAAAGATGCATTACTTCATCTAAGGCAAAAACAGATGAAAAAACTAAAGGCAATTATGAATTAAATTTGGCTCAAATCTCAAAGATTTGCCGGATGAGAATTGGACAAAACTTTGGAATTTACTATGAACATTTGCCTTAAATACAATAAATTAAATTTATGTTAAGAATTGAATATATAATTTTTTAATTATATAAATAAATATATAAATAAAATTATATAAATAAAAGAGTAACAAGATGAAAGTTCCGGCACCTTTTTTTTTTTTTAGAAAAAAAGCACTTGTTAGAACAAGTAATATGTGGAACGACTGTGGATGCTCCAACACTGTAAGTTTTTAAGAAGAGATTGGACAACCATTTCTCTCAAATAGTATAGGGTTTCCTGCCTGGGAAAGGTCCCTTCCAACTGTTTTATTCTGTTATATAAGAGACCAGGCCATGCTGCACAGAAATCAAAATCACTCCAGGTTTTTTATTTGCTTTTTTAGCTTCCATGCCTTTGTCTTTTCTTTTCTTTTTTACTATAAATACTCCTGAATAGGAATGATTCTGTAGATCTGATATAATGAGACTTTCAACATTTTTGGAATAAAATCCCTTACAAAATACTTCTGAGAAAATTTAGGAATGAAAAAGTACAAAGGTAAGTTATTACAAGGATAGTTCACTCTTAAATGAACAGCGGTAGACATAAATGAATGTTATGTTATCAGCAGTGCTTTTTTTGTAAAAGAAAAAGGTGCCGGAACTCACACATGTCATACAACCCGCCTTGCCTACCCTACAAGGTTCCATCCAAAAAAGGTGCTGGAACTCCGTTCTGAGCGTTCTATGAGGAAAAAAGCCCTGGTTATCAGAAGATAAAGATTTAAGCAATGGACCTCCTAAACATTTGTATTCAGATTTCTACCTTGTAACTTAATTTAGGGATGGATAAACACCAACAAGTTGGCAAGACACTTTAGGAGCATTTCATGAAGTAGAAATAAAGACAAATATGTAAACAGCACAAGCAGGTTCAGTAATCCTAACATGACTGCAGTAAAAGGGATATTGAAACTATACTTAATAGCTCAAAGTTAGTCCAGGGCACAGAGCAAAGGGACCAAAAATGAAAGAGCTAATTTATCCATAAAGAGTTATACAAACAATATTTTGCAATCACATTTGCCATGTGAAAGGAAGGAAGGAAGGAAGGAAGGAAGGAAGGAAAGAAAGAACAAAAGGAAAAAACCATCCATAATCATCAAAAGCAAGAGGAATGCCTTAATGAAGGTAAAACCTTTGGATTTTAAGGGGGGGAAGTAGTGATTAAACAAAAAAGCAATGATTTACAAATACATATTAGCATGTAGTAAATTGCTGAAATTTTTTCACCTCCAAATGATCAGAACTAGGATTAATTAATTAATTAGTTTTTTATCCTGCCTTTCTTCTTTATAAATAACTCAAGGCAGTGAACATACCTAATACTCTTTCCTCTTCCTACCTTCCTCACAGCCGCAACTTCTGCGTTGAGAGACAGTGACTGCCTTAAAGTTCCCCAGCCGGCTTTCATGCGTAAAACAAGACTAGAACACAGGCTCCTGGTTTCTTTTTTTTAAAAAAAAAGTTTTATTGGTTTTTCAGTTAAAATCTACATATTTAGAAAGCATCATGATGACTGGGTAATCAGAGATTCAGTAACAGAGATTTCAGTACATAATTCAGGTTACATTATCAAAACATCCTTCTCAATTTCCCTTAACATTTCATACAACCAGTTTAAACTAATAAATTTCTAGAGGTAGCGTGGTCAGTTGAAAAATTTGTCAATTCAATTTCATTGAGATATATCTATGTCTTGTTATTAAAGTTTACCTAATTTTAATTTTAATTATATTATTCAAATTTAGCCTTTAACATCCCAAATAATACTCACAACCCAAATTTCCCTTATTTCATTACAGCAAAAACTATAGCATCTAACATGTACACAGTGGCTGAGTAGCTATGTTCTACCTAATAAACATCGGCTGTTTCACATCCTAATACATCACACGTTACTGACAGGACCACATCCTATGTTTATCAATCTAGAACTATTTATACACAACCAGATTCTGTTTTAAATTTTAGCTAATTCTTAATTCTTGAATAGAATAATCAAACGTCTTTTAACATGAAACGTGGGATCTATAAACCAAATTTCCATTATGTCAGTGCACAAATTATAATGTCTAAAATAAGCCTAATAAATACATAAACACATTCTAGTTCTATCTCATAAACATTTTCTATTTTAGATCCTGATAGATCACTGATTACTAAAAGGATAACCTTTAATGGTTCTCTAAGAACTCACTTTTAAAATGTAACTCGGGCTTTCTTTTTTTGCCAATCAGGTTTCCAGACCAAGGCCTTTGAATTGCCAGATAGGTCTCCCTTCACTCCAATACATATTACTTGAATCGAAGGAGGCCATCTAGACATCAGTGATCCACAAAACCCAAACCATTTCTAATCATTATGTTGTTGCCCTATTAGTTCTAGTCTCTGTATTTGCTCTAAAAACTTTATCTTCAGTTCGGTCTGGATTCCTCTTCCGTCTGGGTTCATCTGCTTTAAATAGAGAGTCTTATCCAATTTTGTAATTGCTTGGCTATCCAGGCTTTCAAAAGGGACGTGGTGGCTCAGTGGGTTAGGACGCTGAGCTTGTCGATCAGAAGGTCGGCAGTTTGGCGGGTCAAATCCCGAGTGCCGCGTAGCAGAGTGAGCGCCTGTTACTCGTCCCAGCTTCTGCCAACCTAGCAGTTCGAAAGCACGTAAAAATGCAAGTAGAAAAATAGGGACCACTCCGGTGGGAAGGTAACAGCGTTCCGTGCGCCTTTGGCGTCTAGTCATGCCGGCCACATGACCACGGAGACATCCTTGGACAAGCGCTGGCTCTTCGGCTTTGAAACGGAGATGAGCACCGGCCCCTAGAGTCGGAAACGACTAGCACTCATGTGCGGGGGAACCTTTACCTTTACCTTTATCCAGGCTTTCAGGAAACTGTCTTTGTTGATCTTCCACATCCTCTATGTTAACATCACTATCTTCCACATTAAGTTTTCCCATAGTATGTTGTTGGTCCTTAAGGTTATTTGCCATAATGATAGTTCCTTGTACTTTTAAAGTTGTCGGTTCTTTGGATAGTTGTTGCTTATATTCCTCTGTCTCAATAGTAATATCTTCCAATTTTATTATATTCTGAAGTGTAAATTCTTTAATTGCAGTCTGGGTTTCAATTTGTGACTTAAGGTTGGCATGTAAATTATTGAATCTGGAGATAGACATCTGTAGATTGTTTCAAGTATGAGGTTATAATCAAGCAAGGTTTATGGCTGATCCTTCTCCATTTTGTAATAATTATAAATAGTCCTTGGTGGAGGCTATTTTTCAAACAAAAATCAGTAAGAGTCCACCTCCACAAGTCTAAGCCAAATTCATCTCCAGCTGTTTCAGGTTTTTATCTTAATGCCAAGGTCAGTCCAAAATGTAGGCAAGCTTGTTTGCCAATAAAAGGTAAAGGTAAAGGTTCCCCTGCACATGCGTGCTAGTCGTTTCCGACTCTAGGGGCCGGTGCTCATCTCCGTTTCAAAGCCGAAGAGCCAGCGCTTGTGCAAGGACGTCTCCGTGGTCATGTGGCCAACATGACTAGACGCGAAAGGCGCACGGAACGCTGTTACCTTCCCACCAGAATGGTCCCTATTTTTCTACTGGCATTTTTACATGCTTTCGAACTGCTAGGTTGGTAGAAGCTGGGACGAGTAACAGGCTCTCACTCTGCTACGCGGTACTCAGGATTCGACCCGCCAAACTGCCTATCTTCTGATCAACAAGCTCAGCGTCCTAACCCACTGAGCCACCAGGTCCCTTTGTTTGCCAATAGTACTCACTAAATATCCTCAGAGTACTTCAAAAGACAGTATCTTTTTATTTATTTATTTTTTGTCCCCTTTTTAGACTAATAGGTAGAATAGTCCATTTCTGTAAATATAGGAACTTTGGGCCAAAAGTAGAAAGGCAGTAAGTCCAATAAATCAGTATAATTTAGAAGGCTGTTCCTTTTCTCTCCCAATGTAGACAAAGGCCGCTCTTAAGGGGAAAAAAATCCCTTCCCTCTCTCCTCGCAGGGGGAAGCAAATTCAAGAAACTTTTGACAGGGAAAGTAGACAATTAGGAAAACAAGAAGGCAATTCTCACCCAGTTTTCAAGTGCTTTTAAGTGCTTTGTTGTGCTTTTGGCTTCGGCAGGAAACGGCTAAATGATGGGCCATGGGAGTGTCCGATCCTTTCTTCTTTGGTTCGGAGAGTAGCTCCAAGCCAACGGGAGGGCCACCACCCTTCTACTGCCGACTGGAGAGACCTCTCCCCCTCTCATTGCCCTTCCAGGGCGACTTTCAACCCTTTTACAGGGGCCCCCTGATGAAGAAATCCAGGCAACACAAGGAGTGAATCCCTTGCACATCTGGGAGCACCGAAATTCCAGAACCGGAAGCCAGGCTCCTGGTTTTTAGGCTAGCATCTTAACTACATCAAACTTAGAACCAGAATTCTAAGAAATTTCACATGAGCCCTAAATAAATATTTTTAGCCCACTATTGTTAAACCTGCTGCTGCAGAGATTTAATGGTGTTCACAAGCTGAAATAATTTTAAAGGACAGGTTTTAAAATCATGAAGGAAAAAATAATAACAGAATAGAATAGAATAGAATAGAATAGAATAGAATAGAATAGAATAGAATAGAATAGAATAGAATAGAATAGAATAGAATAGAATAGAATAGAATAGAATAGAATAGAATAGAATTCTTTATTAGCTAAGTGTAGTTGGACACACAAGAAATTTGTCTCCGGTGCATAAACTCTCAGTGTACATACAAGTAATAGTGATAAATCATGATCACAAACAACATAAAAAATATATTCATCATAAATCATAAAATGCAACACTTCATCATAAATCATAAGATGCAACACTTGGTGATAATCATAGAATACTATCATCTGCATTATTGGACATGATACTTTCTTACCCTCACATCCCATTTGTGCATTTGGCGCAAATATCTGATTGGCTGTGATCTTGGACTACACAGTAGCCAGAAAAAATGATGATGATGATGATGAGTCCAATAAATTTTCAGAGGCTATGCAACCCTAATACATCTTATGTAGATGTGACAGTATGAGTTAAGTTCGATCTAGTGGATTTAGATCAATTAAATTTTATCCACACTAAATCACCTATCAATGAATTCCATTATGTTGCAATAAGTCTAGTGCACAATTCAAAGAAGCATTATTGGATCATGCTTGTTGAACCTACTGCATTTTGTTTTACATGGCAGATTATACTAAACTGGACAAGTTAAGTACAATTTCTATGAAAAGTGTTTCAACAAAATTATCCTTAACTGGGATTTGTTTTCCTTATGAATTACAAGATAAGATCATCTTTTAAGGTTTTCTATTCAATAAGTCTGTCAAATTTATTTCAGTTCTTGCATTATTAGGCTTCTGCTATTATGTCCTGATTTGGTTCAACATTTAACATTTGAAGAGATAATAATTTATCTCTAGTTTGTGATATAAAATTGACAAATGAAACCAGGTACCTTCAAAATGCATGTTTTTTTTAAAAAATGTCAAGAGTTCATAAAGGAAATGTATCAGAATGCTTTTCTTTTTTTTCTGCAGAATTAGATTAAAATAAGAATAGTTGATTTTTTTAAGGACATTAACTTTGCAAGGTTTCAACAGAATATATTTCCAGATTTCTCCACAATGTATTTTTTGAAATAATCCCTCTCTACCACTTTTAATCTCTGGAAAAGTCTCTAAGGCTGGAAAAGGTGGTAAGAAAGAAAAGAGAATGACCAGCAGTAAGTAAGGTGGATAAATTCAGTCACAGTGGAGATGAGTGCACCGTTGGGAGACTTGAAAGAACTGGTTAAGGACAGATTTGCTTGGTTAAAAAAAAATCTATATGGTTGATAAGATTCAAAAACAAATTGATGGCACGTAACCAACTAATCTCTTTTAAAGCAATGAATGCAGGGATAAAGAGAGCACAGCAGCCTCCATTTTACCCAATAAAGAGCTAAAGTTGTGAACAACCAATACTCAAGTGTCCAAAAGATCTTTTAAAAATAAGTTCTTTTCCACTTCCTTTGTCAAACAATACCAAAAAAATAATTGAGCATTAATTTGTGCTTGTGGGATGAGGTGCTGCGCTGTCTCTGATCCCGAGGTTTTGTGAGGTGCCAGGAGAATTGGCAGAGCAATCTTGGTCTGCGCTTAGAAGGCCCAGGCTATTTTCTCTGAGATTTCCCTGTTCTGAAAAAAAGGCTAGTGGGCTGACCGACTGCAGGCTCATTTTCTGCACCAGAGGTTGTATTCCCAGTCAGAATGAGAATGTGTGGTTCAAGATTTATGTATGGTAAATCTTCCTCAACTCTTTTCTTTCCCCTAGCTACAAAAGGCTATGCATTCATTAGGGTTAAGCTCAGGATTTTTTTTCTTCGTTTTGCCTTTTCTACTTTTTCAAACCACAGAGCTATATTTAAAAAGAAAACCAAATGCAGGTTGGACAGGCAGACAGCAGCCTGTGCGTTTTTTCAGAAGTGGACAGTTCATGCTTATTCATGCACAGGACATGGAATTCTTAGCATCTCTGACTTGAAACAAGGAAACCTCCCCACAATAAAAACCTGATCTTGGGAAGACAGCCACGCAGGCAATTTCCAACACAGAGGATTGCTATTTGGTGTCATGGGGAGTCAGGAGTTGCCATGGAATCCATTTGCTTCTAAACCAGCTCCTCCTGCTGGAATACTTTCTCATTATCATTTCTGCCAGGAGCATTAAAAAGAGCCAAATGGAAGAAATGCTGGGATAGAGCAAAGTCACTCATACATCTGGAATGAGTCTAGAAATCTAAAATCTACATTCAGAGCTAGTTCCCAGCTCCAGGTCAGAAGAATGCAAATGCCAAATGCCCTTTAAAGTCTTTTGAAATTATTATTCTAAAACTTATAATAATGCAAAGCATAAACAATAGATTGTACCAGATGCAATATTCATTTCCTCAAGAGAATCTCCTCTTAGAAGGCCTGTAGTTTTGTTCCCATTTTAAAGCTGGGGAACTGAGGTTGGGAAGCAATGAAAAAAACACCATGGTAAGAACTCAAGGAGAACCCTATTTGTGGTTGATTGTATTAATTGTATTATTTATTAATACAATTGATGGCTTAGAGTAAGCAGTGCGCTCAGCCAAGTGTTGTTTAGCCACAGTTACATAGTGATATGGCATACCATTGAACAGTCTGACACATTTATCTGCATAATAGCCATGATAAGAAGAATGTATTGTCTGTGATTGGGTCAAAATCTCCCAATAAAATAAAGCCAGCTTTCTTCAGTTTCCACTCAGTAATATTTTCCATTCCAAGAAGCAATTTAAAGATGCTTCTTCATATTATCACCCCTCTGGACAATTTACACAACTAGGATTCTTTAGCTTTAGCATTGAAATTAGATCCCAGCTTCTTGAACTTGGAGACATTAGGAGTTTAATTCAGAATCAGGTACCTTAAAATACTATACTATTAAAGCCACTGAGACCTAAAAACAGTTTTGGATACTTTAATCTCTCCAAAGATTATAAAGTATAATTAAAATGGGATTGCAAATTGGAAACTAGCTGAGGAAGGGAAGGATTACATCCTAGGCTTGTGGTCTTGAAGCTCAGGGATCATGCCAAGCTTTGGACATCTTCCAGAGTTGTTCCATCAAGGAAAGATAAAATCATACTATTTATCATTTCTCAATTCATGGGGAGAAGGGGGTTTAAAGCAACCTTTTTTTTCTGAGAAACCAAGTGGATATATGTTATATAGCATTTATGGGAAATGTTCAGAAGTAGTTTCCAAGTACCAGTGATGGGTTTAGAAGAAAATAAAGTGTGAGATGATTACACATCTCTGAATAACTGTATTGATTTTGCATCTCTTCTATACAACACCAGATTCTTTTCCCTTTCCAGGTTTCCTGGAAACCTTCAGTGATCTCAGGCAGTTGCTTTTCTTCCGAATATCTCAAGCCATGTTTTCATCCCTGTATTACATGTAGTACTCATTTTTAAGAACATTTAATTGGAATGCAAAAAAAAACCAACAGCTGCTGATGCTACTGATCTCTTTCTTCATTTTGACCCTTTCTCAGAAAATGCTAACCTTCAGCGGTACCGGTAGATATGATAAAATCCCTCATATTTGTCTACAGTCATTTATTGTCAGTTAGATTTGTTATTGTGTATTTGTTAGGGAAGTCAACCCACCTTCCCTTGCAATATTTCCTGGGAACTACCACTGCCATTTAACTCTCTTACTAGCTACATTCTCACACAACTTTTTATAATCACACTGTTAGGATATTTAGCAGTATATGTGTCATATTGCTTCACCTAACTTCTCCTTCTATCCCATACCCACATCTATTCACTGCACACAAGTAGCTATTGCCACTGCAATAAGAAAAGATGGTTTTGCAAAGCAATTAGCCATATGACTATGGAACCAGAAAAGGAGAAATAAATATTTCTAATAATGATATGGTTGATCATTGTGAGCTACTCAGAGCCATTAGAAAACAGGAGGCATACAAGTTTAATAAATCACCATTATCATCATCTCAGGGAAGACACAAAAGCCCTGTTCCTCCTTGTTACAGTGCTTAGATTTGTATAAAGTTCTCACTAGTTAATAAAAAGAAGGGTGATAATGTTAGAGAAAAGGAGAAGAGTGTTTTAGCATATCTAACAGGGAAGACAACACATTTTAGTATGAAATCACTACAAATGTGACAAGCCCAGGATGGAATCAATGCTCCAGAGAACCACATTTGTAACAGCAATCTCTTTTGCCAACATGAGGAGGACTGAATAGCACTTAAGCCAAGAGTGGGGATGTGGTTTGAATCTTTAGAGTTCAGTGAGGCTTATTATTAGGGAAGGGGTGCCTATCAAGATTGTAATCTGGCAGTGCAATTTTGTACACATCAAATCAAAATTTCATTCTACTGAATTCAATTCAACATATTTCTTGGTAAATGGGAAAAGAACTCCAGTCAACATCGGAATCATCCTCACTTACCCAAAGCTTGTGCTTAAATAAATGAGTATTTCGATCCCAAATCCCTTCTCATTTTGATAGTATTTCCAAAAAGCCAGTTACAATGTGTTGACATATACACATCTTTTAAGTTCCTACCTTTTAAATATGAGAATACTATATTTTGTCTCACTTCTGGTTTTATTAGAGTTCTAGAATTGTTATGAATTGTTTTCTACTCAATCAGAAAAGTGAGCTATATATAAGTAAAACAGAGGGAAGAGTCCATTTCTAAATGGGATTAAAATGAGATTCCTCAATAGACTGAAATATAAATATTCCACTTTATTTACTATTACAAAGACAAGACTCTAAAAAAAGTCTAAGAAAACTGGTACCTTCCAGGTATTATGTATATTGTTAGGTGTGCTCTCATAATCCCTTGCCATTGTTTATGCTATCTGGAACTTATGGGAATTGAAGTCTACAACATTTGGACATTGCCTTATTCTTGTTTTTATATTATATGGTGACCTGTTCAAACTGAGCAATTTATATTAAAAAAGAGACAATAGATGTATCTAGAGACAGACTATTCTAAAGAATATGCTGCAGAATTTGATTAGTTTACACCACAATTAACAACTACGATTAAATGAATTCCTGAAAGCTAACAAGCAGGCTAATTTAAAGCATATTTGATTTCTTTATGATCCTATATTTCAAACATGCAAATCTGTTAAAAAATAAAATGTGTTTCCAGTAGAGCAAGTTAATAACTGCATGGACACATCTATGAAGTTTTCTTGGCTTGCCATTGCCATCTTTAGAAAGTTTAGTAATTTCTGGGTCAAGGGTACAGCCCAGCAAGTTTTTGATTGTCTCCTTTCAAGTATTAATCAGGTCCAAACCTACTTAATTTTTCAATGTCAGCAAAGGTTAGCCAGGTGCTGCCAACTACCTTGGTTGTCTTGAGTTGTTAGATAGGAAATCTGTTCAAATTCACTTTGTCAATAAAGGTTGGCCAGGTGCTGCCAACTACCTTGGTTGTCTTGAGTTGTTAAGATAGGAAATCTGTTCAAATTCACTTTGCTGAGGCATTGCCCCTGTATATGCAGAGGTAACTATAACTCAAACAAATAGTCTGGAGTCAAGCACAAGTAACTGAGCCCTCAACAAAGAGATATTTCCTTTGAATCCAATTCCATCCATTCTGGGAAATGTGCTTTGTGTATGTTAGCTTGTCACACTGAAGATACTTTCCACTTTACTTCAACAAGCTGACATCAGTGGTTCAGCTGCAATGCTAAATCTCTCACCAGAAGGACACTCTGTAATTGCCCTTTCTCCAAATCAAACCCCCAAGAGAACAGAATG
This sequence comes from Vipera berus, assembly GCF_964194415.1. Taxonomy (NCBI): domain Eukaryota; kingdom Metazoa; phylum Chordata; class Lepidosauria; order Squamata; family Viperidae; genus Vipera; species Vipera berus. Next base: position 249,552,293 of record NC_138202.1, on the reverse strand, counting down.
GAAGATTCCCATTTTCTCAAGATACCTGTAGGCTTCACTGGTATGAAGAATTTGGTGAATTTCATGGATTTCTCTGACAGGATGACTGGGAAAAACAAGCTTGTCCTGGGATGGTTTGTAGCTAAGTGTGAAGAATTTAACTAAGGGAATTCCTGGGCTAGCAGGGCTCCAGGCCAGCAGTTTGTTAATCATATAGGAGAGAGTTTACAGGATGAAGAAAGATTGGAGAGTATTTCAAAACAAGCAAAGGCCTGCCTTCCTATAATTATTCCTTAGCCAGGAGCATCCAAAAACTGAGAAGCAATTAGGTTAGGAGAAGAGTCCCAGAGACTCAACTTATGATCCAACGTATTCTCCAAAAGTGCTCCATCAATGGGTGGATAAGCCTCTGCTTCTCTCCTTGCCCAGATAGGTATCTTGTATTCAAGGACACAGTGACCATTTTGCAACTAGGGCTACCATCACCTTCTTCAAGCTGACACCTTAAACTTGGAACTACAATCCCCGCCGGCCATTGAGAACACTGGGAGACTTGGTCCCCCACATCACAGCCTGGATGGATAGATGCTTGCAATCCTGTTGTTGTTGTTGTTGTTAGCTGCGAAGTCGTGTCCGACCCATCGCAACCCTATGGACAACATTCCTCCAGGCCTTCCTGTCCTCTACCATCTTCTGGAGTCCATTTAGGCTCATGCCTACTGCTTCAGTGACTCCATCCAGCCACCTCATTCTGTCGTCCCCTTCTTCTATTGCCCCAAATCTTTCCCAGCATTAGGCTCTTCTCCAGTGAGTCCTTCCTTCTCATTAGGTGGCCAAAGTATTTGAGTTTTAGCTTCAGGATCTGGCCTTCTAAAGAGCAGTCAGGATTGATCTCCTCTAGGACTGACCGGTTTGATCGCCTTGCAGTCCAAGGGACTCGCAGGAGTCTTCTCCAGCACCACAGTTCAAAGGCCTCAATTCTTGCAATCCTAGACCCCCTTTTCACCCAGGTGTGTCTTGTAGTGCATCCCCTTTTGGCTCTTTCTCCTTCCAGCCACCCTTAAAACTTCCCGGAGGCCAAAAGAAACCGCTGGCTTCGCCAACACGTTGGCTCCGTTTCCGGCTTTTCCTTCCGAGCCGGCAATGGCGGCGGGAAACTTCCCGGCGGCCACTGGGATTCCTTGCTGCCTGTTGGAAACAAGGCCGGCCAGGCGGCTGGCTTCGAAGTCGTTTTAAGCGCAGTGTTTTACTTCAGAATGAACGTATTCTAGGTCGTTTTGCACCTGCAGATTTGTTCCGGGACAGAGTGGCGATGAAAGAAAGAAAGAAAGAAAGAAAGAAAGAAAGAAAGAAAGAAAGAAAGAAAGAAAGAAAGAAAGAAAGAAAGAAAGAAAGAAAGAAAGAAAGAAAGAAAGAAAGAAAGAAAGAAAGAAAGAAAGAAAGAAAGAAAGAAAGAAAGAAAGAAAGAAAGAAAGAAAGAAAGAAAGAAAGAAAGAAAGAAAGAAAGAAAGAAAGAAAGAAAGAAAGAAAGAAAGAAAGAAAGAAAGAAAGATCTTTCAACGATGTCTCGCCACAAGCACGACTGGCGGTGGCACCGCTGGAAATCCCGCGTGAGGAACCGACCCATCCGGCGCCATTCAAACGGACCTGCTTCTCACTCCCCGCGTGTTTGCCGAGAGGAATGACTCCGGCCTGACCCGCAGCTTCCAGATCGGGGAGTTGTTTTTCCTTCTAGGGAAGCCAAGCCTTGGTGAGGGCCCCGTCCCTTCTCCCTCCCGTCCTCCCTCCGCCCTCGAGCCTCTTCCTTGACTTGGGAGGACTTCGGCCGCGTTTGGGCGATTTGGGAAGTGTTTCGACGCCGGAACGTCCCCGATTTCTCCCTTTGGGATCCAGAATCCGATTCCCGGCAAATCTGGATGGGACAAAGACGGCTTTAAACGTTACTCCGGCCCCGCCGTTCTTTCCCTGTTTCCTACACCCACTTTGGTTCTGCTTTCCTGACCGTTTCGTTTTTGAGAGCGGGTAAAAAAAAAAAAGACTTTGCTAACAGACGGAGCGGAGCGGAGATTGGTTTGCAGTTAGCGTGGGCTGTAAACTGCCAAGATGCCGGCAGATGCTAATCGTTTATTTATTTACTTATTGGCGTTTTGTGTTTCGGATTTGCTTCGGAGAGCTCGAGAGACCCGACCGAAGGGTCTCCTTTCATTTTATTCGCACAAGGGTTTGGGGAGGTCAGCTCTGATGTCAAATAGGTTTTTTAATCGGCCTCTCCGATCCAGATGCAACACTGCTCTATACTGACTCGTTTATTAGAGCTCCCGTTAAGACAAAACGAACTCGAATAAGCATGCCTTAGGATGGATTGTATGCCGATGGAAAATTGGACTTTCAAATAAGTGGCTCTAAAATCCAACCATCCGTACCGTAAAAAAAAATCACATTTGAAGAAATGGGCTGACCGACTGGGCGGGAACTGGGTTCGACCTGGGAGTAGGAACACTTGTTACATCCACGTGATGGCATTCTGACTTCAGACCTTTGAAAGAACGATGAATGTCGCAGCGGAAGTGGTAGGCAGTATCTTTAATGTTTTTCTTTGGCTTTTAACTTACTTCTCTCCAAAGACTCACAGCGGTATCATTTAGGAAAAGAACCGCCCCCACCTCCCCCCCCCCAATCTTACACATGCCATTTGCATGATCTGATTCACACACAGGGTTTACCGTGGATGCTTGAATGAGTCACATTTCCTTGCGTTCACCTAGCACGGTGAGCCACAAATCACAAGTCTGGGTTTATAAAACATCTTAAGCCGAAACAAAACATTATGGCTAAATGTGTGCGTAAGCAGATCCTATACAGGCGCCCGCCCGCGCCAGCACACACATGCACAGTTTCCTGGTGTTCACGAGCGAGTTGGGCCGAGTGGGAACCTTCGCTTCCCGTTTTCACCTAATGGGGTATAATCTTACTTGGCGCTGGTCAACACCAAGGCATTCAGAGAACATCTGCATCTCACCGCACAAGGCATTCTTCCACAATTTCTAAATCTATCAGCTGCTGTGCAAAATAAACGCCGGAGTAAGGGGAAGGAATACCTTTCGAAGCTACTCTGTAGACCCTCATCTACTCAAGCGGCTCTCATCCAGAACCCGGGTCCTAGAGGCCGGTGCAAAACTCACGAGGGTTTTGAGCCTTTCAAACCACCTTGGAGCTGGGCCTGTGTCGGTCCGCTCCTTTCAAATCCCGTGCAGATAATATTTTGAACTCGCACATCTGACCGGAGGCTGCAGGCAAACTTCACTTCTAATGTTCTGCGCTAGATTTGCGTTCGGAGACGCTCAATTTCCTTACGATAAATGCGATTCTTTATCCATGCTGGGGAGGATGCGAAGATTCATATTCTGCCACAAGACAATGCATTCTATGCGCGTTGGGTATATTGGTCTTTGGATTTTTTTAAAAAAATTGAACGAGATTTGAGCGGACGAATGTAAAGGACCATTTTGAGCGATCTGCAACGTTACAGAAGCGAAACGATTAGGTTTTGGCATTCTGGCTATTTGAAAAAGGAAAGTCGGATTGAAACCCTGCGTATTTAGCGGGAATCAACCGCATTCGATTCAGTGGGATTTTTTTTTTTAGGAACTAGCAGGTCCCGCGAATTGGCTGAGTCTGCCTCCAACTTTCCAGTACTGCATTTCTTTCTAGCCCGGATCGCTACTCTCCTACCTTCTGCTTTTAAAGAGGGATAAAGTGTGTATGAAAGAGTTTAGCTGTTCTGTTGACCTGAACCCGAGTTTCTGCCAGCAGGGATTTTTCATTTTATTACACCGTCAAGCCTGGCGGAATTAACCACCCAACTGTGGGTGGGACTGTTCCTGAAACTGAGAAGAGAGGCTTTTAATCGGTGCGTTGGGGAAGGGCGAGTTGTAAGATATCCAAAATAATTCCTATTATATTCCCTATTCCCCGAAGAAGCAAGTTAAGTACCTCAAATGCAAAATCAGCTAATAAATAGACGTTCTGCAGAAATTTCTAACAACACATTTCCAATATTGGGAAATTCATCTACCGAGTACTTAGAATCGGATTCGTTTGTACCACTCGAGCTGCGCAACTAATCTCTGTGTTGCAATCCCACGGGTATTCAGTTGGACGAAATCAACTTTCAAGACCTTGTTAAAGTCAACTAGTTCGTACATTAACACGGGTGGTTGTTGTTTTTTTTTTTAAAAAAAATGTTAAGGTATAAACCGTGCAAAGGAATGACTTTCCACGACCAAATAAATATATTTAAACACCGGGCCCCGTGATTACTCTATTACACGTGTGCATTCTTTTCCCAGTTTCTTGAGGCTGACCCGCAAGACTTAATGCAAACTCGACATTTACTCGCGGGGAAGCCGATCTTTTAGTACGACTGCAGAAAAGCCTTTGCTACAAACTTTTCCCCGTCCCCTCTTGCCAGAAGGAAAGGCTTTTTTTTTTTAACTAAGCAGTGCCTTGCAGGAGAGAACCGAAAGACCCACTTGTTCCCAGTTTGCTCCGTTTCCCAGGACCGGAGCAGCAACGGCTCGGCCCCTCCCGCCCATGGGTGCTTTCCTTGTCCTCGCCCTGGGACTCCACGGAAGAAGCGAGCCAGGGGTCCCTTCCCGCGTCCACCGCTGGAGCCGAAAGGTCGCAAACTGGACGCGGCTCCGGCGCTTTCAGGCCCGCACAAGGGTAAAAAGGGGCGTGCCCAGAAATGGGTGACGTAACTCCGCCGCTCAACCAGTAAGAGGCCGGCCTTTCGGCGCTCTGTTCCAATAGGAAGCCAGCTTGCCGTGTGAGTGGCATTAAGGCCGGGCAGACTGAAGCAGGGCTGAGAAATGAAGTTCGGGTAAAAAGCCCTTTTGGCTATCCAGAAGTTTATTAGGCATTTCTCAGCCTGGAAATTAAGGATTCCTCATTAACTGTCGCTTCCTCTCCCGATCACAATCCTGGACGAGCCGGACAGCAACACTTAGAGGATAAGAAGGCACAGATTCCCCCTTTCCACCCGTGGGAGAAGAAACTTTCCCACCTTTGACGGATCTCGCTGATCTTTAGTAAAGTCTCGCTCGCCACTGTCACCTCGGGCTCGGGGAGTGCAGGTAGGTGGAGGGGGCGGCAGCTGGGGGAGGGAGAAACAGGAGACACCCGGAGGCTGCTGCGGTGGGAGGGGGGACTGGGCGGGCGAGGGAAAGTAACTCTCTCTTTAGATCGACACGGAGTCACCCTCGTTCTTCTGCAGGGCGGCTTGTCTAGAGATGAAAGATGCGCTTTTTGGCTCCACGTACTTCTGCCCAAGGGGAAAGGAGGGAGGGAGGGAGGGGGGCAGGCGGGGACCGTTTCAAAAACTTCAATACCGCGAAAGAGCGATTTCGAAACTGGGGTGAATGGAAAACGCCGAGCGGTAAGCGATCACTTGCGCTATGCTTCGGCTTCTCCGGGTTTGGGGGGGCGGGGGGTGGGGTGGAGGAGAGACTCCAGCCCTGTCGCCCCTGCGGCCGGTATTATTTACCGGAGAGATCGCCATCGTTGAGACGTTTAAGTCGGAGCTCCGTGTTTAAGTTGGGGCTGGCGATAATGACTTCCAAACGGGACTTTAATCGAGGTGTAACAAAGTTGTCCGGCAGATCAGTGAGGCGTAAGTGGTTTGTGGATGGGAAGCTTGGGAGGAAGCGGCTGGCTTTTGTACCTTACCCGAACGAAGCCGACCGTCCCTCAGAGGAGGAGTGGCTGCCAGAAGGAAATGGGGAAATTAGAAATTGGTATCTGAGCGTTTTATATAAGTAGATGCGCCTGGTCAGTCGAAGGGGCCCTTTTGTCTCCTTAGAATTTCTTTACGTATAAATTCCACACCACGCAAAGGCCATCTCTCGGCTCTGGGCTTAACATGGAGCAAAGCCAGAGGGAAGGGACTCTTCCCAAGAATTACTGCTGTGAATATTCTTTTCACCACTCTGGAGCGAGGCTGAAGCTTATTTGTAATCAGCCAGATCCGAAGCCGCAGTGGACAGATACAACATTTTCCCACCGGTACCGATTTCTTTTGGAATTTCCGTATGGGAGCCTCCAAGAACCTTTAAATCCCCTCACCTTTTTTTCCTTTCCACCCGTGGCTTATAAGCAACAGTCTCTCTCTCTCTCGGTCTTCCCTTCGCAGCCTCGCTCCGCACCTATAGGAGGGTTCTTCCAAAAGTCACCGTAATGTGTTCGAGGGTTTAATTAATGGGCAAAGGGAGAAGGGGACCTGTGTCAGAGTATTATTAATCTTTGGCTGTTTCTGTCTCCCCGTCCCGCCACTGTTGTCTTCACAGCTGCTTGAAGGAAGGGGGGGCCTGGGTCGGCCAATTGCCAAAGGCCTGCGCCCCGAAGCCTGGAAATCCTTGAGAAAGAGGAAGGAGGCGCAAAAGAGAAGCGCTATGAGGTCTCCTGGGCGGAGGAGTTACTTTGGCCAAGAGAGAAGGAAGAGAAGCGCCAGGGTCCTGGGCTAAATTGCTGAGAGTCAACCACGCCTTTGGGGGCTCTTTCCTCTGGATTCCTCAATTTGGTGGGTTCTCCGCCGCTTTGTTGAAATCGAGGGTGTCAGAATGCTACTCCTCAGCTGGTAAAGCAGCCCTGTGCTCGCCTCGTCCCCACTTGAACCTCACAGCGCCGGAGGTTTTGGCGAGATGGCTTAGAGGGACGCCAAGCCAAGCGGAGCTGGCCGCGATGCTTTGCTGGGAGTGACCTTTCTTCTTGGATGCATCTGCGGAGCTGGCCTGGTCGCAGAGAAGGGGAAAGGCAGCACCATGAAAGAGAAATCTAAGAATGCCGCCCGGACTAGGCGGGAGAAAGAAAACAGCGAATTCTACGAACTGGCCAAGCTTCTGCCTTTGCCTTCGGCTATCACCTCGCAACTGGACAAGGCCTCCATCATTCGGCTCACCACCAGCTACCTAAAAATGAGGGTGGTCTTCCCGGAAGGTAGGTAGCACCCCTCCTGAGACTTTCGTCTCCCCAATGCCTTAAGGGAGAGTGGAACCAATGGGGTTATTCTTCCTGGCTGGGCCAACCTTGACTTCTGCCTCTTTTGTCTGCTCAAGAAAATTTCCAGGGCGACTAACTAAGCAGTCCAGTGAAAACCTATTCTTAGGACAGAAGTTTTGTGGATTTTGCAGGAAGTTCTCTGGTGACTTTCCTCTTTTGTCTGCTGCTTCTTCCTCCTCCCTTTCCCCCTCCCCCCCCAAACCCTTTCCTCTTTGGTACATAGGACCTGTTTGGTTCAGGGAACCAGAGGCACCTTTGTCAACACAACGAAGCTGGGAGCTCAGCTGCCACTTCCAGTGACTAAAACAAACAAACCATCCCACCCACCCACCCCTCTCCCCGGTCAGGCCACGTGGATTGCCCCAAAGGGCATCTCGTATTTACCATAGAAAAATTTGGGCAGAGGGAGAAGGAAGGCAAGGAATTAATACCAAGGTAAATATTGATCCAGATCCTAAGCCCTGGTTTCTATTGTGTGGACCAAGGTGGCACAACTGCAGGGGGGGGGGGCAGAAAGAGAGATGCACAAGAAAGAAATCTGAAATGTGAATACTACCAATGTAGCCCATCTGGATGGAATATCCATAATCCCTCTTGGAGACCAAAGAGAAATCATAGTCTTTGCCCTGGTTCTGTGTCCAGGTGGTTGGGGAAATAAAAGCCTTCCTTGGAATAAGGCCCCTTTGGCTAGGAAAGTCATAATTCATCCCTCAGATGAACGTGTTCTTATCTTTAGGGTGGGAAAACACTGTTGTTGTGCCTGGCACAGGATGGAAATCAAAACCAGAGTAAGAGTCAGTGAACTGCCACTGAAGATAATGAGCCCAGAAACTGGAATATGAAGCTTTTTTTTGGTCTCTGATGACCCGAAATGCTTACAAATGCTTACAAATAGGTAGAGCGTACAAGTCTAAGAAGTTTTCATCAGTATTTCTAGCAAAATGTGAGCATTCTGCAGAGCCCAAATTCTAACTACCTCTAGAACTATTACTGTTACCTGGAGTAAAGGTTCCAGGTAAAACTAAAGAAATTTATCCACATCTGGAATAGTCTAATGAGCCAATCCTAGGTAGATTTATCAGGAGAATTGATACAGAAGTGACATATAAATTTATTCTCCATGGATTTAAATTTTTTCAAGAGATCTGTTTTGTGTATTGGGATTTGTGAACTACTTTGAAATTTTATTCTAGCCAGGGATTGGAAAAGTCAGCAAAGATGGGCTGGCCATTGAGGCTTGTAGTTTTTCCCAGTGGAATTTATGGACACATGTAATATTATTGATATAAAAATGATGTTGTTATGAACAACAGTAATAAAACACTAGAAAGAAATTCCTACTTCCGCATTTATTAATGGCAGTGAATTTTCAATCAATTTGTCAAATTGGAATTTATTTATTTTATTTTAATCCCATTTATATCCCACCCTTCTCCGAAGACTCAGGGCGGCTTACAATCTAAGCACAAATCAAATGTGCTTAGCAATAGCCTTCATTCTATGTATTTAATTTAATAGAAACTGAATCCTTATCCCAAATCCTTTAAAATAGAACTTCTTTCCAAAGTAAGCTTGTGATGTAAACATAGGATACACACACACACACACACACACACTCGGGATCATTGAAAATAAAACAACAAAGTAGGGACTGGGTTTTTAGCTGTTACCTCTTTGACAATGCCCAGTACAGTGTATTAGCATGCCAATCAATCTGTTTGCAAGGCAGAAGGCCTCCCGGTTATATTTCTGCAAGTCCTACTGACTTCAAGAGCAGCAGAATTAACTCGCTTGAACAACCGTACTAAAAGGAGCGTGGGGAGGGCAAAAGCGCTTGATTTGGGCTGGATGGTAACCAGCGAAAGATAATTGAAAGGGCTATTATTGCCATAGTTTGGCAATGCCCTGGGACACTTTGAAATAAAGTTTCCATTGCACTCCTGCAGGTGTGTTTTTTTTTTCTTTTTTTCTTTTCTTTTCTTTTTTATTGTACGACGGAGCCAAAGATTTCGAAAATTCGTGTATTTACAGAGGTTTACAACGCGGGGACCAGCGGGCTACAAAAAGCAAACCTATTTGTCCGCAAGGAAGCCTCTTGCTTTCAGTGGAGGTCGTCCGCGGGTACCTGCGGGAGCCTCCCCGGGGAAAACGTAGCATTCCTCGGCGGACTGCCTGCGGAGGGAACCCAGAGACCGAAAGCCGCTCAGCGGCGGCTGAATTGTGCCGCCTCCTTGGGAAAAGCCGTGCAAGTAACGCGGCGTTTTTTGTTTGTTTTTTTTTAAAAAGACGGGCTCGGGAGTTTTAAGCGTTAGGTGCCCTCCGTCTGGATTAAGAAAGCGGAGGCAGAGATTTGATTTTTTTTTAAAAAAAAAAATACATTTGCCTCCTTCGGAGAGCTTTGCTGGAGGTTACCTTTTGAAGGCGAACGTAAGCGGGATGTTATTGTTGCGACCGTCACGGTCCATCAACCGTTACGACGGCTCGTCGCACAGCCAGCCAGATGCTTGGGCTGCTTTTGGCATTTCTCCCCCGGACGGGTGGGTGGGACGGATGGAAGGGAGCCAACGGGTGGGTGAGAGACCCCGTGCAGCTTCTCCAAGATGATTAGCCGCGCTTCTCCCCCCCCCCCCCCCACCGCTTCGGGTCTCGGCGGGCTACCTCGGGTGCGTGCTTCGCGGCGGATCTGCTCAATTACCCGCACCTCCCTGGCGGGCATGTTCGATCAGAGGAAGCATATGGCGCGGCTCGTACAGCCTGCGAGTAAATAAATCAGGGCGACCAGAGGAAAAGAAAAAAAAAGGGGGCTCTCCCGTCCCAACTCCTCCTGACTTGGAAAGCCGCCGGATATCTGGGCAGGAAAGGGGATGAAACGGGATGGGGGAGAAGATGTTAAGCCTCGGGGGCGGGGGGATTAACGGCGGCCAAGTACGAGCCGGTGGAAGCCGCCGGGCTCGGAGATCGCGGGTATGGAGCAGTTGCACCGGGGCAGCCGGAGAGCTGCTGCGGTGCGTGAAGGCGCTTAGTGCAGTGTTTCCCAACCTTAGGAACTTGAAGATGCGTGGACTTCAACTCCCAGAATTCCCCAGCCAGCATAGCTGGCTGGGGAATTCTGGGAGTTGAAGTCCACGCATCTTCAAGTTCCTAAGGTTGGGAAACGCTGGCTTAGTGGGACGAGGGTTGCTAAATCGATTTCTCGCGCTACTTTTTCCTAAGAGGGCGTCGCGCTGTGTACGCAGTCGAGTTTTCCTAAAGCGAGGGCTCCTGCCTGCTTTTAAAGCTTTCGAATTCCCGGAAATCTATCCCGGCCTGAACAAGTCCCTTGGCTGAGAAAGCAAACGCGGGGTGGGTGGGTGTGTCTGTGTCTGTGTCTGTCTCTGTGTGTGTGTGTGTGTGTCTCTGTGTGTGGTGGCTTCTGTTTCCTCCAGGTAGTTGCCACCACTTTCTTGGGGCAAGCTCTCCTGAGGCCTGCCTCCTTGCCGATTCTTCTTCTGGCCCAACCGCATTTGCAACGGTGGCGAACATCTGTAGCTCGGGTTAGTTCGTTCGTTCTCCGAGTTGGTGGGTTGATCTCCTAACCACGTTTCCTTACCAGGCTAGGTAACATCTTCAGCGGAGTTTAGGGGATGCCGGCGTCGGTGTTCCGTGTGTAAGGGCTTCACGCGTTTGCCTCGTGACTCTCTTGTTCTTCCGAAAGAACCGTCGCGTTGGTCCTCCTCACTCGCCTCCCCTTCCCCAAGGCAGGCTTCTTAAAACCCGGGGCGTCCTCCACAGATGTCAAGGTAAGCCACCCTCGGCCGTCAGGGAATCCGGAGCAAAACTTCGAGGAGTAGGGAAGAAAAGGTGGTGGGCCGGCGTCGGCGGGCAGAAGCTTTGATTGCCTGTGTAGGAATCGATACAAGCCAGAATTGGGCGAGGAGAAAAAAAGCCAGGCTGAATATTGGATTCTAAACACGCGCCTGGATCTAAATCCCATTGATTCCCAGGCAGCTTCCTTGCTTTCAGCAAGCGGGTAAGATCCTCACCTTACACACTGAGCCTTCCCGTTATTTGCTCAGTGCTAAGTCCCATCGATTTCAGTGAAGGCTATTTATTTCCAAGGAGGATCTGAGTGGCAGCTGCCTTTCCGGCTTGTTTGTAAGGGCCTCGCCTATTTACCTAGGAAGGAAACCCCCTCGCTTGAAACCTACCTAGGCCAGGGAATAGAGCAAGCCCCTTCCTCATCGCCACACAACTCTGTGAGAGAAGGAGAGGATCTCTGGGGAAGGGTGAGTTAGGCACCAATATAGCGCTCCAGTGGGCGAAGAAGGGGTTTAAAAGTTCTCGATTCACTCTTTTGCGGATAGCGTCGCCTTCTTTCCTTTCCAGTCAGGTTCTTCAATCACCAGGCAAAATTGAAAACCAAGCACTGTCCTTTTCTCTTTGTTATGGCCCCACTCCACAAAAGGCAGCAAGGAAGTGGGCGCAGTGTGTGTACACTTTGTGTGTGTGTGTGTGTGTGATTTTCTCGATTTTGGGCTTTGCTCACCTGAAATGAAACTTTAAGACTGATGGTCGGGATGACTAGGGAAAAGGTGTGTGTGTGTGTGTAGCGGGGTGGTGGTGGTGAGTATTCAATGGCAGATTACAGTTACTCGTAAGTATCTAATCTTTTAGGATCCCTACTCCCACCCCAATTGGGACGTTTATCTAGTCTCGAACACGGGTTGACATTTCGCGATCTGAGGTCCCTCTTGGGTGGCCTCCTGGGATATTTATTGTGCGGGGAGGGGAAAAAAGGTCCCTAAGGGGCTTCGAATTTGATTTTGAATTCCCACCGATGTTGGAACCACAGGGAAATCGATCCCGCGCACCCTCTCCCCCTGTGCATAAGAGAGGGGGAGATGCCTTTGAAAGGAAGGGGCAGGCTTACAGTCTTTCCAGCGAAAAGCTGAGAATGAAAGGTGGGGTGGATGTCATAGGTTAGACCAGACTGCCGCAAAGGCCGAACTGGGTTCACCTCTCTCCCCAGCCCCTTACTCCTGGCCTGCTCCCCCAACTGCCCCAGGGATCAGAGAGAGTTCTTCGGTCATTAGAATCGGAAAAGGGAGTTTTGAAAGGAGTAAACCGCAGCGGAACCGAGAGGAGTTCTCGTGAATTAGAAGGTCACCTAGTCGTCTTCGTCTTCTTCCTCTCCTCCTCCTCCTCCTCCTCCTCCTCCTCCTCCTCCTCCTCCTCACTAGAAAGAAATTTGTGGCTCCTTTTAAGATTCCACTTTTATTTGGCCACAATCTTCCGTGGAACAAGTCCAGTTCGTTCAATATAATTGGTATCCCCAAGCTGTCGATACATCCGTTTTCTGCAAATGCGCAGCATCCATTGCACTGGGAACGGGCTCCTGGGATTTCTGCTGTTTTAGTCATTTCAATATGTGTGTGTGTGTGTGTGTGTGTAGCTTAATATTGAGAGATATGCATGTAGAACCCCTGGGTTGTCCTTTTCTAAAAATTAAAACGTGACCATCCAGCGCAAAAAGTTATTAATCTGGTTCCGTGGAAGGCACATACAGCGTGGAAGGTGCGTCCTCCCCTAATACACGGGTCGATATAAAGAGGAGAGTTGGCTGCAACTTTTCCTCGTTTACCCTGTAACCCGGCCAGAGTCGTAGAAGAGGCTTCCCCGACCTCCCTTCGCGCAAAGGTGCGTGGAGGGTGGGTTCTGCACCGGTTGGGGATGATGGGAGTTGTAGCCCAGATCGAGGGCGACAGATCAAGAAAGGGTGAGGTAGAGTGAGCACGACGGTCCTTGATAAATCCCCCCCCCTTTGGGGTGATAACCCGGAGGGAACGGGGAGGTGGAGAAAACAGCGGCGCTCGGTTGACTTCGGCTGTGGGAAAGAGGAAAGACAGAAAGCGAGCGGGCTCTTTATTTTCACTGCTGAACTGAAGGAGGGGGGAATTAAAATGCTATTTTCTGTTCTCCGCCCCCCCCCCCCGCCCCTCAAATGTTTGGATTTGGCATCCGGTCTGCTGGTTCCACCGAGGAGACCCACCGAGGAGAGCCAACAAAAGCGTCCCCGGGAGATCCAGAAGGTTTTTGAACCCAAGCTGAAGAAGGAAAGGGCGGCAGAGGGGGGGAGGAGGGTGGGGAGTGGGGGGGGGGGGAGATATTGGATCTCAAACCGCGGGGCTGCCTCGACAAGAGGAAGGCCTCCACCGCGGCAGGAACTCCTCCGAAGCCAAATCGCTCCCTAAAACTAGAGGCCGTCGGTTCCTCCGAAGGGAACCTTTGCTTTCCTAGAGCAGATGCCCACCTGGGCACACCTGCAGAAAGCGGGCAAGGGTGGGTGAGTCGATCCAGTCTGGCCAGGGGAGGAATAAAAAAGGCGGAGGGCGGCCCCGATTGTGCTGCTGTGGCGAGCAAAGCCTGGGCAGGCAGGAACAGCGAACCCGCTTCCCTTTCGTCGCCCGGTCCTGGGATTCAAACGGCGGCGCCCAGAATTGTTTCCCTTCCTTCTCTCATCTAAATGAAGATCGGCGCGGCTTCTAATAAAGAAGGAATAGTAACAACAACGCGGAGACCGCTAGCCTGACTCTCTCTCTCTCCTCGGGAGCGCCGAGAGAAATTGCCGGAATAAAGAAGTTATTCGTGCGGTTGCTTTCGAGAGGTTGTGTTTTTTTTTCCTTCCCCAGAAATAAAAAGCTCAATTTGTGGTGAAACGACCACTCCTTGAAGCTCCTTTCCTTGCGATGTTCAATGAATAATAACCGAGTTCCAATTTAAGTCAAGGGACGCGGTGATTAGACTTCTGGGTTTGACTCGTGTTTTTTTTTTTTTTTTTGCAGTTGTGGTGCTCTTCCCCTGATGCTAATATGTCCCGCTAGTCCAGAAATAATAAAACTTTGCCCGTATCGTTCTGTCGTTTCTGAAAACAAATAATTAAACAGGCGGCTGACATCATGTTTGATTACTGTTTTCTTTAAAGAAGAAATCAAATTGCGGTGGAGGGTAATTTGATTCCTGAAGTAACGGACCAGGGGGTAGCTTATTTCAACTGTACATCTGCTCAGAAATAAATCTCAAATAAGAAGCTCTTATTTATCTCTCTTAAGGGCAGGCCATTCCAAATTGTTTTCTGAAATTAATTGATGAAAGTGGCTTAGATTTTCACCGCTAAAGGCACGGCTATTTTCAGAGACAGAAAGAAGAAAGGGGGAAGGAAACCTTTGTTTTCCCACGTGGGTGATTGAATGTTGTTTTTCTTGCTCCTCCGAGAAAGGGTTGAGTCTTGGGTTGCCGTGTTTATTTTCTTACAGACGTTTTTCTCATTTCAGCTAACCTTTGTTTAATTCCAGTTTTGATCTGGACTTGAAATGTGAAGGGCAGAACGAAAGCCCTCGCCTGACTGCGACAGAAGTAGATTTATGGCAGAGGAAAACAGAGATCAGACTGGTTGGCAAAGTGTGCTTGTGTGTAGGGAGGGACTGAGCCTGCCCCTTGCCAGAATGAGCTTTTAAAATTATAATTATATTCACAATCAAGGTAGCAGATCGTATGAAAAAAAATCCTACCTGCTGATACAATGCCTTTGCTTCTGTTTCTCCCTTGACGGATGTTTGTCTGAAATATGGAAAAATGTCTTTTCCTTTGTTGCTGTTTGCATGGGGGGGGGGGAAAATCTGACTAGTCAAAGCATTTTACAGCCCAATAAAACCTGTAAACCCGGTTAAAATATGATTCTGCTCTCTAATAAACAACCCATGATTCTACTAACGGCAGTCTTTATTTGGAGAAAGCTGCTTTTTCACGACCTGCTTGTTTTTTTCTTTCCACCGGGCTTGTTAAACCATGGTGCTCAACAGATTTCTTCGTAAGAAAAATGGAATTGCATAATTTGTACAGTTATTGATACATAAAAGTAAATTACTATTTTATAGATTCCCTAACTAATCACTTACAATCAGAACTGTAATAAATATTTTGTGATTTAATTGATCGCTTAAATAATTTGCAGTTGTTTGGTTTTTTTTTGGGGGGGGGAACAAAATGGCAGCTGCTTTCTACCAGAGCAGTCAGGTGCTGTGAGCACCGGGTGAGAATCTGAACTGCAGGACAGGGAGTGAGCAGGATGGGCATTTATTTGGTTTGGCCATCCCCACTTTCAAAGCGGTGGGGACTTTGCTTATTTATTTATTTATTTATTTATTTATTTATTTATTTATTTATTTATTTATTTATTTATTTATTTATTTATAAACCCTTCCTTCCCCCCCCTTCCTCCCCCCCCCAAGACCACTGTTCATTTATGGACATGAAGGCTATTTTCAAACTAGAGTAAAAACACATTTAATTAAGCAAACAACCCAAAAGGATCAATTGCGTGGCACAAGGCTTGCTTGAGAGATTAATTTTCATTTCAGTCCAGATCTGGCTGCTTCACCTAGGGTTTAAAGACACCCTTTTCCTCCATCTGTTTTTTTTTGTTTTTTGTTTTCCTCTGCCCACGGTCCAGCAGAGGTAGGTGCCTGAAGACCAGGGATGGCCACAGAAAGTCAAGATGGTAGCTACAGGCACATAAAACATAGGCAGAGCTGCCATTTTCGATCATCCTGGGGGCAGACAGACACACCTGCTGAAGGGTGCTTGTGATCTCCTATTCTCCTATGAAACCAACAGAGCCCCTCCCCTGAAAGGAAAGAAAGGGGCACTCGGTGTTTGAGATTTGGTCCTAGATGTAGAGGGCTGGGGTCCAGGGCATATGTAAGAGGTGGCAAGGGGCATCAATGGGCAAATGAAAAGAAGGAGGTCATTTACTTACTCTGAATATGAAGCCTTTGGAACTTGTGCCAGATGTCTGTAGGTTGTGCATCAGAGGTGGGTTGGGTTTAGGGACTTTAGGGAAGGGAGCCAGGCTTGGGAGTTTTCCAGTGGAGTCAAGTCACTTTGTTCAAAAAACAAGACACCCATTTCTCTTCCTTCACCTGGGAAGAATGAAATCCTCCTGGGTGGAATAAGAATTAAGAGGAAAGGCCAGCGAGAGGGAGGGTTTTTCTCATTAGCAATCTACAGCATCACCCAGCCCTCGTCCTGGCAATATAAACCCTGCCTGCATTAATGATAGATTGCCAGGGCAATGACTGGACCACACTATAAATCTGGTGCGGAAATCCTCCAATTGCCTACCAGGTCTTTAAAAGGAAAGCTTCCATGGTTCCCGGGTGAAAGGACTGCACAGAAGCAGCCTAACAGCCAAATTCTCTCAGTGGGCTATGAAATCACCTGACTGGAGGGGAATAGGCTGGATAAAAGGTGTGGGCCTCTAACTCCGTCCCTTTCCCTTGTCACCTGTTCAGAAAAGTGAACAGTATCAGGTGGTGTCAATCAGGTGGTGATTGTCCCAAAATAGGTCTTTCCAGTCTTTAATTGAGGAAGATGGAATATCAGTCACAGAGTGCTTTTGTCTCGTTTTCCTCAATGTCACCCAAAATCTTCAGGCATACTAACAAGCAGGACCCCTGTGGAATGGCCTGGTATTCATAGAATCTCTTCAATAAAAGCCCTCCAGTTCTCTGCAATCAATACACCCAGAGTAGTTTTAAACATTTTAGAACTACTGGACAAAGCTAGGCTAGTTCTCTGCAAAATTGTTTAAACCCTTGAAAGTCCCACCTCTGATCTTCACTGATGCCTTGTGGACTACAAGAGAATCCCTCTGGTCGAGGCCAGTCGTTCTTTTTAGAAGAACAAGCAGATCCTGATTTCAGCAGGAGATTAGACTAGTTGACCTCTAAGGTCCTTTCCAAATCTATGATTTGGGAAGTAGTACTAAACCTGAGCCAAAGAGTTCAGAAGGCTGTTTTAAAGACATTTGTAGGACTGAGGGCTGAATCCTATATGAAAGGAAACTTCCTATGCCACAAATAACTTTATGAAGTGGTTGAATGTCAGCACATTCTATAAATCAGTGATGGCGAACCTTTTAGAGACCGAGTGCCCAAGCTGCAACCCCAAACCCACTTATGTATCCTCGGGTGCCGGGTGGGCGTGGCCCATTGGGTGGGCATGGCCCATTGGGTGGGCGTGGCTGTGGTGGTAACAGCAGACTGGATGGGACTAAAAAGTTCAATCAATTCCAACGTTGCAAGATCTTCCCCCCCCCTCCCGCGAGAAGTTGAAATTGGTTTGATTGATTGAACTTTTTTTTTTTGCACACGGCAGCAGAGGCCTAAAACGAAAAGGTTTTATAAAACCCAGCTGAAGACCTAGGACTGGGGCGACCACGGTGCGTGTGCCCACAGAGAGGGCTCTGCGTGCCACCTGTGGCACGCGTGCCATAGGTTCGCCACCACGGCTATAAATGATAACAGTCTTCAGAAAATTGAAGAGGTGTCCCATAAAGGTGTGAGTGGATTTTCTAGTGTCCCAGAAGGCAGGGCCAGAAAACAGGGCTTAAAACTACAAGGGGAAAAGTCAGGAAGTGCTTCTTGAACATATGAGACATTCAGGTGAAAGGTTTCCATTCCCCATTCCAGGGGAATCAGCTGCCAAACAAAATGAGTTCATTTTTTTTGTCATTAAACAGTGGCTGGATGCTCCAGAGGATCCTGCATCTAGCAAGGTGCAGACTAGATGACCTCTAAGATTTCTTCCAACTCTATGCTTCTATGATCAGGCCATTTCTGCTCTAGCAATTCTCCAACCTATATATGAACCTATTAAGTCTGCCTATCTTCATTGAGCAATCAGTCCATAGGACTGGCTGCTTCTATAAGACCTGGTGAACCCGGGATGGGAGAGGGGGGTGGTTTACCCTGTGAATCCTTCTATGAACAACATTCTGGCTGAGAAAATAAAATCAAGGCTGACCTTCCAGATTCTTCTGAGCTTGTTTAACATTGTCCCAGGCACTAGCAGATTTTTGCTTTAGCTAGAAGTGGGTGAGCCTGGTTGAAAGCCTCCAGCAGGTTAGTGGACTCAGGTGGAAAGGAACCAGGAGCGAAGCTGTCACTTGAGTTCTTTAGATGAGGTCACCTGAAATGGTGGTGAAATTCCATCTTCTTCAGTCAAAGAATTGTGATAGTCATTGTGTGATTGGCAGGAGAAGCAAAGGCACTGTTTCAGAATTCACACTGAGTCAAGGATCAGATCAAGTGAGAAACTTTAGCTGCAGCTAGGTCTGTGGAGGTTATCTTTAGTTATACAATAGGAGGCATATCCATAATCAATGAACTCAATAGAAGAGGCTTGTTTCTCACTGAAGTGCCACAGTTTCCCATCAGACCTCCCCAATTAGTATTGTCCTGTCTTCTTTTTTCTAAGAGGAAACCTTCTCTGCCTACAGAAAACCTGGGTCTCTTCTTCTTTCTTGATACTAAAAGCCTTCTAGCTGAAGATAAGTTTTATTAGGATTGGATGAGAATCTGAAATTGATAGCTCCTGTCTTTATCATTCTTGGCAACCAATCCTAAACAATGAAGAGATTGAAGTCCCACATCATACTAACCCAAACCTTATTTAACTATAAATTATTAAATAAACCACCATTGACTTGATTCACATATGCCTGTCCAAAATCGAACCATATTATGCATGTTGTGTGAATTCGGCTCAGGATCACTTCTAAGACCTTTAACAGGTATATAAAAAAACCAGGACACAAACACATAAATACTGTAGTTT
Organism: Vipera berus; assembly: GCF_964194415.1. Classification (NCBI taxonomy): domain Eukaryota; kingdom Metazoa; phylum Chordata; class Lepidosauria; order Squamata; family Viperidae; genus Vipera; species Vipera berus. The sequence goes on along the minus strand of NC_138202.1, from coordinate 249,533,603 downwards.
TAAGGGGAAGTTTTCAAAGAAAATATTTGTTGAATAATTTCTGCTTGAAGTGACAGATTGATGACCGTGAATAGCAATTCCAGTTGTGCCCAGCCTTCTCAGTAGCCTTAGGGCTTTCTGTTAAACTCACATTTCATATGCTTGACTGCAAAATTCTGTGGTTGGCCTCAAAAGAAAAATGACCCATCCTCCATTGCTTCTTTCCAGATGGGTTTCAAAGAAATTACAATGATGATGTGGAATTCTGGGAATTGTAGTCTCCTCAGATACAGAAGAGACCTTCTTTGAGAGGACTGAGGCACTGGAAGCATTTCTCAATCTCAACAACTTTAAGTGGTGTGGAATTCAAGTTGACCTGAACACATCTTGAAGTTGCTGGGGTTGAGAAACACTGCTGTACAGGATAATTTAGATTAGAAGCTTTTTTGTCTGTTTTTTGTTTTAATTTATGCTGACCAAATTCTCTAAGAACTAGATACACCAATAGCATTCTAGTACTCCAAGAATCTGTAATGCTGATTATAGATAAGTACAATTGGATGAAATCAATGGAGGAGAATCCAACTGATGACAAAAATTTAGGAAGATGCAAGAGAGAGGACAGAAGATCCTACCGTAATGGGGAGATCTGGGAAATCTCTGGCTGAGTTAGGACTGCAGACTAGGTTGAAACCAGTTAGCTGGTTGGTATAGTACTTCAAGGTCTCATGGGATGTCTCCCCCCCCCTCCATCACCAGCTGAAGAAAGAAAAGGATTGGAAATTCATCTGTCTGCATTCACTAGGTAGCCTTCCTCTATGCTGGCTGTTCCTGAAGCATCTTTTGAAAGATGCCGTAGCACTTTGAACATAGCAAAAGTACCATAGAAATGGAAAAGAAGGAGCTGATCTCTAAAATGCCCTAAATACCTAAGATTCAAAGGCCATTCCTCTTTAAATTAATTTGGTCATAGCTGCTTACTCTTTAAATGTTAACTCCTGCAAGGTGCTTGGGTGTTCTCCTCCCCGTGATTTATTATGTTTTAACTTTGAAATTGTTCTACTTTTGTATAAAACAACTCTTGAAAAGGCTGATTACTTTCTAGATCAACAGCCCCATCCTTTGCAAGTTCACCTAGAAGTAAGTTGCTGAGTTCAGTAGAGGCTACTCCTATTGTGACTGTAGTCTTGGATCCTTTCAAAGCAGGTTTTTCTTCCACGCCTCCTGTGAAGGAAGGGGAGACAAACAAAGAGACAGCCACTAAGCCTTCAGAATTGCTTTCCTATTAGTTTATTGGAGAACTGTGTCCTCAAGGCATGCTTCGCTGTGATTTATTTACCCATGATTTTATCAATTAACCTTATTTTCTGGCTTCTTTAGACACCCCAAATCAGAAAGGCCTATAGGAGCTAAGCTCATATCGCTAGGCTAAAAAGTGGGGACAGCCCTTCTTGCAGTGGATGCATTGCAGGAAAGATGACTGTCTATTTCCAAGTATTCTGTGCCTACTATTTACTGAAACCAGGGGGATTTCATTCAGTCATGCTAAGCTACCATTGCTTCAATGCAATTTATTGAGTAAACCACAACAGCTCTACTGCTCAATTCGTATCACACACTGAGCCCAAGGCAAACAAATTACATTAGGGCTTAGTGTGTTGTGTCAGCCAGGGCAATGTATCCAGGACCTGATTAAAGAGGGAAACTGGACTTCATTTGGATTTGTATGGAACTTTAAGCTAACCAATACAACGGAAGCAACCATTCTTGTATCTTCTTACATGGGAATAAGCTCCATAGAATTTATCACCTCTCTTGAGTAGATGTAAAAATACACTAATAGAAATACTGTTAAAGGAATAACTAAGCATATGCAACTACAGTTCCAGAGTTTTATTCTTTATATGCTGGAGCTGACAAATGCCAACCCTGACAATATACCTACTTTATAGAATTTGTTTTTGTCCTGCCACCAAAGAGAATGATGTCCAAAGAAGTATTATTTAATAGTAAACTAGACCTAAAGAGCTCTCATTATTGCTCTTCCTCCACTCTTTCCCTCAATTTCTAATATTACAAACATATTTGCTTTTCATCAAAGTATTTACTTATTCTTTGATGGTTAAGCTTACAAAGATTAAGAAAAAGAATGTTTTCCCTGACTGTAATGTGTTCTGCAACTATATATAGTGTGCTTATTTCTATACTAACAGTAACCCTTTCTTATGGTAGAAAGTACCTATTACAGTTAAGGAAACATTTTTGCTTCTGCTGGTAAATACACACATTTTTCTAGTAAAACTACACCAGGGGGCAAACACTGGAGTAAAATCAATCATATCCCCCCTTTTTACCAGGGTGGTTTCCTCTTAAATGAAATCTTGCATATTGATTTAAGTAGGGTGGAATTACAATAATTTAAAAAAAAAACACTGAAGGCCTGAAAAATGTTAATTACCCACTCCATTCAGGAGGAAGAAAGTCATCAGGACTCTGGTAGAACTTTTTTTAGATTAAAATGTTATTAAAAGGCTTTAAACTTTTGTGAAGCTTCTGAAAAGATGGTACCAAAATATTTTTGATCTTTCTTTTGGTACTAGTTTTGGCCCAATGCATCCAAGATATAAGATTTTAGGGAGGGTATATTTATTATGGGCTGTAGCTGAATTAACCACATCTATTCTATGGACACAGAGAATGGCACTGTATAGCCATAGCCACCTTAAGATCACTCTGGGAAACATTTGCTCCACTTTCCATTTAGTATGAGAGTTTCCCAGCAGCTTTTACTGAGATAACTCAAAGTTCAGTTGGGGTGGGGGAATCTTGTGGATCACTTGTGGATGATAGCTTTTGTGGTTAAGCAAAATCACTTGTGTGAAATGCCATGAAAATATCCCTGCAGGAGACACCAAGCTATTTCTGAGTTTTTACTCATTAGCAGTGTCCACATGATCCATTCCTCACTACAGCATATTGATAAAAAAAAGAACCGCAGCCAGAAATTGGATTGTTCAGATGCAATGTTCATTCTCTTCCTAACCAGTGCCTCATCTTCCTGGGGACCCATATTTTCAGGCTGGTGACTGGTCAATGTCTGTTCAGCGGGACATTCCACCCGCCAGTGAAGCCCACCCACCCCTCCGGAGAGGGTGCAGCTATACCTTGGCAAGGGTTCAAACCCCCATTTCTGATTCCTTTTGAACAGGTTGCCCCCTTTCGCCTCTCTCCCCCACCAAAAATAGCAAAAAAAAATACTGGAGATATTTTGACAATATTTTGAAGCAGTAGCAAGAGAATCCGTTCCTTTGTTTTCCGGAATCAGAAAGATAATAATAATAATAATAATAATAATAATAATAATAATAATAATAATAATAATAATAATAATAATAATAATAATAATTAGTTCGAAGGGACCTTGGAGGTCATCTAGTCCAACCCCCTGCTAAGGCAGGAAACCCTATACCATTTCAGACAAATGGCTGTCCAGTCTCTTCTTAAAAACTTCCAGTGTTGGAGCATTCACCACCTCTGGAGGTAGGTTGTACCACTGGCTAATTGTTCTAACTGTCAGGAAGTTTCTTCTTAGTTCTAGGTTGCTTCTCTCCTTGATTAGTTTCCATCCGTTGCTTCTTGTCCTGCCTTCGGGTGCTTTGGAGAATAGCTTGACTCCCTCTTCTTTGTGGCAGCCCCTGAGATATTGGAACACTGCTATCATGTCACCCCTAGTCCTTCTCTTCGTTAAACTACACATACCCAATTCCAGCAGCCGTTCCCTATATCTTTTAGCCTCCAGCCCCCTAATCATCTTTGTTGCTCTTCTCTGTACACTTCCAGAGTCTCGACGTCCCAAAACTGGATGCAGTATTCCAGGTGTGGCCTTACCAAGGCATTGTAAAGTGGTATTAGATTGGGCAAGATAAGGCCAGCCCAGGGCGGGAGGAGGAGCAGTGGTCAAGACTGATTGCCCCTGAAACGAAAGACAAGCCAGGGCTCCGAACCGTTTATTTGGCTACACAAGCCACACCTGAAGGAAAGCCCGGCCTTCAGTCCTGGGACTGCGCGCGCAGGACCACGTGGCCCGATGTGACGTCCGAGCCTCAGAGCTAATCGGGGTTAGGATTGCGGGGAGAACGTGTTGAATCCGGCGCTACGGCCGGCCGAGAGTTGAAAGATCGAGGCTTGCCCAGCGGCAGAGCGTCCCTTGCCAGCCACCGGTAGCGCGGGGGAGCTGTTAGTGCAGGGGTAGGCAACCTCGGCTCTTTTATGACTCATGGACTTCAACTCCCAGAATTCCTGAGCCAGCTATGCTGTTAGTGCAGGGGTAGGCAACCTCGGCTCTTTTATGACTCATGGACTTCAACTCCCAGAATTCCTGAGCCAGCTATGCTGTTAGTGCAGGGGTAGGCAACCTCGGCTCTTTTATGACTCATGGACTTCAACTCCCAGAATTCCTGAGCCAGCATAGCTGGCTCAGGAATTCTGGGGGTTGAAGTCCATGAGTCATAAAAGAGCCGAGGTTGCCTACCCCTGTGTTAGTGGCTGCTCGTCCCGCCTGCTTTCTTAACGCGGCCGCTGATGGGGTGAGGTCCCTTGGAGTGGATCTCTTCCGCCTCATTTGCTTGCTAATTGGGTTTTTGTTTTTAGCAATCGAAATCTCGTTTTCGGGGAAGAAACAATGGCTCCGTAGCCAGGCCGCGAAGTTAATCCGAGGCTTCGGGGCAGGGGGGGGGGAGAGGCAAGCGAGCCTTTGGAAGGAAAGCAGCCACAGGCGTCTCTTTATTTTTTATTTTTAATTTTTTTATTACATTTATATCCCGCCCTTCTCCGAAGACTCAGGGCGGCTTACAAGTTTAGCAGTAGCCTTCATTCTATGCATATGCCTGCTTGTTAGGGCTTTCACACACACCCCAAGCGGCATTATTACAAAGTCAGCTTATTGCCCCAAACAATCTGGGTCCTCATTTTACCTACCTCGGAAGGATGGAAGGCTGAGTCAACCTTGAGCCTGGTGGGATGCGAACCTGCACTAATTGCAGGCAGCTGGTGTTACTTAAGGAGGCATCAGCCCACTGCTCCACCAAGGCTCTTTAGATCCGGAATAGATAGATCTGTAGGCGGAGCGGCTCTCTCCCTTCCCTCCACTCCGGCCTTTATGTAAATAATGATAAGCGAGCGAGGTGTGAAAAGAATTCACCCCCCCCCCCAAAAAAAAGACTCAAGGCAAGACAACCAAACAACATCCCCCCCTAAAAAAAAACCTGAAAAAGAAAGATAAAGTAGCGCAGCTTGGAAATTTTCTAAAAGAGATTAGGTTTTGCTTCTGCTGGCTGCTTCTTTAAAAAAAAAACCAACCAATTGTAGCCTGGAAAGATTATAAATCCCCGGAGTGACTCTTTTTTTTTCTGCTTCTCCATTCTCCATCTCTGGGGCTCTCCAAATTACAAGAGAAATATTTCTGGGTTATTTTGTATGACCCCCCCATTCCTTCCCCTTAAAAGACAATTAGAGGATTTGTTAAGAAAAATGATATGGTAGGTCAAGTGTGAAAAGGAAAGTAAAACATTGGTAATGAAGCTTAACAAAAATCCTTAACAAAAATCCTTGATAAAGAAGCCTTTAAAAATGAAAATAAAGCAGAAAATATTGGAGCCAGGAATTCTACTTGCACTGACAGGATAGTAACTTTTATTTCATTTAATCTACTACTACTGAGTAAATCTGGATACATTGGAATTAATCTTATCCCATAGATTTGTACACACACCTTCATTTGCTTGGAGATGTGTGTTTACCATCATTTGTAATGGGTAAAGCATGCCTACTCAGAAGAAAAGTACTAAATTCAGAGATGCATAATCCAGTTAAGGAAAATGGCGTAAGATTACTTGAAAATTTTACACACTTTTTAAAATCTCTCATCTGGATCAAAAAATGGGAGTTATTCCATGCATTCTGATGAAGATTACAATATGTGGAAATTTACTTCAGAGTAAATATCCACTACCTTGTTTCCAAATAAAACAAGGCTGCTGTTAGGCGCAACCAATCAGATCCACAAGTGTAAGGTTCAAACTATTTATTGTATTCTGCCTATAGTACAGGAATCTCCCAGACTGCTTGCCTTTCTTTAGAAACAGATAAAGGGGGAGGGGGTGGGGTGTCAGTCTTGGGTCTTCTGCGGCTATGCAATGATTCAAAGCTAATTTCCTCCTTGATTCCTCCTCCCTGTCTGGCTGGGTATTTTCCAACACCTGTGATCTAACCATAGTTGATATTGGCTGAATCCTCCTATACTGGAATTCTGAGTAGGCAAGTATAACAGTTGTACGCACAGAACAAGTTCATCTGCCCATATTTGGCCTCCTTTGAGAAAGTAAGCTTAAAAACTGTGCAGCTAAGTAGTTGTACAGCAAGATGAGACTCACTTCAGGCCAGACTGAAGTACTGTATTTAAACATATCTAAAATATTTTTGCTTTTCCAGAAGGAGAATTCAAAAGGGTTGATTGTGCATTTCTGGCAAAATTCCTGTCCAGATTTTCAAGTAGTTTGGGAAAGAAATGACTGCAAAAACAATGGGTTTATTTCTTATCATTTGGCTTTGTGACATGTCACTTGTGAACATGAAAGCACTAGTTCACTAGAGCATTCTTCAATTTAAGGTCTCCCAGAAATACTAGACTACAATTCCCATCTCCCTCTTAGCCAAGGGGGTGGGTGGTGGGTGAAAGCTGAGGTTTCACCCATATGCAGTCAGTTTAGAAAATATTAACTTGACCTGATTAGGTAGGAAGGAAAATGGCATCTCTAGTAGGAAAAAAAATTAGTCCAATTGCAAAAACACAAGTGACAGAGTTAATTTCTGCCCCAAAGTTAACCTGTAAATGTAGATGGCTATTCAACCTGTAAATGCTGGTGGCTATTCATTAACCTATGCAGGTAGGGGTCAATTTCTCCTTTTTCAGGGGCCTAAGGAGAAAGCCCACACAATTCCAATCTTGGGAGCACTTCTGTTTTTGGATTAATCAACAACTGAAAAAAGCTTCCAGGGCAGTATAGAATAGAAGTCCCTGGATCATCCACATCCTGCTAAAATATCAGGGAGCAATGATTTTCAAAACATACTAAGCCTTAATGTGGATTTCCTGTTTACAGTTTAGCATGTTCTCTGAACCCAGCTAAGGATGGTTTAGCCAATAAACCATTCAAGAAAATCATGCCTTAGTGCACTATGTGATTATAGCCCAGGTATATGTCCATCTGGACCTAAAATTAAGCTAGAAAGGAAATGGGGTGTTCATATATCACACCATAATGTAGTTTGTTTGCTTTTGGCTTAGGCTGTTGAACATGCCCATTTATTTTGGTTTGTAAATCTCAGCTTAGAGGTTAGCATTATCTATGTCTTTGGTTATTTGGCAGACTATAAAGCAAGCCATGGCTTAGTGTGACATGTGAACTCATCCCATGGTCTGACTATTTTACTTCAGTGATTTACAGCATCACCTAGTCTTTGGTGTGATGATTCAAAGTTTTTGTTTATTAGCATACTGCATCAATGAGGCTTTGTGTCAACTCCAAACTATAGCTGAAGCATTTGCATTTATCTAATCTGATGTTGTGTTGATTTCCATTTTCTCTGATGTGAGACTTAACTGTGTCATTTCTGGTACTTCAGCAGTGATCATCCTGATGACACAGGGAGGACTAAGAGCTATCCAATTCCTATTGATCATGTCTTAATTGCAGCATATATGGCCACTGGTCACCTTCTCCTTTGCCATTTTGGTCTCTGCTGCCTAGAGTGAATTATTGAATGGCTTCAATTACAAGATCCCTAGTGAAAGCAATAGATCTCTCCATCAAAGAACTGCTTTGAAGCAGTAACTTACAAAGACCAACAATCAGACAACTTGCAAGATGGACTGGGGATTTATTTATTTTGTTTTCCAGATGACTGTTAAACTTTCACAGTACAGGAGAGAGTAGTGGAAGAGAGAGAAAGACAGTGAGCGCTAATTTACAGACTCCTATTGCCGCATCCCACCCACTGGGTTAAGGAGTATAATTGATGGTTGGTTTTCCTATCTGACATATGGGAGTAGGAATTCTAGGAAAAGAAACTCATCTACAAATAGGTGCATTTTAATTGGCCCTGTATTAAATTTTCATGATACCCATACACTGGCTGTGTTATTGAAGCAGAATCGAGATAAATGATAGTGGCATATGTTTGTGCTGCCTCCTAAAGAAAAGCATATTAAAGAGGATACTAAAACTTTGCCCACAGTAAGACAGGATCCCTACTAGTGACTTAAGCATTGTCTACCATCATTATAATGAAGACAGGTTTACACTGCCACAACAGTGACTGGGTTAGAAGATGCTATAAAGTCATTAGTAGGGCATCAAATTATGACAATCCTGTCACCCTGTAGCAATATATATTACTTCTGAATATTTCTGCATCGTAGCTGGTTCACTCTTCAATATTAAAAAAGTCAGCAGATAGTGAGTGCCATTTGATATAAATAGGCAGAGAACTAATTGATTTGGTTTTTTCCCCAGCATTTCCCCCCATAATGCAGAGTCCACTTATTTGTTTTTGTTGATCAGCTGAGCGTTGATCCATTGGTTGTGACAAGAATTGACTAATTATGTCATGGTCTGATAGAGAGTGACTCACCCAAAGTCACCCACCTGGCTTCCATGCTTAAGGTGGGACTAGAACTCACAGTCTCCTGGTTTCCAGCCTGTTGCCTTAACCACTAGACCAAACTGGTTCTCTGAGAATAAGGTGACATTGTAAACATTATGATTGGGAAGATCATGGTCTTGACAGCATATGTCTTTGTTGTCACTGTGATGACTGTGCCCTTCAAAATATTATCTAAATATTTACCTTCCTATGCTCAAAAATTGACAGGGATGGATGGTTGCTAGTTAAGAGAAACACTATAATCATTTTAGACTATTTTGAAGGGCAGAGACATCTTGTGACAACAAAGGTACATATTGTCAAGTTCAAGGTCTTCCCATTCGTAATGTTTACAATGGTGAAAGCTGGAGTATCATAAAAATGGAATTAAGAAAAAAATACATTTTTGGATTCCAGTGCTGGAGAAAATAGTTGAGAACGTCATGAACCATGAAAAGAACGAATTGTTCAGTACAAATTGAAACAAAACCAGACTGTTCTTTGGAAGCATAATACTAAAGCTAAAATATTTTGAACATGTAATGTGAAGGCAAGAATCATTGGATAGGACACTAATGCTTAGAAATAATTGGAGACAATTGAAAAGTGGCTTATAGAAGGCATACATGACACAAATTTGAGTTTTTAAGAACTCAAAGAAGCAGTTAACTGCCAGACCGACCAGATAAAATTGTAGCCATAAGATTATAATAGAAGTGTCACAGCTTTGGCTATGGCAAACAAAGCCCATCTTCATTAGCAATAGTGTGCTACAGCCATGACTACATCATGCTGTAAATGGTATAAATCACTCTATGAGTTCAGCCATAGCAATAAATAAAGGTGCTTTATCGTTCTGTTTGGAAAAGTTAGGGTGTGATTCAAGGTATGCTGAGAATCACCCAAAGATCTAGCTATGAGCTATGGTCATAGTTTCTGTATATATCTGCTGTATATGGTTTCACTCATCTTCCAAGCATCTCAAAAAATAAGCTTAACTGAGACAGAAGCAGGGCCCAAAGGGAAACCAAAACAAGCATTTGGTCCAAGTCTCAAGGTTGGAAGAAGGTCAAATTTAGACTCTTGTGTTTGTTTGTTTTTGATAGATGCATATGCTGATTTCTCTAAAAGAGTTCAAGGCAACTTTAAGTAGAAATTTCCATTTTAAATCACAATGCCTCCTTCTTATTTCACCTTTGTTTTTTGAATGTGTCATTTTTACCAAAAGCTTGAAGTAATCCAGATATTCTGAATCTCTGATAGAGCAAAATCAAAGAAATCCCTTTGAGGAAACCTTGGCCAGATTGGCAACCTTGTATTTGGCTTTCAGAAAGGTAAATGCTCCTGGACTTAGAGCTCTAGTCCTCATGACTATCTAAGCCACAATGTGGTATATTTGATTTTTGCTTAAGGTGTTCTACATATGAATCCATTATGATTGCAACTTTTTATTGTGGCTTGACTCAGCATAATAGATGAGGCTGATTATGGTTTATTTAGATCAACATGGAACACAAGTCGGCGAGACTAGTTTCCTGCAATCCACAAAAGTAATTTCTTGAGAATATTATCCCACTTCAGTATAAGAATAACTTTGACTCCTAGATGTCTGGATACATAGAAGACATACCAATAACATACCTGCATTCTATTGGATTTTCCCAGAAAAGAAGCATCTTTCCTTCTCATTGTTACAAATCACGCCTAGACATCTTCCAACAGAAATGGAACCTGTAGGAATTTTGCTGATTTCTTGTTTGTGAACTCAGAACACCTATCTAAACTCAGACACACTGAGTTTCCCACATGCAGGTCCTACTTTCAAGGGATAAAATATCTAGCTAGAGCTGGAGAAGACCTCTGTTTGAAACATTAAAAAAGTTACTAAATTGTGCAAACATCCTGAACCCCAAGGAGCTAATCTGGGTAGCACTAATCTAGTGTTCTGGGTAATCCTAGCCTCTATGATACAGTGTGTTATGTGAAGGAAGTATGGAGTAAGGCACAGATGATTATTTGGGATTTATTTACTTTTTTAAAATCTGCTGTGGCCTTTTCTTCATAGCTGACTCAAACTATAGTACTAATTACTGGCCTGTCAACTGGAAGAAAAATACACCCACATAAATTATGCCTTTCCTATAACTGGTTCCTATTTTGTGACAGTCATGAGGTTATAGACTGACCCTGACCTTACCTGGCAGTTGCAAGTCAAATGAAGGAAAGGGATAGATAGATTTCTCAATCACTCTAATCTGGGACACCTACAATGGCAGATTAGGCATCTGTTCAGCTTCCTGACTAACAGGTTGTGGGTACAAGATGAAGTGGGAGGGAGTTTTGTGTTCTTCACATTCTCTCCTCTGGTCTGTTTGGCTATTTGTGAGCAAGGCTATAACACTCTTCTGAAAGAGAGCTAAACCTATAGTCAAAATGACAGGTCCCAGGCATAGAGGGGCTCTACTCTAGGAATAAACAAGGAACGCCAAAGACAACTATTGAATAGTTGTTGCTATTGAGCTGTTGACTCGTGCTGTAAAGGAGCAAAGGTGCTGGGAGTGAATGACCAATGCATTCATTTCTGATCTTATGGCTGGCAAACCAGGAAGTACTGGTGGAAAGCCATGGAGAATACACACAGACTTCTGATTTACACAACTTACACAACTGTGATTAGCTTGCACAGTTAACAACATGGTGCTCAGTGCCACCAAAGCCGGAATGAACTAAGTAAGTAACTGTGATGCATTGCATGAAGAGCTGAATTGTAGACCCTGCAGCTTGAATGAGTCTGGGCCTGGAAGAGTTGGCTGGTCAGGCAGGGAGACAATTTTTAGAGGCTTTTGCAGGTCTTCAGACACAACAGCAACAACAACATGGCTGTGTAAAACCTCTTGTCAACAGAAGAGGAAAACTTGTAATGAATACAATGGAGACAGAACTGGCCACATGCAGCTACAGAACCCACCTCTCCCAATTGATCTTTTGTGAAGCAGAGCTCTTTCAGAAGAGACCACATCCCTGTTAAAAAAAAAGCAGGCCTCTCATTCTTACAAAAGTGCCCTAGACTCATGTTTGTAAAGAGCTTGCATAAGATCAGACAAGCACTGGCAGGTGCCTCTGAGGATGTCAGAACCCTCCTCATGGGAACCACGAGGGTTTCCAGTTTCCAGGGGATAGAGGCACTTGCAGCAACTTAAAGAGGAACTGAGGAGACAAATGGTAGGTGAAGCATGCCAGATCATATCCATTGTGAGAATGGTGTCAGGATAAGAGAGAAAGCACAAGCTTAAAAGTACAGCAGCTCCTTACTTCAGATTCAGACTTCAGATTGCCTCGGTTATAAGATGGAGATGAGACAAAGGCAGGGATGATGAGGTTGACAGAAAAGAGATTGACAAGGCATGTCCATACTGTGGTTAGGGGCAAGTGTGGAAGGAAGACCTCAATCTTTGTCTCTTATGTTCACCTGATTTCTTTCTGAGGCATCCAAAGTAACATACTTTGTCCTTCAATTCTATGTTAGCCTTCTTCACGCCAATCCTGTGAGACAGGTGAGACTCAGCTAAAGTGTCTCGAATTCCCCACAATGCTTTATGGCTCGAGGGGAGGAGGGGGCTCTGTTCAATATTTCAACCAGTATGTCATGTTTTCCTGTCCTTCCCTGCCTGATAAATGGAAAGTGCTAATGGACATCTAGTACTAAAGTGATTCATCCTGCTTTCCTGTCTGGCATATGTCAAGTCATAGAACGTACCCGATTGTTTTAGGTCTGTTCTTAATCTAATTTCTGCTGTTTCAGGGTTTTTTCTGGGGGGAAAGGAGGATGAATCAACCCAGTGGGAACATCATCCAGAAATGGTCAAAAACAAAGCTGCTTGCTGTTAGGCTTTAGCAAGTTCTGTATGGGATCTAACACCAGCATTTGGAGACCATTTAAGAAGGCACGATTGATTTAAGAAGCCTTGATTGCACAGCTCAGTCCAGGATTTTGAAACATTTATTCCCTAAACTGATTATCATCTATTGGGATGCCTAGATAATAATCATGGGTCATGAGGTGAAGAGCAGAATTCTGTCCATGCTTACTAAGAAGTGAGCTCCACTGACTGACTGCCAGGAAAACGGATGCAGGACTGCAAACTGAAACTTATTTTTAGGGGGGGGTGTCTGCAAGATACCTCAGATCCAAATTCATTGGGACGAACAGGATTGCAGACTAGCCTGTTCTGAAGGGACCGTAGAGCAAACTCATCCCACACTGGTACCCGAGGAAGTGGATGGAGGAGTAAAGCAGGAATATTCCTGGAGCATAGATTTAAAAAAGTCAAGAGGGTGACTGCAACAGTCTGAACAGTTGATAAGTATTAAAAAAGGGCAAAATTTCGATCACACACTTTTTAAAAAAATTTGCTGACACCCTCCAGTAAAGATATGCAAGGTGGAGGAGAAAGTTATACACAGAATTGGTATGTTTCAGAAATGTATAGGTATGTATGTATGCAGTGCTTTTTTGTAAAAGAAAAAGGTGCCGGAACTCGCACGTCATATAACCTGCCTTGCCTACCCTACAAGGTTCTATCCAAAAAAAGGTGCCGGAACTCCGTTCTGAGCATTCTATGACAAAAAAAGCCCTGTATGTATGTATGTATGTATGTATGTATGTATGTATGTATGTATGTATAAAATTTGTTTGCTGCTCACGTCTTATCCAAGGCCTGTGGGAGGCTTACAACATATTTTCCAAGGTGGAGCCTTTCCTATATCTTTATGAATAGTGAGACAACGCTAGACCAGTGTTTTAAACATCCATATTCTAGATTTCAGAATCTCAGAGAAAGAAGGGGGGGGGGGGGGAGAAAGAGTAGCCGCCAACGGTGGAGATGGGCCGCACAAGGGTGATGGTGGGTGAGAAGAGGGAACAGAAGGTGGCAGCTGATAGGAATGCCCGGCCTTCGCCCAGACCAGGGATAGGCAACCTCGGCTCTTTTATGACTCATGGACTTCAACTCCCAGAATTCCTGAGCTAGCTATGCTTCAGAAAAACTCAGCTATGCTGGCTCAGGAATTCTGGGAGTTGAAGTCCATGAGTCATAAAAGAGCCGAGGTTGCCTACCCTTGGCCCAGACAGATCGAGTAGCGTCGGTAGAAGGGAAAACGCAAGTCTCGTGCGCGAGTCCGGACGACGTGGCGCTGCTTTCAAGAAAATGAAGGCGAGGCGGCGACGGAAGAGGCGGAGGCGGTGAAAGGAGGCGTGGCGAAGCGGGGTTGCCGGCTCCTCGTCCCGGCCTGTCCACTGGTTTTTAATTTCCCTCTTCCCCGCCATGTTCACGAAACACAGCCGTTTCTTCCCATTCATTTCTCCTTCGCCCTTGCCCCCTAGTAGTAAAATTAGCCTTTTCGTCTTTGGGAAACGGTCCTGTGGATTGAAGTTGCTTCGGAGTCAGTTACATTAACATTGTCTCACGCTCCTTCGGTTGAAGTCGGTCAGTAGAAAAGGCATCGCACAAAACTTCACCTTTGGTTTCACACACACCCCCCCGCCTTTTCTCTACAGGGGCGAAGAAACGAGACCACCTGAGGGGGCCGATGGCACAGAAGGGTGTCTGACTGGCCTGGCTGTGGATAATGCAAGATGGGACCATTTTTGTTTGTGGATTATGCATGACTTAGGGGGCAGGTAGAGAAGGGAACGGGTAAAAATAAAGGGTCCCCTTTTTAATTGAGTGACAAGTCCCTGCAGTTTTCTCTTCTCTTGCCATTGCCTACTTCCTCGAGTTGAGAGAAAGTGTCGGGATCAAGGTCACCTAACTGGCTTTGGGCCTAAAGCTGGACTAGAAATCACCTTATCACTACACCAAAGTAACTTTTATTGTATTGGGTGGGGTGGAATTGGGGAACTTGCTAACCTGGTGAGTCAAAAGGATTCCCCATCCCCACCAGCCAGACAAAAAGGTCTGGCTAGATTTCATCCCTGAAGATGGAATAGTTCTTGAGCTTTTGCACCACATATAAACAGATTGAAAATAATTGTAAAAAAAAGTATTTTTTTATTTCTTGCCCCACCGTAACTCCAGTTGAAATAACCAATTTGATTCATGGAAAGAGGTCAGACAAAAATCACTGGCCATTTTAGGGGCTTCCGAGGCCACAAAGTTTAATAACCATAGCGCCAAAGCTGGGAACCGCCGTAGAGTCTTCTTCACGTGGCGTTAGGCAAAGACGAAAACAAATGCTAATCCGGCAGGGTTCGCACGACACAAGGACCCGCTGAAAGGAGGTTGGGCTGAACTGTGGGAACGGAGCCAAAGGCTTTGTTGAGATGTGACCCTCTTCTGCTGTCAGCTCACAAAGGAAACTAAAAAATAAATAATTGCGGGGAGGGGGCTGGATGAGAATGCGCGATCGTACAGGAAAGGCTATCCAGTTTATTTGTCGCGGTGTGTGTGTGTGTTTAGAGCCAAGAATTATTTTTCTTGGATCCGAGAGAGAACCCCTTTAGGATCTGATGCCAAAAGAACGGAATGCTACTTACGGAAATCGCTCGGAGTTTAGAGACAAGGAATCAGCAATGCGTTTACGCGGGCTCAGTGATTTACCAAGCCGATCTTGGCTGGCGTTACCTGGGCTTAAAAACGGAACAAGGTGGGACTAACGACGGTAGAATATTTCAGGTGTTAGCCCCGCTGGGAAGCCACTAGATACCCCCAGAAGAAAGTAATAACACCCGGCCTCCTTAATTATTCGTGAATTCCTCAGGAGCCCCACACAGCGAAGAAGTCCCCCTCCCCCGAATAAAGTTCTGCCAAGCAACGGGCCTTACTACGGAGGAAGATTTTTTTTATTTTTTTTAATTTAAAGTACCTTTCTTATTGTCAGCGTCTTATTGCTCCGCCATCACTACTCGACTGGGCGGCCGAATTCCCCCGGAGTTTGAACGCGAAAGCTGGGGATTTGTTAGGGTTTCTTCGCGTTTAAACTGAAGACTTTGCTGGGGTGCTTTGTAGGGTCGCCACGGCTTGTTTGCTACACTTTCGGCCATCCTAATTCTGGGAGGCCCAAGGATTTGGTTCGAGATAAGCGGGCGGGAAGGACTTCAGGGCTCAAATGACTAAGTCGCTGTTTCGATTCTCCGAAATATTAATTAACTCAAATCTATGGAGGGAAATTACTCTTCCATCTTGGGTTTATTGGGTAAACGATACAGTAACAGTGCAATAAACTGCCTCATTTTCAAGGTAGAGGTTTGGATGGGACTATCTATCGGCTCTTTCGTAGACCGACGGAGTAGAAGGATTGCAGTTTTAACCGGATGGCATACACCGGAAACGCTATTTCCCCCAAGCCCATAAACGGGAAGGACGACAATCCCCATCGGCCCCAGCTATCGTTCTCTCTGGGGACGACGCAAGTCGCCTGTTCAGTCCTTTCGGGTCCTCTAATTTAAGAAACACTCTCATAAATCGCGACGACCAGGAGACCTGTGACACCTAGAAGGTGAAAGCGGTTTTTTTGGTACATCGGTTGCCGAGGATTACGGTTCTCCTTCTCAGGGGCAGTCCACAAAGATACGCTCAGTAGTAATTGGGGGGAGGGGGTTACAAAAGAGGGGGGGGGAAGGAATGGAGGAGACATAGGATTCATGCTACCAATTTTTTCCTGTTCTTTGAGCCGTAAAATACAGTCCCTGGAAAAAATAAAAATGCTGATAGCATTCTTGTGATTCCCTTCTCTGCCAATCCAGCCCTTGGTGTTTAGGGTCCGTCAAAGGAGGAAAACAACCTTGGGTTCCCTTTCCCGCCCCCCCCCCCCTCTTTATATTTGACGCGTTTTGTCTCGACAGGACTCGGGGAGGCCTGGGGCCACTCAAGTCGAGCCAGCCCTCTGGACAACGTCGGTCGTGAGCTGGGATCCCACCTGCTTCAGGTAGGAATGCAACTGGCGGACGAGCAGCTCTTTCCTGCCAGGCGTCAGGTTGCTTGGGAGCAGCCCTTGAAGGGCAGACTTTTTAGCAACGAAGGGGCATTGACTTGAGCTGGAGGCTTTCATAAGCTTAGACAAGTGGGGTCAGTTCGGGCCCGGCAAGGTTTCAAGTGGCCTCATGTAAGTATCTGGGAAGCTGGGAAAGTTGCGGTACTTTTCCAGTCACGTTGGCTTCAACTCCCATCATGCCCTACCGTTGTGGCTTTTCTGAACCATGGTCGTTAAAGCCCAATCCATCCGGAGAGCATCCCGCTGGCAAAACAGCTCCGACTCGACCTATCGTGTAAATAATGTTTAT
Source organism: Vipera berus (assembly GCF_964194415.1). Lineage (NCBI taxonomy): Eukaryota > Metazoa > Chordata > Lepidosauria > Squamata > Viperidae > Vipera > Vipera berus. The sequence goes on along the minus strand of NC_138202.1, from coordinate 249,516,640 downwards.
GCGTTTTATAAAACGTGCTTGCCTTCCAACACCATCACGGCCTCAGAAGAAACACACGTGGACTCCAGAACGCCCCGATAAATGAAAGATCCATAGACCAAGGGTTAGTTATTCACATGGGGGCATGAAGAACATAGTACCCTAAGGCATAGGAGGGTTTTTTTTGGGGGGTGGTATTGTCTGATTGAGTAACAATCTTAGATGGAAAGGTGAAGTATACATTTAATTGTTAAAAGAGGGGGGGAAAGCCACCTTACTCCCATGAAACTTGTTTACCTTCAGTTTGGTGGCGTGGAGATATTCTGGACTTTAATCTCGATCATTCAAACCAGGCATGACGAAGCTGGGGTAGGGAATGATGGAAGCTATGGACAGTTCAGACGGAAGGGGAGCCTGGCCCCGAAAGACTAGTACCATTGCAGCCCTTTTCCTCGGAAGTAAGGGCTACAATTGCCGGTGATTAGGATTTGACTCGGCAAGGAGAAGGCCCTTTAGAATAGAATAGAGCTAGAAGGGACCTTGGAGGTCTTCTGCTCTTTCCTGGGCCTCTTCTTTGGACGTCCTGAGTTGTGGTTTATAGGCCACCCAACCGTCCTTGCAGTGCTCTAAAGCAAATCTCATTTCCATTATGCGGGTTGCTACATTTTGTCTCGCACTCACTCTCCCGGTTCAGCTGCCTCTGATTCTCGGAGTCTGTCTGGAAAAGTCCCTGTAGTTTTCTTGGCAAGGTTTTTCAGAAGTGTTTTGTCTTTGCCTCCTTCCTAGGGCTGAGAGAAAGTGACTGGCTCAAGGTTACCCAACTGGCTTTCTGCCTTAGGCGGGACTAGAACTCCCAGTCTCCCGGGTTCTAGACTTAATGGCTTAACCACTCCAAAGCCATTCCACATTTGCAATTTTTAGCGCCATTCAGCCACTGCCGGAGGCAAGACATGGCGAACATAGACAGCTTTTATACGTCCACACAGATTGGCCCCCGGGTGTGTGTGTGTGGGGGGGAGACAGGAGCGCTAAGGACTGAAATCGCCAGGCAGGAAATGGTCAAAAGTGGAGCCTGCAGTTCTCTACTTCTTGTTAGAAGGCAATCTCGGCAGAACCAGGAGAAAAATTTTATGCGCTCAGGGAAAGTTGATCTTTGCTCTCTTCTTTCTTTCAGACTTTGGATGGTTTCATTTTTGTGGTAGCTCCTGATGGCAAGATCATGTATATTTCGGAGACTGCCTCGGTGCACTTGGGTTTATCGCAGGTACGTTAATCATCCCAGTGGAATCAACCTCAACAGACCTCAACATACATACATACATACATCATCTCTCTCTCTCTCTCTCTCTCTCTCTCTCTCTCTCTGTATATATATATATATATATATATATATATGTATATATATGTATATATGTATATATGTATATATGTATATATGTATATATATATATATATATGTATATGTATATATATATGTATATGTATATATATGTATATGTATATATATGTATATGTATATATATGTATATGTATATATATGTATATGTATATATATGTATATGTATATATATGTATATATATGTATGTATATATATGTATGTATATATATGTATGTATATATATGTATGTATATATGTATATATATATGTATATATATATGTATATATATATGTATATATATATATATATATATATATATATATATATATATATATATATATATATATATATATATATATATATATATATATATATATATATATATATATATATATATATATATAAATGCTCCGTCTTGAACATTTCGTGGCCAGATCAATCTGAAATCCAACGTCCCCCCTCCCCCGTCCCCCGGGAGGGACCCCTCCATTAAAAACATACCTCCCATTAAAAACATAGCCCCCCCATTAAAAACAGCTATTTGGTGTTCTAAAGAGATAGAGTGGTTTTTGTTAAATGGACTTGTCTTTAGTTCAATGGACTTGTCTTCTGAAAGTCTTTCCTAGGACACTGCGTTTTGTGAATGCCTTGAATCCATCTCATTCCAAATCAAGAACGTGTTTTCAAATCCCCTTGAAGGTGACTCCAGTGGAGTGAGGCCATCAGGGTTGAGACTTCAGGTCTTCTCAAAATGATCAGAAGGATACCAAGAGCAATGGGGACAAGTTGCTGTTTGGGACACCTCTGTGGAATAACGCAGGTGGTGTTTCCAGTTTTACTCTCTTTCCCTGTGCTGCTCTGACTGTGTGATCCAATTTGGAAGCTGCCTTGGAGTCGGTGGTAGTCATTCCAGGGAAATATAGAGGATTGAAGCTTCCGGATGCATTCTATTCCGCTCATTGGGATTTACTGGTTTTGATTAAACCTTTAAACTGCAGCCTCAAGAGTGATGCTGTTCTGGCCACAGTTCTAGGCTAGAACTCGGCGACCTTCCTGCTCCACCAAATTATCTCCACATAGAAAAACCTGGTGCGTCTTTTGGCGCAGCCTTTTCATAGCCTGCTTGCCCTTCTAGGTGAAAGGATACTTTTATTTTTTTAACCATACAAGGAGAAGAGGGATGTCAAGATTAGCCATTTAATTTAACCGCCTTACCCTGCGATAAATTTCCATCCCAAACCTTCAGCAGCGTTCTGTAGCCTCTGATCCTTCCCAACGAGGGGATCACTCGAGCCACCCGCCCTCCCTCCCTCCAAACGAGTCGAAGATCGTGGCCTGGAGGGCCAGAAGTTGTTGGGTGTCGGTTAGCTTGCTCGTTGCCTACCTCGGCAGGCAGAGAGCAAGCAAAAGCCTAAGGGCCCATTCGCTGGGTTCGCACGCAGCCTGGTTCACACGAGCTGGGTTCACCCAATGCCATTAAAGCCTAACCAGAGCCCACGACGTGCGAACCCAGGCTTTTTTGGGGGGGGGGGAATGGAACCCGTCGTCCCATTTATTGTGTGGATCGGGGGTCTTCCCAGTCAAAGCCCCAGTCTTCCCCCAGCCTCAGACCCGAACCGGCAGCCCTGCCTCAATACGCTGCAGCGCTCTTCTCTCCCCCCCCCCCGCCCCGCTTCCTTTCTTTCAGGTAGAGCTGACCGGCAACAGCATTTACGAATACATCCACCCGGCCGATCACGACGAGATGACCGCCGTCCTCACCGCTCATCAGCCCTATCATTCCCACTTCGTTCAGGGTAACTCGCTCGGGGAAGGCGGGCGGGGAAGGAAAGGCGGCGGCGGCGGCGGCGGCGGCGGAGGAGGAGGAGGAGGAGGAGGAGGAGGAGGAAGGGGGGGGTCGCGCTAGCAGCCTCCTCCCTGACATGCGCACTCTTCTCCTTTGCCTCGCAGAGTACGAGATCGAGCGCTCCTTTTTCCTACGGATGAAATGCGTCTTGGCCAAGAGGAACGCGGGCCTCACCTGCGGAGGCTACAAGGTAGGTAGCGGCGCCAGCGCCAACTGGTGGCCAAGCTGAGAACTGCCGGAGTCCCGGCTGGCGGAAGGTATATTGAACATGTAAAAGGCGCCTTGGAAACTCCACAACGAGGGGGAGGGGGTGTGTCCCTTGGTGCTGTCCCGCGCCTGGCTGTTTTCTTGCAGACGTTTCGTTACCCAAACTAGGCAACATCATCAGTGCTGGTATGCTACTCACTCCAAGTATTCCCGGCTTGCCCAATTTGGCGCTCTCCACTCGCGTTGAAACTGCAGATCCCCCGCCTTTTGGAATCTGGCAGCTCTGAAAGAATTGCAATCCCAGCCTATCTGGAAAGGGTCAGATTGCAGCGCTTTTCCTTTTAATGTCTTGCAGTTGTTGGTCCGGGTAGTGGCTGCGTTCTTGTCTTTCAGATAGGAGGTTTTTCCTCCGAGGCTTCATGCTAATTGAGATAGAGATGTCGCCCACACTTATTTAGGAGGAAGCCCCATACTGTGAAATTTATAGCTGAGTAAACAGGCATAGGATTAGTTTGTAAAGCAGCAAGCCTCTGCATACTTGGGAGTAAGCCCCTTGAAATCCACTTAAGCCCCCATGATTTCACTCAGCTTAAATTCAGGGAAATCTATACATCCCCAGCATACAGAAAACAAGTTTGCCTTTTCTGTTACCGTTATGGATAAACCCCCAATACGCTGAATGGGGGTAGGCTTGCACACTAAGAATCACTGAAGGGGCATTCCAATTTCAAGGATCCTTATTTGGTAGGGAGATCCTAGAGAAATCAAGTTCAGATATTCTTGGTTAATTTAAAAGGCTGAGTATTCTGTTGGTGGTGGAATTATTTTTTTTCCCAGTGCAGCCTGAAAATTAGAATTTTGCTTAAGGCTAAAACCTACGTAGTTATTAATTTTACACTACTTGATGGAACTTGTGTCTGAACAGAGGCATAGGGGGCTGAGGGCTGAGCTTTAAAAGATTACTGAAGAGGTTTTTGTCTTAAGCTTCATGGATTGCAGGACATTCATCTCTGAAAGCAAGCCTATGAAATAATAATTATTTTTTTAAAAAAGGGCTTCAATGAGCCTTAGTGTAATTACTTGTTGAATGAAAATAACTGAATTGTCTGCGGAAGTCTATAGTATTTCTTGGGACTGGTTCTGTGCCAATCTTGTTTCAGAAGTTTTTATTTATGTAGCCAGGATCTCTCCTCTTGCTCCATATTGTCTTTCCAGCCATTAATGTAGCCTGATCCCATGCAGTGTACAGAACTGTTATCCTTTTGAATTCTTGCATGTTGACATGCTTTTATCAAGTGATAGGAAAGATCCCTCCAGGCAGGTTACATTCACTGTAACTCCTAAGGCTATGTTCACAGTGATTCATAGTATCTTATAGGCCATTCCTTCATTAGAAATTAAAAGCAATTTATAGCATACACCATCACTGTGCTGATCTAACAGGAAGGAAAGCAGGTTTTATATCACCAGAATAATAGCTGGGTGTTGTTAGAAGAGCTATAAATTGCTACTGAAGAAATGCCCTATAAAATCATTAGCGCCATGAATTTCTGTAGCAATGGCTAGATGACACTATTACACACTGTGATTCACAAAAAGGAAAATTGTTTCAGGCCGCAAATCTATCTACAAATCCTATAGGATAGTTGAATTTATTTCAAAATCAGCGTGCATAGGGTTGTGTGGTGAAATATCACTAGAGGTAATTGTTTTATTCCATGCTTGAAGGTAAAATCATACTTGTTGAGGGCCCATCATTAGGATTGCTGGAGCATGGATACATGTTATTTGCTTGTTACTATACAGTTGAAGACTGGCAGTGAATATAATTTAACTTTATTCAGGCTTGCACCAAAAGTGATCCTTTGGAAATATAAATGTATGAAGAGAGGAGCAATGAGAAGATACAAAATGGACTACAGCGTGCTTTCACTGAGAAGCATCAACATGTGGGGAGGGGATATCCTCCACGTTCCTTTTGGAATTCCCCCATTCAGACATGCATGTCATTCTAGTGTGCCTATCATATGGAAAACCTGGTTAATCGTATAATTGGGCTCTGATATACCCCACACTGCATATTTGCCATGGCAGAAGCCTGCAAGGGGGTGGGAGTGGCTTGCTGTTGTGTAGATGACTTGAGATGACTTTTTTTGTCTCTTTGCCCTGACAGGTGATTCATTGCAGTGGTTACCTAAAGATCCGTCAGTACAGCTTGGACATGTCCCCTTTTGATGGCTGTTACCAAAATGTTGGCTTGGTGGCAGTGGGCCACTCCTTACCCCCCAGTGCTGTGACGGAGATTAAGCTGCACAGCAATATGTTTATGTTTCGGGCCAGCCTGGATATGAAGCTCATCTTCCTTGATTCACGGTAAGTCATCACTTGGGCTTCCTTTAGGCCAACAATAGCCCAAACAAGATTAGGTGGCTGGTTGCCCTTTTCTTTTCTGAATCTATTTGGGCTTCCATCTCATTCTCATAGGGTTTGTTTGCTTTAATTTTGATCTAGTCTGCTGGCAAACCAACCTTACTGAGGCTTATTAACAAACCATGATTAAAAATCTAGGCTTGGCATGATGTGTGAAGCCAATCTCATTCTGTCTTTCTCTCTCTCTGTGTGTGTCTCTTTTTGGTAGGGTAGCTGAGCTGACTGGTTATGAACCTCAGGACTTGATTGAGAAGACACTGTACCACCACGTCCATGGCTGTGACACTTTCCATTTGCGCTGTGCTCACCACCTGCGTAAGGAGCCTCTTCCCTTTGAGCCTTTGAAGCCCTCAGCTGAGCCCTGTTTACTCAGAAGTAAGTCACACTGAGTTCAGAGGGACTTACTCCCAAAGTAAAGTGGGCTGACTGGCTGGGACTTTCCCAAGCAGAAGAGCAATTGAACTCACCTTTGCTAGTAAGACAGTCTCAGCACATAGTTGAAAAGAGAGGGATAACAAAATTAAGATATATTTTTCAACAGGTTGATGAAAAAAGGGAAGGGAAGGGGTGGGGGAAGGGATAGATACATTGCAAAGGGCAATATCTCCTATGGGTCCAGTCAGGCACACTTTGGGGAAGTTAGTAAGTCAAGATGGTTATCATAGCCACATGAACCAAGCCCCATCCCTTTTATCTGTCTCTTGTTGTTGCATGCACACACAAAGAAGTGGGGCTTTAAAATCACCAACTTTTAAAATCCTCTTCTTCAGTAGATACTGCTGCTTCCAATATGTTACAAAAGAGCACATCCTTTTGTCATTCTTCCACCCATTAAGTACATGGCAGCAGGGGCTGGAGACACAACTTTAGAAAAGAAAAAAACACCAGCTTTTAAAGATATTTTATACAAGAAATGAATTCATTGTCTAGGGGAGCACTGTTTGATCTACTACGAATTGTGTTATTGTGATCATAATCACTAAATTCCTGTGACCATGAAACATTACTTTTTCCACACAGGATTTCTGTACTGTACTATAGCAGTAGATGCTCTGATTTCCGCCTGCTTCTATTTTTATCTTTGGCTTTGGTTCACTCTATCTGCAGTGAACATTGAGATAATGACCTGTATTGACTTCTTAGAATCATCCAGACATTCTTGAAGTAATATAAAGCCTATCTTCATGTCTATTATTACAACACAAATAGGTGACTCTAGAAGGTTGTTTCACTAGTAGGGAAATAAGAATTACAATAATGACAAAAGCAGCAACCAAATTTTTACTTGGGAGTTAACCTTAGTGAATTCAATGAGACTCACTTCTAGCAATAGCAATAGCACTTAGACTTATATATCGCTTCATAGCATTTTACAGCACTCTCTAAGCAGTTTACATTGTTGCCCCCAACAATCTGGGTCCTCATTTTGCCGACCTTGGAAGGCTGAAAGGCTGAGGCAAGCTTGAGCTGGTCAGGATCAAACTCCTGGCAGTTGGTAGAGTTTGCCTGCAATATTGCATTCTAACCACTGCACCAACATATAAACACTATGTATACAGTATGTATGTATGTATAAATGTAGAATAGACAGGACACCATATGTGGTTAGGGGAGACCGTGAGTTCTACTCCCGCCTTAGCCATGAAAGTCAGCTGGGTGACTTTGGGCCAGTCGCTCTTTCTTGGCCCAAACTACCTCCTGGGGTTTTTGTTGTTGTGAGGAAAATAAGAGGAGAAAGGTATGTTGCATATGCTTGCAGCCTTGAGTTATTTATAAAATAATAATAAAGGTGGGATCTAAAGCAATCAATCAGTCAATACATATATACATAAACAGATATAGTAGAAACAAATTATTCTTCTGACTGCTATGAAAAGAATCATCCTCATATCTCCTAAATGTGACATAGCAGTGTCTAGTAACCATTTTGATATACCATATATTTGTAACATTACCTTTGTCTACAGCTCATAGTTGAGGCATCTTAAATTCATATTTAGCTGTTCCAGTTTTGAAGTAGTGTTTTCCACCTTTTGCCATTTTTCCCCCCATGAGCACTATCTAACACACTTTATAGCCCTCCTCCCCTCTGATCACTGGACACTGTCCTCTATGGCAATCTTGGTTTAGGTTGGAAGAGACACCAAATATCTGGCTTGTCCAGAGACTCATGTGATGTCTAACTGCTAGTTTCCAAAGCTTTGTCACATTATGTAGGCTCTTTGTATACACAAGGGTAGTACTTTTTTTTTTTGAAAGTGTGCTATACTTCAAATGACAATAGCTTGAGAATGCTACTTACTGGTGCATTATTTAAATTAGCAAAATGGGGGTTGCATGGCCATATCTTTTACTGTTTTTATGACTGGTGGTGGTTGTGGATCAGTAGCACCATTTTCACTTACTTAGTTGGCAAGTCACAAATGGAGCTTGCTTGCTATTAGTAGCTCCTATTAGTAACTTCATCATCTACCCTCCCTCTACATCTACAACCTATCAGCATGGTAGTTGTTTGTTTTTTTTATATTCAGAAGAATGCTGGACTGTGTCCCAAAACAGTCCAATAGGCAGGTTTCTAGATGAGGAATACTTGTAACCTGTTAGTTGGGCAACATGCTATGTGACTTAAGTCACCTATTCACCCAACTTTCTCTCCCCTCACGTACATGTTAAAGAAAGCAGTTTTTGACTGTTTATCCCATTGGTAGGTGATGCTTGATGGCAGGAAAATCTGCAATTCCAATTCATCTTTAAAAAATGCCAGTTTGAGAAAGTTTGTGCCACTTGCCAATTTGGAAAAGCTCATGGGAAGGAAGGAAGGAAGGAAGGAAGGAAGGAAGGAAGGAAGGAAGGAAGGAAGGAAGAAAAGAAGGAAGAAAGAAAGAAAGAAAGAAGGAAAGAAGGAAAGAAGGAAAGAAGGAAAGAAAGAAAGAAAGAAAGAAAGAAAGAAAGAAAGAAAGAAAGAAAGAAAGAAAGAAAGAAAGAAAGAAAGAAAGAAGGCAGACTATATTTCAAAGAGGATTTTTTAAATATTTTTTCCCAAAGAACCTGAGACCTATTAAGGAAATGGAATAATCAACTCCACTTCTTAGAAAGTTTATTTTCATGAAGCAGTAAACATGCATGTTCCCCTTCCCCTGATTTTGCTCTGTTCTGTGATGTGTTAAGAATAGTGTATGAGATTGATTTGAAAGTGGCCTCTGTGGAATGCTATCTCAATTCTAAATGAGCAATTACAGTGAGATCTTTTGTTGATCCAGAACTATTCAAATCAAGGGAGGTTTGGGATTTTGGTCATTCTTACTTTCCTGCAACTCACTCTGATGACTAAAACCTATTTTATAACTACACGCACATGAAATAATACCATTGATTTCACCTTCACCTCCTGGTAAATGAGCCTAGGATAGTTTTTCAGGTTAGGATATACTTTTCCAAAGAAAGTTGCTTCACTGCTTTCCATAGTTTACTGATCCCCTTCTTGAGTTCTGTATCTTCTGTCTTCTGCCATAAGTGGAAAAACAGCAGGCAAAACCTCTCCTAATGTTTCAACTCCAAATGTGGGAGAAGTGATCACATTAAATCTAAGACACCATCTAGAATGAATAGGTTTAAAGCCACTTTTTTGCTTTACGCATGTGCGATACCTTTAATTTTTGAAGTCCTGTGTATAATGCATGCACCTCAACCATCTTTTAAGTATACAGGATTCAGAATGACTTGTAAAATGCTCAGATTTTAGTCTTTTCAAATCTCACGCAAAGCCAGGTTCATTTCAGTGCTTCATTTTATAAGTAAAATTGAGAGAAAAGAGAATCCATGTTTATATTGTCCGTTAAATGCCCTCTGAAATAGAGAATTAGGCTGGTCATTTACTGAAGAGAATAGATCATCTACTTATAGAAATTATTGTGTTGATGTTCCACTCTAAAGAAATTCAACTACTGTACAGGATCATTTAGTGTGTTGACACTAGAAAATCTGAAGTCATTGATTAACAAAAAGTATTTGCAAAAATAGCTCTTTGAGTACTTAAATTACCTGCTGCTTCTGTAATTGTCATTAAATAACTGCCTTCTGAAACATCATTTTGTAATTGATGAATTATTATCTGAAAAGAGGTCAGGTGCTGAAATTTTATAGCCGATTTTAGATAACTAAATCCCCCCCCCCCCAATCTTCAGGGATTTGCTTCCGATACGTAGATACATAGACTTCTGATACATATTTCTGATACATAGATTTCTACTATAGGTAGTCTTCTGCATACTAGTTTCTTCAATTTGGAGCTCTCCAGATGTGTTGGATTGCAACTCCCAGTAAATTGGTAAGCACCATGTTGAGGAGGGGCAGGTTCTCTGTAAATATGAGATTGAGTCTCGTTGAATTCACTGCAGCTTACCTCTTAGCAGTCATGTGTAGAATGACATAGTTAATAATCATTTATGTGCTTTTGGTTCTTATGCTCTTCATGGAACAAATTGACTTCCAAGAATCCCTATGATAGCAATGGTAAAGGGCATGGCTATGTATCAAACAGGCAATAGGTTGTGGGGATAAGAAGTATTTCTTCTTGAAAAATAAATTAGTTTATGTGCTCTATAGAATGCATCAATGGTCTTTCCATAGTGTTTTTATCTTCATGAAGCCTGTTATTGACTGGTTGGGTAGAAGGTTGTGAAGCGACTGGTAAAAACAAAAGTTGGTTTGAACTGGAGGTTTCCAAGCTTTCCTGAATATTAAATAAAATGTCAATGAAGCATTGATGAAGTGGAGCCTTTACAATGCAGTGTAGAGGGTCAGGACTAGGACTGTGTAGATTCAGATACAAGACCACCTTAAGTCATGGAAGCTCATTGGGAGATTTGGTCAATTTGTAGAAAGGAATACAATGTATGTTCCTCAAGCTCCTGGAGGAAAAAGCAAGGTATAAATCCTCATGAGTATCATGGTCTATATGCTGGTCTTCTGTCCTGAGAGAACAGACTCTGCAATATCCCTTCCTTAATTAAATCTGCTACTGTTTTCTCTTTCAGTGCTAGTAAAAGGGCAAGTCACCACTAAATATTACCGTTTCCTGGCCAAACAAGGTGGCTGGGTTTGGGTGCAGAGCTACGCCACCATCGTTCACAACAGCCGGTCTTCCCGGCCCCATTGCATCGTCAGCGTCAACTATGTGCTCACGTAAGTCCGTGTCCTGGAAGCTCTGTGGTACTTTTCAGAAGAGGGCACCTGAGTGCTCCCATCCAGTTTTGAGAATTCATTCAGTGCAAGAGGGGCCGTTGCTTCAGAGCTGGATTGCATAAAAAAAATGAACTACTTTTCTTTTGCCTGTTATGGGAACGCTTTAAGTGGGGCCGTAAAAAGGGCTAATATTTCAATCCTCCCCTCCCAGCCAAATCCACTTTGGCTGAAGTTTTTAGTTCACGGGTACCGCCCTTTCTATGAGTTTGGCCAGGATATCTGAAGTTCTTTCATCTGCCTGAAAGCTTTCCTTTCCTGTCTTCTTCTGTTCTCCTAGAGGGAAATGAGCAAGATTTAGGGCTTTGTCACCCCTAATGTTTGCTCACTTTCTGCCTTCTTATAGCTGAAGGGGCACCCTGCATTAAATAAAATCTAATGCAGCGTAAAAGAAAGGTTTCAACGTACGGAGTTATTTATACTTAACAAACAGGACATCTGTTTTTCTTTTTCCTCTGAAACAGGGGGTCAGAACCTGGGAGTTTGAAGTTCTTAATTTTATCCAGAGTATCTATCAAAGCTTTGTGATTTCTTTCTTGTTCAAAGGGATGAAGCATTATATGGAGAGAGGAATGGGGTAGGAGAAAGGGTTGGAGTGACTAGAAGGGGCTCAGTTAGCAAAACAATAGCATATAAGAGAAAAATATACTGTAAGCAGGACAAGGAAAGAGGATTAAAAATGTTGAAAATGTCCCCTATCCTATCGTAATTAATACTTAGGCAGTTGCTAGGAGTAAAAATGTCTGCACGATTGCACTTACAAAAAGAATGTGAAATTGCATGCAAAGCTCTGTCTTTCATTCTCCCTCTCAAACGTTTCTCTGATATAGCTATCGTTGCTCTTTTGTTCCCTGGATCCAGGTTGCTAAAGGACAATGGACACACCAGAGTCCCATTTTCCTTTCTAAATTCTGTTTGAAAGCATGATGGTTAGTGTATAAAGACAGAGAGCCAGACAATAGAGTAAAACATTCAGTAATATGTGAACCACGGCAGTTACAATAACATGGAAGATATCCATTGGCACCCCAATTTAAAAAATCCACCTTATATATTGCAAAAACAAAAAATAGCCTGTACCTTAAAAGATAGCTAAATCTCATAGATCTGCATGTCCTTGCATAAGATTTCAAGATGAAATGGATATTTTATACTCTTAATTAAAAGAGTATTTTTTAAAAAAAGAATAAAAGGTATTTCCTTTTAATGTTTTCTTTTTAATGGTTTGATGCCTGGACACTGTGAGAAATTGTAGTTTTTCAGGGTTTGAAAAAGATACTGACTGGGCTATGAGATAGCACTAAAACTCAGCTGACCTTGGTTTATCCCCAAACAATATGGCAGGCTCATAAAAGATTAGTATTTAATGTAGATGGGAAACCCTAAGTTGTTAGGCAACTACTCTAGGACTTTATGCTAATCTGGAAAGATAAAGATTTATTCTAGAAGACATCTGTGGTTATTGCTGCTAAGAAAGCTACACGGTTATCTTCATGAAGTCATCAAGAATCAATCCCAACTCAAGGAAATCTCTACCTTTATAGCTGCTGACAGAAGCATATTTTTCCATCTCTAAATTGGGTAATAGATCAACCCTATCACATAAATACAAGATATATTGTTATAGAAAGTCATTGTATTGTTTAGTTTATTCATATATAGGGATATTCTGCCAATGCATCTTGGAAGGTGAGCATATGTGCTTTTTGTCCATTGGTGCTTTTGTACTCTGTTTATTTGAATCAAAGTTTCAATTACTGATAATTATATATTCAAAATCCCTCTTTCCCCCCACCCCCTTTGTGCTAGTCCTTTAGTTACTATAATTGTTTATTTATTTGCTGTGACTTATATGTTGCTCCGCTCTAGAGACTGAATGGCTTACAGCAGGGGTGTCAAACTCAATTTCATTGAGGGCCGCATCAGCATTGCGGTTGCCCTCAGGGGGCCGGGTGGGCGTGGCTAGAGTGCGTATGGCCTACTGGGTGGGCGTGGCTAGAGTGCATATGGCCTACTGGGTGGGCATGGCCAGCTCTACATCGTTCGCATCAAGGGTGCCTATGGGGGCCTGGGCAGGAGTGGGACAGATCTGAGGGTCTCTGGCAGAAGGAGGGTCTCTGGGCCAGGGCCAAGGCAGTGGGGGCCGTTCCCTCACTGTTTCCAGGATGGCTTCACGGGCCACATGAAACCACTTCACGGGCCGGATCCGGCCCCCGGGCCTTGTGTTTGACATGTCTGGCTTACAGCAACCAATATAGGTAGGATTGAAAACAGCGAAACCATCAAAGAGTAACTGAGAGCATTCACCCAATCATGCTTATCCTTGGTATGATCTTCCCAAATGCCTTCGGGAAGATCCGCATTTCTTACGGCTAATAGAAAGCTGTACAGGAAGGGGCAGTTCAAATATCTGGGAGAAAACTGTTCCAGGGCTGGGCGTTTTACTGAGAAAGCGTGACAGGATCATGGTTCCTGTCTGTGCAAGATGGTTCAGCAACTGGTGGGGGAGGAAATGAAGCACCTGAAACTGGGTGGAATTAGAGAGGAAAGTTTGAGAGGGGGGGGGCATACAAATTTAATAAATAATATAGATAAAAGTTTGTTTATTTCCTTCACTCTCCTATCTTTTCTGACTTAGCCAGATCATTAATGCAGAGGTTGGACAAATATGCTCTAATGTTTTGTGCAAACCTTTCCCTACCTCGTTTCTTGGGTTAATTTAATTACCAGCTTAATAGTTCCAAAGGTGTTTTTTTTTCCTTCAAACAGCAACTGCATTTTCTTGTGGTTTTTTTTCTTGAAAATGGTTCGCTTCTCATTCAAGAAGCTTCTGACTTCAGAAGTCAGGACTGAAGGAAACTTCTTGCATGAGAAGCAAACTATCTTCAAGGGGAAAAAATGAGAAAGTCCAATTGCCTTTGGAAATAAAGGACTTCTGGGACAACCGTGACCTGGATGACTGACAATCTCCATAGACAACCGGCTTAATAGTGCTGTTAAAGAGAGCCATAATGTTTGCTAATCTTCCAGTTGGCTGTCTTGATTCATGTTTCACTGCAGTGGAGTGAAGAACAGAACAGTATCAACAAAACTCTGCTGTTCCTTTGCTTGTTTGTACCTTATGGTATCATCAGCTTCCTAGCTTGGTGCTTTTAACTGAACATATGGAGAAATGAGAATTTCAGTGGTCTCAAGTACAGACAGCTATTACAGAATATTGATTTCTTAAGGCAGAGATGTGCAATGTAAGATGTAGGGTTTTTTTTAAATATTTATTAGCAGCTGAAAGGCCCAGAGAGCAAGGAATATAGAATCTGGAAACTGTTTATTTATCTATTTCTATTTATACAGCTTCTGGGTATTGTACAGTTAAAAAAGATAAAATAGTTTAAAAATTAGGGAAAAAAGAATAACATTGAACATACAGAGTATATGCCAGTGGGCGTGACACCAGTCTATCCCAGAGCCAGATTTTTAAAGATTGTTTAAAAATTTGTAAAGTCAGGTTAATTTGAACCTCTGGGGATATTACTCCAGGGGGTAGGCAATGTGACTGCTCTGTTTGGTCAGGAAAACGCTCTTGGGGGATTAAAGCATTTCTTTAACTTTCTGCTGAGAGTCGGCACATTCGATTTGCCATCAGTTTGGAATGGCATGATTTTGTGGGACCCTCAAATCCTGAAAGAGAAATTTAGGGATATATGTAGCTCAATTCAGATTGAACTTGCATTTATCCTGCCTCTCTTTTATTACTTTAGTAGGCGTTTTTGGACATTGTGCAACTAATTGTGAGTCCAATAACATGGCCACTTCCTCAGTCAGATCTTGCAACTAAGCCCTGACATTTGGATTTTTCAAGATTTTAAATGAGTTCCTCCTACTGTTGTCACTCCCCAAATCCTTTCAATTCCTAACCCAGGTAAACAATTCAGTTAAGGTACTCTGTTGATGTCATTCTCTGACATGGGCTGCATGCTGGCTTAGCCTAGGGATTGTTTACTGAGAGAGAGATTCATGAAATTATTTATATAACACAAAAAGTACACCATAATATATTTCCTATTAAGAAACATATTCCATTTTCCCAGCACTGTAGAGCATATTCCCAATAAACGTATATAGAATTACAGTCTTAGAAATTATTAATACAATATTATGTTCTGATTGGATTGGGTTTCCCTCTTTGTTATAAGTATATACACTTTCATCTTAATTACTGGTCTTTGAGGAATAATTCTGTCTAACGTGATTAAAGCATATATAGATATAGATATATGAATATGAAAATATATTTATCCTCATTGATACCTGCATCCATTAATAGACTGGGCAAGTAATTACAGATTGTAAAAACACTGAATAATGATGGTTAATGAATACTGCCCAGATAATTAATTTGGTTTTGCTTTTTTGCACTTTGATGTTTTGATTTTGAATACTGTATTTTGTAATATTGAGGATTTGTTCTGTCCCACGTGTTGTCTGTTATCCATACATAAGCCCAGGAGGCAGTTGTTAACCTTTTGTTCAGGAAAACATATATTTGTGAAAATTGTTTGATGAAGTTCCAATATTTGCCCTACTATTTAATCACAGTTGTTTTCCTACTAAAAATATTTCTGATGATTTTTTTCCCCTTAGCAATTCCTCCATTTTACCTCTATAGCTTCTTCATTTCATCTATATAAGCCCTTTTCCAATTCTGTATAACTATGAAAAAATGCTAAAAACTGCTTTTTATCCAATTAAATAAAAATGTGTATACACACAAACACATATACAATGCTAGAAGGTTCAGTATTAATTCATATAAACACATGGAAGTAAATTCTTAATGGATTAAAGTCTCATAATACTGTAGATTAAAGTTCCAATTGTTCTCTTCAAATTGCTGGTACGGAAACAGTTTATATGAGCCACAATACTTTTATTTCATAGAGAAGAGATCAAAGCAATTGAGACTATCAATGGCTTATTGTTGAGGACCAACTCTGAACTGCTTACAAATGCATCAAAATATGGGCTATTAAATTAAAATATATTTATTTATATACAGACACAAGGCTAACATTTTCAGTGTGTTGTGTCTGTCTTATACACTGAAGGCATATCTTCTTGAAACAATCTTTAAAAGATCACTATTAAGCAATATTTACAATCAGCCTTTCTAAATGAGTTCCTGGGACCACAGATTCCATCCTTCTGTACAATCATTTTCAAAGTGTGTGCATAGCCTTACTAGGATCTTTGGTCTGGAGAGAGGTTTTTTCCACAGACCAGAGGAGGTGTGGTTTTGTGTGCTGCGTGTATCCTGCGGATGGGGCTTTGCTTATTTGCAGGGCCCGTATCTGGCATGCTGCAGGCTGGTGCCGGTCCATGGAGGTTGGGGACTCCTGAACTAATTAATCATCCAGTGCCATATCAATAGCTTAGACACATTACAACTGAATTTTTATTTTTTTTATTTTTTATTTTAATTTAATTTAATTCCATTTATATCCCGCCCTTCTCCGAAGACTCAGGGCGGCTTACAAGCTTAGCAGTAATGACTCTGATGGAATGCCACGTATTGTACACGAATGTCAGTCTGTGAATCCGATAAGCAACAGTGAAATATTTGCACAATGACAATAATGAACCTCAGAAATGAGGACTATCCAAAATGTTTTATGTTTGTAAGAGGGAATCAAACAATGTTTAGGTTAAATGGGAAAAATGTTGAATTTACTTCAAGTATTTGTGTATTTTCGAACATAATACTTGTACAAACAAATAGGATTAATGTTATGACGCTGATTACTTTTAAAGTTCAATGACTGTTTGAGACTGAGAGATATGTAACTGAGCTGGAAAGCCACACTTTTCTCATATCTTACTCTTGCCATTGACAGAACTATTCATCCATGTCTCTCACTGTTAGGAGTATGCTTGCATCCGATCTTCAGTCTTTCTAGCTCAGTACTTACAGTAGCACTGACTGCCAACTTAGCATGAAGGATTCAAGCAGAAATCTTTTCTGGCCCTATTTGATGATGCTGAGAATAGATCCTGGTGCTTTGGCATGCTCTGCCACTGAATGACGTGGAAAGAGCAGGCTTTTTAATTTTGGGGGAGGGTGGTGGTGGTGGGGAATAAGGACATTAAAGATAAAACATTAGTCCAGCATTATCACTTCTCAAGCAGATATTCTTGCTCTGAAATATTTTACATTTCTTCTTTTTTCCTGACCTTCTTTCAATTTGAGAAAAAACTGCACTTCTAGTGGTCAGTTGTTTGATTACCTTTTACTAGAGAAGGTCTTTGAACATCACACATCCAAATTTCCATGCTATTTTATATACTTAGTGAACTAGGGAGAAAGTCTTAATGGACACAATAAAATAATAATAATGGTTACAGCATATTCTTCAAATCTATGTTGTAGTGGTTCAAAGTGCAATCAGATTGCATAATGCTAACTATGTGCTAATTCCAACATCAGTCTAAGCACAGGACAATGCATTTATGAACATTATAGATGAATTTAACAGAATAACAGAGTTGGAAAGGACTTTGGAAGTCTTCTAGTCCAGCCCCCTACAGGCAAGAAACCCTATACCATTTCAGAGAAATGGCTGTCCAGTCTCTTCTTAAAAACTTCCAGTGCTGGAGCATTCACAACCTCTGGAGGCAGGTTGTTCCACTGATTAATTGTTTTAACTGTCAGGAAATTTCTCCTTAGTTCTAGGTTGCTTCTCCCTTTGACTTGTTTCCATCCATTGCTTCTTGTCCTGCCTTCAGGTGCTTTGGAGAAGAGGTTGACCTCCTCGTCTTTGAGGCAACTCCTAGTTTGACAGAAAATTCAATAGATGCTACCTCAAGAATGTCCTGTTAGGGATATGCAGATGTTAGAAACAGGGAAAGTACTCAGGATAGATAAGTTTTTCTTCTGATCACATGGTAAGAGGTAGTGATCCTCACTGAGCTGGAAATGAAGCTCAGGTCCAGGCAATCCAATGTAAAATCTTTCTAAAAGAACAAAATGGCTACTGTGTGGCACTGTTTTTACACTTAAATGTCCCTTTTAAGAGTCTTCTAGATTAGAAGATTAAGTGAAATAAAAAGGTCTGGTTCCAATCTGCTTCATTACACTTGTAGATTTAATCTATCTGAAGTGAGCAGATTTATCCTTGTTATTTTATGGAAGAAATGGTAAAAATTAGATTTTCAAAAGGATTACTGTGATAGCTTTCTTATACTGTTACTTAGGTAGATTTCTATGTTGTTTCTTAGCTGCTGCTTTCAAATGAGTTCATATTTTATATTTTCATGAAGTAGAAATGTAGGAATCATGCAGGATTCACTCTCAGTTCATTTTTTTTAATCTAGGAAAATGCTAGAAGTCCCACTAGTAGCTTTAAACACCAAGCGGGAGAGAACTAACCTGGACTCCTGTGTCAAGTACTTCTGGAAATTTCACAGAGACTGACTAGCTCAAGGTTATCTGAAATACTTTTTGTAGTAGAGTGAGAAATTGAACCTGGATCTTCTGACACTCAATCCAACATCACTGGTATTAATGATTTTGTTTCCCCCCCCCCCGATATATAACAAAGATTGCCTTGAAGATTGAGGTGAAAATGTCTAGCCTGAGAAACAGTCGGGGGTCCCTATTAACTTTGCATATAATGGGAGATGCTGTCCTACTGATATGTGAGGATTTACATTTCTGTGCTATTAATATAAATAAGAGATACTGTTTGTGCATAAATGCTCTGATATTAAAGAGGAAATATAGTCCAGAGCCTGGCTTTGAGAAGATGCATTTTTAAAAGTTGAGGAAAGAAAACTGGCTGCTTTACCTCTCATTTAATAGGTTTTCAGCACATTCTCAGCCAATAGGCTGCTAAAAAATACTTTAACTTTTAAGTAATGAGAAATGATAATATCAGGAATAAATGAACACACTAACATGTCCAGAATGTTGACATTACATGATCATGTCATGGGATTTAGCACTGATTATACTCTATAGTATTCTTTTCAAGTGAAACACTGAATCAACTTCTCCTTTTAATATTTTGGTATCTATCCAGGGTACTATTAAGTGTTCTTATGGCAGCTTCTTTTAATCTTAGCCAACTTTCTCATTACATGATTTCATCTTCCAGCATTTAAATGCTTTTTGTGAGTCACTACTAAGTGCATTTTTCTATTTTCTATTTATTTATAGAATTGCTGAATTACAGCAAGACAGTGCTCCTAAACAGTACAATTCCTAGCATTGTCACATGTATTGAAAAGGTATAGCATGAAGTCCCCTTGATACTTTTGCAAGGGGTTTGAGGATGGTCACCTCTGGTGCCCATTACAGCATTTCTACAGCCTGTGCCAGATGTACTCAATCTAAAAAAAATCCTTGATGGGTTCAAGGGAGCCTCAGGTTGACCATTTCATACACATGTTATACGATTCCCCACAATTTACACCAGAATCACTCACTCTGAGTGATCACTCAGTAAATGATGCAGGACGAGGCTCATCTTTGTCTACTCCTGCAGTACTCACTGTAGAAGGCTTCTCTTAGTCTTCTTCTAAGGTGCAACAAGCTCAGAGAAGCTCCTGAAGTTGACCAAAGGGAAGCAAAATAGTGCAAGGCAATGAATGCCCTAAATGTGTTTTTTCAAAAGGTAACTGCACTTTCTTGGTTTTTTTCCCCTTGAAAATGTTTCACTTCTCATCCAAGAAGCTTCTTCAGTTCTTCAGAACTTCAGAACTGAAGAAGTTCTTCAGAACTAAAGAAGCTTCTTGGATGAGAAGTTAAATGTTTTCAACGAAAAAAATCCAAGAAAGTCCAGTTGCCTTTTGAAAAAGCACCTTTGGGACAATCATGACCTGGATGTTTGAGAATTTCCATAGATAAGGCAATGAATGCTTTGTTCAATTCTTCTTCTAAATATTGTTACAGTTTCATATAGCTCTATTCAGTGGTGGGATTCCAATATGAGAACAACCAGTTCTCTGTGTGGATTCTGCTTCCAGAAGTCCATTCTGGGCCTGGACAACAAAAAATTAGCTACTGGTTCTGCTGAACTGGTGCGAACTGGCTGAATCCCACCACTGGCTCTATTACTGTATAATGTGTTTTCATTACAGTATTACTTCAGTCCAACTTATATCTGCATGTAGTTGTTTGGAATTTCAATTCTATATATCTGAAAATGGGATTCAGGTATTATTTTTTATTAAGTGAACCTTGATCGTGGCAAGATGAAAAAACTAGAAACCCTTTCTAGATGAGCCTTCTCCAGACTGATACTCTCCTAAGTTTTTAATCAACTCTGATATTCCCAAGTAGCATGAGGTGGTCATAATGGCTGCATATTAGGTGAACATCAGGCTGTAAAAAACTGTGACAAGAAAAAGATTTCTAAGTGTGGGAGATAATATCCAGTCACCCTCAATCCACATGCTAAAAAGATAATGTTATATCCCAGATAAAAAGTCTTTTTAAAATGTTTCTATTTTTCATCTATTGCTTCTCATAACATCCTTAATGGTGGAACTATTCTGACAATTTAAAAACCCACTTTTTAATGGTATTACCTGACAATGAAATAAAATAGGTATGATGATGCCTTTTGGAAGGCATAATTTGTAAATTATCCCTTTGAGAAGGATTGGTTATATAAAGAATGCAATTTTAAGTAGCCATCTCAGGAATCTCTGCTTGAAGCAGAATTAGATATTCAAGCTTTTTTTTTGACCCTCATTAGTTGAACTCATAAAATCACATGGAATGATAGTCTCATTTATTCTTAGATTTCCAAAACTAATAAGACAATTACATTTGCTTTCCCAGAAAGGGAAGGAAATGCAGAATTTTAACTTATTTGGAAAAATATGGTCTTTTCTGCTTGCTAAAAACTTGGTCTCTAGAGTCAGGCTGGCCTTTTTTTCAAGGCTGTGTCATTTTTCATCATCTCTTTAGTTAAAATCTACATGAAAGGATGAGGTAGGTGATTTACCCATTTCTTAAGTTGATTTAAGGCTAAAATACAGAATTTGTTATATAAGTTCGACATACAAAAGCTAAGTCAAACATTCCAGCCAAAATAAACTACATATGATCTATTCATAATTCCTGTTCTTATGTCAAGTGTTATATCTTTATGGGACTCGTGGTGCAAGAATCCCTGAGTCTAATTCTCTTTGCCTTCTACTCTCAATTTTGAAGTTAGCTGGGTATGTAAAAGTAATCACTAGTCACTGATTTTATTAACTTACGGTACTTCCTTAACATTTCCCTTTCTAATCTCTCCCTCACCCTGTTTTTTTAGATGGGTTTCAGTAGGAGAAAGAAAAAAATCATGTCCTGTTCAGCTACACTTATTTATCACTGAGGCACTTGAGAGTAATATCTTAAGTTGTATTATTTTTCTCAAAGCCACAAATACAGATGTTGATAAATTGTTTTCAGGCATTTTCTCAAGCTTGATGGTGAGAATTTAATCCAGAAAATACCATTACATGAGTGGAATGGTTATGAGTGCCAACATGCTGAAAAAGAATATCTTCACGAAAATATTTTCAACAACTGCATAAACATTATGACAAGCATCCATCTGTTCTCTTGGTCTTATCCTAGCTGTTATAGAATTAAAAGGAATCCAATGCCTTTGTTTCATTATATAAGCTTAAATAACGTTACTTCCAAATATACTCACAGCCATGTGAAAAGTCTTATTGTTTTGGAGGAGATCTCTTCTTTACATGTAGGTCACAGCAGAAGGACTAAAGATTTTCTCTTATGCAATTAATGGATGGTAGTACTAACTGGCTGGATACACCAACAAGTATATTTTCTACCATTTAAGAAAAATGCTAAAGTAATCCCATGTAATTACTGTCTAACATTTTTAATAGTCCTTTTCTCTGTCCTGATCCTTCCAAGATTCAATTTCATTGGATGATCTCTGGTAATAGTATTTTGGGGAAGGGGAAAAAAATTCTTATCCAGTTTATCCACAATACACATAATTTTTTACACAAGTTACAAATAACAGCAAGTTTTCTACTGAGGGGGTTGACCATGCCCATGTCCAAATCCACCTCTAAACTGAAATTCAGTAGCTGATCCAGCACCAGCTTCTGCCTTTTTGTCTGCACCAGGAGGAGCTGCACTTCTTCTATAAGTATCCCTATCAGCTTCTCCTCGTGTAAGATGTTCACCCTCTAAACCTTTGGGCCTGGGTCTGCCTGTATTATGGCTGCTTCTCTTGTTACCAATAAACATGCTTGCTGTTTCACCGCTCTGCCTCAGCAATGCCTAACCGAACCAAGAACTTAACACTCTCATTGGTCAAATACCAGTAAAAATGCCTCCAGGCAAACTGTTCCTTCACATAGCCACAAGATTTCAGGGACTGCATTGCTTTCATGACATGGAGGTTGGGCACATTTTTGCCAGCTAGTTCTGGATGCTTAGGCATGTCGACATCCTCCTTGGCTACCATTACACCCTCCTTAAAAAGATTGCAATGCGATTTTTTTTTAGGCATCAACATCGTGGCAGCGCTCTCAGGACGAATGCTGGAAAAGCATAATTTTGTACACCTAAAGCATGTTCCTTCTTATCTGCCTCCTTTCTTCTTAGAGAAATTGCTCCAGACCCTTGATCACCTTAATGCCATCCTCTGAACCATCTCTACAGTAGTTCTACTTCACATGACTATTCCAAGAGCTGTTTGAAGTTAAATTTTTTATGGGGCAGTTTTGTGAATTAGATTACTTCTATCTGTAAACTGGAAGCAGATGTGTCTTTAGAAAGTAATGATTTATCAGTTTAAACAGTTGATGCAAAAATCAGAAAAGCATCATAAAAGAATCTTTCACATAGCTGAAATAATCTCTGTGTCGTCTTATCACTTATTTGTCATGTCTCCTAAGTTTAGCACTATTACGTATTAACAAATCTGGATATCTAGTTCAGACTCTAAACAGACTGCAATATATAATGCACACTTGTTCAGCTTTGGGAATCTTGTCCATTTATACCATAAATTATACCTGGCTGCAGTTTGAGAAAGAGGAATGATAGGAAATTTTCAGGATGAAATAATATGTTGGGTGAAGAATTTTTCCCCCAATATCTTTTCATTCATTAGTTCTTAACAAACCACTTCAAACGAAATTGTTGAGAGCTTGTTTACTTACTATTCATGTACTGTTTCCCCCTTTTCAAAAATTTTATCTGGAAAAAGGCACATATTTGTACACATTTTAAATAATGAAAAAATGAAAGCTGTATAAATTATAAGTACTTAGGGGATTGTATTAAATATATTTTAAACCTTTTATTTAGGGATACAGAATACAAAGGACTTCAGCTCTCCCTTGATCAGGTTTCGGCTACAAAACCAGCCTTCCCGTATGCAAACTCAATTCCAGCTATAACTGACAATAGAAAAGGAAGCAAATCGCGTCTCTCTGGCACAAAATCCAAATCTAGGACATCACCTTATCCACAGGTAAGAGCGACTTGAATTCATAGGCTTAGAAAAGATTCTTGAGTTTCCTTCTGAAATGTTTTGCAATGAAGCACAACCGTCTAATTGCTGGTAGAAGTTTAGTCTGTGTTATCACTGGGCAACATATCTGCACTGAGGGGGAATGTGAAAGGAAACGTGAACAGCACCAGAATTTTAATTACTAGAGATCTAAGGCCAGAAGCTATTTCATATTACTCTGAAGACATACCACAAATCTTGTAACAAACAAAATTGCAAATGCTCATCAATCACACATATAGAGAATATAGTTAAAGGAAAAATACAAAGTTCAGTTTGATCTCTATAGGAAATTCTAGGCTTTTGGACATTCACATATGCAATTCACAAGATTCTGTTCAATAAATTGGCATTCTGTGACTTCAGTCATATTGTTGTCAATCTTGAATGATTGTGTTGGTCTTCCCTAATTTAATACCTCTAGACATATTGCTCAATTTTCACTATTCCCAGTACGTATAAATAGAAAATATGCTGCTTGGACACAGTGGGAATTGTAGTCCCACTTATATGAAGGAATAGGAGCTTAGCAAAAAGGTGAGGGATACCTGGGATGAAAATGGAAAGGACAAAGGAAAGAAGTCAACTAAAATATAAACAAAAACTTTAGTAATTCATGAGTTTGCTTTTCAAGTTTTGATGCAGGCTTAATTTGGGTACGTTATAGAATTATATAACTTTGACACTAGAGGTAATTCTATACATATCAGGCCATCCTTACTTTTATAAATACATGCCTACATAATTTTGATTATCTGCTTTGAGTGAGATCCCTGGACTGATTTTTTTCTATGATCCAGTTTTTGTTTTATTGGTTATCCAGTGCCTTAAGAGTCTTCTCCAATGCTAAGTTTAAAAGTGTCAATATTCTTTTCTAAACTCCTTCTTCAAAGTCCATCTTTCACTTCCTTAGAATGTCACAGGGAAAGACATCAACTGTAGGTATAGAGATGTCATGGCATCTTATCCATGTTCTTCTGCCAAGTGCTAATTTGTGGCATATTTCTTGACTGCTAGTTCTTTTACTGTTCACTGATTCTAAAAGGCAGGAACTATTCACTACTACATTGTCAGTTCTAAATCTCTGCTTGCATTTTTTGATCTTTATGTATAATCTTAGTCCCATTTTTTCCTATTTTTTGCTCACTGATCTTTCCTCACTAGAGCCTGCAGTTTATTTGCATTTTCATCTATCAGTACATCATAAGTATGGCGCAGGTTATTGGTATTTCTTCCTGAAATTTTAAAACTGCATTTTATTTGCATTTTCATCTATCAGTACATCATAAGTATGGCGCAGGTTATTGGTATTTCTTCCTGAAATTTTAAAACTGCATTTTTCTTCTAAAGCAGCCTCTCTCGATATTGTCAACCTGGAACCAGTCTGTTTTGCCAGGCTTAAACTGGATTGTGGCTTCCTGTCGTGTGTTAGATTTTGAAAGAGTGCAATAAAACGTTGTGAATTGCTATTTTCTTAAGAGCGTTCCATAGCTTGCCATGGTTGGCATAATCAAATAATTTTCTGTAATCAATGAAGTATATACTGACCTCATTTTTATATTGTTTGGCTTTCTCACGTACCCAATGTACAGGAACAATAATGTTCCTTGTTCCTCAGCTTTTTCTAAGCATCTTGAGCATCTGGTATCCCCTTTCCATGTAGAGTGTTGGATGATCCAATCAATCTTTTTCTAGCCTCTAAGCCTACATAATTATTAATATTCATTGCAGTATTGTGTTACAATTGATAGTGTTAATGTTTCTTTTTAATTCGAATGCATACAAGGCACTCAGCTCAAACTACATTATAGCATTTTTCTAGAGCCCATGTGCTAAATATTACCATCACTGTCATCAAATCAAACTTCTACTTTTCTAAGGATAATCTTGGTAAAAAAATGCAGTGCAATACACCTAATCTACTGTAAATCTAACATTTCGTTGTTTAGGTGGATAGTCATTCTTTGCAAGGGCCCTTAAAAAAGACCTCAAGTACATGCATTAATGAATACATTCTGAAGTAAGCAAATGCTGATAGCACACTCGGGGAACTATGATAGCACACTTGGGGTGGGGACCTATGGCTCTTTTATGACTTGGGGATTCCAAATCCCTGAATTCCCGAGGCAGCCATGCTGGCTCGGGAATTCTGGGAGTTGAAGTCCACAAGGCATAAAGGGGCCATAGATCACCACCCCTGCTGTAAGCAAGTGTGCTATCAGATTTTGAGAATATGGATCAACTTCCCTTTTGTTTACTTCAGAATGTATTCATTAATGTATGTACTTGAGGTCTTTTTTAAGGGCCCTTGCAAAAAATGACAATTCTTTTGAGCAACATCTATAATTCAAGTCTATCACTTTTATTAAACTTGGTTTAGTGACAGTTTGAGTGTTGCTTGCATAAATAAAACTCCATGTTTATCAAGGACAATTACTGCGCTGCTTATAACCAACCCTAAAAGGATGTAGTTGCTTTTTAATAGTTATTGATATTTAATTAATACTGAAAGCTTGTTTTTATTTCAGTTATTTTTGTTGGTAGCAAAGAGAATAGAAATATTTTAAATAAAAGCAAATCATACTGAGTCATATTTCCTTAATGATGCATTCATTGTCCCATTAATTAAATAGACTGAATAAAAATATTTAATACTTTAGTTAGAATACTATACCTCAAACTTTGCAAATTTGAAAGTGAAAGGAAGCTTTAAAAAGTTCTAAAGCAGTTTCAAAACTGATACAGAATCACCATTAGTAGAGGTTATTTTAATGGTTATGCTACATTACTTTAATCGAAGCCTTCCACCATCTGTTCTGCCTGTAACAGAAAGGCCAAACTTTATATTTCAGGGTTAGATTAGTTAAAAAAGCAAGATAAAAGTGATTTAAAAGCACACATATGTTCTCCGTGTAAAGTAGATTGCATCTGTGATCCTCTACTTGTTTAATCAAGAAGGAAGTTGCAGATGCCCAACGCAACAGACGTTTTTGATGGACGAAGAGATTTTAGTATATAAGGATTCTCTTTGCATAATCATACACGTTTTGGGAGCTGAGATAAGGACTGCTAACTGTTTATTTATCAAGATCTGGAGGAGTAGCAATAGGTAGTACAAATTTCACAGTCAGTGAGCACCAATATCTGAAATAGGCTGGTGCTTAGTAGCTTAATAAATTCTGATATAGTTGATAGTTAACTACCTAAGCTAAAATCTCCTGCATGCCGTCTATTTTTTCTTCATTAACCTTCATATTATATTTCCTTAATTATCAATTTATACAGTCACCCATCTCACTAATATGACGCTGGGCAATGTACAACAAAACAAACAATTAAAACAAATCTTAAATAACCATTAAAACAATTACTGTAAGCTATAAATAAAACCTCAGGAGAGTGCACCAAAATCTCACATATAATACAATAATCACGTAGGCTCCCTATTACTACAAAGTCCCCAAGCCTGCTAAAAAGAACACATTTTAACAGATTTCTGGAAGTAGAATCAGGGCTAATTTCACTTCAGGAGAAAAATGTTCCAAAGGGCAGGTTCTACAGAGAAAAGATTTGTTTCTTACGTCCCACCAGATAGAATTTTTCAGCACATAGGACCCATGATATATCCCTCCTGCTGGACTTGATAAGTCAGGCACAGATAGGTGTAATTGACAGAGTAAAAGGTAAAGGTAAAGGTTCCCCCGCACATGCGTGCTAGTTGTTTCCAACTCTAGGGGCTGGTGCTCATCTCCGTTTCAAAGCCGAAGAGCCAGCGCTTGTCCGAGGACATCTCCGTGGTCATGTGGCCAGCATGACTGGACGCCAAAGGTGCACGGAACGCTGTTACCTTCCCACTGTAGTGGTCCCTATTTTTCTACTTGCATTTTTATGTGCTTTCAAACTGCTAGGTTGGCAGAAGCTGGGAAGAGTAACAGGCGCTCATTCTGTTACGCAGCATTCGGGATTCAACCCGCCAAACTGCCGACCATATGATCGACAAGCTCAGCGTCCTAACCCACTGAGCCACCCTTGCTTCATATAATTTAGGGCTTTAAAGGTTAGAACCAGCACCTGGGAATCTGGGAACAAACTAGTACAATTCACCGAGTAGAAGTTTAACATTGGCCATTCTAGGGGCACACATACCACTATTATAACTGCTTGCATCACTGCATGTTGCTTCAGATGAAGCTTTCCCGATACTCTTCAAGGGCAGCACCATGTGGAATATGTTGGGAGGTGACAGGGCACAAGTAACTATCCCAGTTTTTAA
The DNA here is from genome assembly GCF_964194415.1 of Vipera berus. Taxonomy (NCBI): domain Eukaryota; kingdom Metazoa; phylum Chordata; class Lepidosauria; order Squamata; family Viperidae; genus Vipera; species Vipera berus. The sequence goes on along the minus strand of NC_138202.1, from coordinate 249,488,736 downwards.
GTAGCGTCTGAAAAGCTAGAAGGGTAAAGGTCTGTCACATCTCAGGCAGGAGATCCATATGGCAGGGCTGTGATTTCCAAGGGACCACAAGATGACAGCGTTTAAGGGGAAGGGACCTGGAGTGGATCCACTCTATCCATTCTGAATTCAGGAACTGACAGTCCTGCAGTTAACTTGGTCCCATGCTGTGTAGAGCTGTAAAGGTAATCAGCATCTTAAATTGCACCCAGAATAAAATGGGGGAGCCAATGCAGCTCACTCAACAGAGGTGTAACATGGGCAAACCTGGGGTTGATGAACACTGTGTCTGTTGCAGTAACTTATTTATTTATGAACATTTATATGGCCACCCACCCAACTCACCCTCAGTGACATTGTGTAGCTTACAATAAAAACCCAGTTAAAAAACTATTAAAAAACAATAACTCCCTAGCCTCCTAATGTCAATAATCAAATGAGGCATTTGATAGGATCTATCCCACTCTGAAGTCTCCAGGTCTGGCAAAACCAGGCCTTCTAGTCCTTGTAAAAGAGTGTAGGAGCCAATCTTATCTCCATGTGGATGATGTTCCACAGGGAGAGAACCACCACAGAGAAGGCCTTTCTTCTTAGTCCTGCTAGATGGATCTCCTTAGGAGAGAAGACCCTTCACATTCCTTGCACCTCCACTCTGGTGCATCAGATAGATGTGACCAGGAAAAGACTGCCCTTCAAATAACCTGGACCCAAGCCATGTAAATTTTTGAAGGTGACAACTATCACCTTGAATTTGACCTGGAAGCAAATTGACAGCCAAAGCAGCTCCTGCAGGACAGGTGACACATGAGTACAAAGCCATGCAGGCTGTAGCATTTTGAACCAATTGAAGTTTCAGGTTGCTTTTCAAGGGCAGCCCCATGTAGGGTGTTTTACAATAGTCAAGACGAGAGGTGATTAGGTCATTGGTGACTGTGAGCAGAGATTGTTGGTCCCGGAAAGGGCATAACTGGCACACAACCCACAGTTGTGCAAAGGGTCTCCTGGCCATGACTACAACCTGCTCTTCAAGCAAGAGTCATGAGTCCAGGCAGTGCCACCCCATCCAAGACCAAAGCTGGCAATTCTTCATGGACCAAAGGTATTCTGGACTTGTAACTTTCAGGTGGCCTTGAAGGGTACTGTAACTCCATGTAGACATGTTGCAGTAATCCATACTTTATTTATATGCCTGTATCTTAGGTAATGAGAAACTTTTAACTCATCTTAAATGCAGTCAAGAAACTGTTTAAAGATTTTTGTGACCATTTGTTTCATTCTAACCACTCTGCCAAATGTATTTACAAAGAACCTGCATTTTTTTAAAAAAAAATTATACTTAATATAAGAATTACTGCTTAATTAGTAAGAACTGTTATAAAACCTGCTGACAACCCTGATGATGCTGGTCCATTTTAGCCAGAATCTGTATTTGTAAGTAGGCCCAATCTACTATTTTTTTTGCCTTTGTTTCACAGAAATTAATTATCAAACATTACGCAACTGAGAGTGTGAAGGCAGAACTTCCAGGTCAAGCATACAGGAAAAAGGATTCTTCAGAATAGCTCCAATTTGAAGGGGCTGTTATGAGGTTAAAACTGGAGGAGGGAAAATTGTATGTGCAATTATAAACTGTTGGAAGAAAGAAGGGACATATCAATATAATGCGTTGAGCCTGCTAGGTAAAAAGTTGCTGTGAGGAATTAATTTAGAATCTGTTTCAAGAGCCTGGAGTTGAATTCTTTTGTTTGAATTTATTCCCACCAGGTTGCTATAAAGTAGGCTTGTGCAGATTGATTTGATTCTAGTTCAAGATTTAAAGACAGAATGATTTAATTAAAGTTTATGATTCAAGCCCCAAGAGGAAACCAATTCCATTTCATCCATCTTGAGATATGATTTTTTTTAAACATTCATAGTGAATGCTCAAAGGGAAACATCTAAATTTCTTCTTCTTCTTCTTCTTCTTCTTCTTCTTCTTCTTCTTCTTCTTCTTCTTCTTCTTCTTCTTCTTCTTCTTCTTCTTCTTCTTCTTCTTCTTCTTCTTCTTCTTCTTCTTCTTCTTCTTCTTCTCCTCCTCCTCCTCCTCCTCCTCCTCTTCTCCTGGATGAAAATAACTGTCAATTTTCATTTTTCAAGGGTACATCCTCCCTACATTCTTTTAAGGCGGTGATAGTAGGAATTAAGTAAAAACAGCATTCTCCAGATTATCCAGAAAAGAACCCAAGCTGAGCTTATTTAACTAATGCCGCAAGTGCCCTAACCCTATTTTAAATTAGAAATGTTTACAAACTGGTAAGAAAATGGTAAGCACTTACCTTTTTCATTTGCTCTTCTAGAGAGTCAAATGCTGAAGACTGCCCATAGGATAGGGTAGTCTTCCTTCTGAGCTTTGGATCTGGGGGGTGGGTGGAATGCTGGGAGATTAGAAAATTTGTGAGGCTGGTTTCGCTTTGGAAGAAACTTTTCCTCACTAGCTTTGATGGGGCACCAGGCTGGGAAGGGCATAATGTTAAAGGTTGGCCTCTTTGGGTCCAGAACATCTCAACCCTGGCAGAATTCTGATTTGTACAGATTGGGACTTGCAGGTAATTTATTCTTAGTTGATTAATTAGCAGAGGCAGAAAACACCAGAAATAGACTGGCATAATAGGATACAGTGTCATGGAGGCTGACACAGAACAAGTATGATTGATAAACTTTATCACATTATTCAAGAAACTATGAGCCAATGCTTGACTTAGCCTGTCCCCCATTTATTGTACACTTTGTAAAGAATGTAAAGCTTACTAGGGTTGTGTAGCAGTTTCTCTTTGAAAGAAAAAGGGAGCTTCAAAGGATATTGGGTGCACTAATACACCTGTTGGCATCATGCAACCCCCTCACAACATTCCCCACATGGAGAAGTTCATTATATCTTTATACATTGCCTGTCACTGTACCAAAATCAGCAGGTAAAGGTAAAGGTAAAGGTTCCCTCGCACATGCATGCTAGTAATTTCCAACTCTAGAGGCCAGTGCTCATCTCTGTTTCAAAGCCGAAGAGCCAGCGCTTGTCTGAGGACGTCTCCGTGGTCATGTGGCCGGCATGACTAGAAGCCAAAGGCACACGGAATGCTGTTACCTTCCCACCGTAGTGGTCCCTATTTTTCTACTTGCATTTTTACGTGCTTTCAAACTGCTAGGTTGGCAGAAGCTGGGATGAGTAACAGGCGCTCACTCTGTTATGCGGCACTCGGGATTCAACCCGCCAAACTGCCGACTATCTGATCTACAAGCTCAGCGTCCTAACCCACTGAGCCACCGTGTCCCTTTTAAAATCAGCAGTAAACCCATTAAATTAAAAAAATCTACCCAATGCTTTAAAGCCACCTGATTCATTTTGCTGATTTGAACCAGGTCCTCACTTTGGTTCATATATCTGAAAAATAAATTGATTTGATCGAAGCTTCATCATTCTCAAGTTTTGACAATCCTTCTATTCAGCTGCCGTCCTCACAACCTGCTTTCTTCAAACAGATTCCAGAATTCTGCAGCTTCTTTTTCTCAAAATAAAAGCAGATGGATTAAAAACACTTCTTTGAATTCATTACAAGTTCCCTTAGGGCTTATGAACTGCCACTTACATACGCTGAATGGAACCTATTCTATTTCTATTAATGAAAAGTTCTGTTTGCATGACCATTAAAAAAAATATACATTCTCTGATGTCTCTTCAGCTGATCCCTAAAATTAAGTATTCTTGAAGATTTTCTTGGATTAACAGAAATTTCAGGGTTCTAATAATGGCGTTGAATGTCAGACCATCTTTCAGGAATTGTCAGCCCTCCTTCGTCAGCATCTAGCAATCCATCTTTGTTGGAATCGTTCTGCACCGGGAAGCACTTGTTGACTAAACATGGTCAGAAATAGATTATATAAACTCCTTGTGTGCTAGGGGCCCTTTCAGTTCGAGAAGGACTAATTGATTTCAGGCATAATTCCTAGCCAAGTAAACTCTTAGCGCTTGCCCCAAGTCCTTGTCTTGTAATTTGACTAGACAAGCTACATTAAAATTTGTAGGAATTGTGATGTGGGGAAAAAAATGAAATGAAGACACTTCCAAATATGGTTGGAAAAGCCTCCCTATCTCCATGCATATTTTCTGCCCAATGTCATCTGAAACTGAGTGTCATCTAAAACTGAGATCTCCTTTGACCAGAGATCAACTTTCTAATTTAAGTTCATGCACGTTGGGTTCTCATGTTGTTCCCTTTTTCAGACCACTTGGTTTAGTTTTCCTCCTCCCCAATGTTGTGCCTTCATCCTTCCTTCTTTGACAAGGCCAGTCAGAACAAGACGTTAAATGTAACACCTTGTCACATAGACCAAAACAAGGCTTGAGGTTTTTTTGAACGTTTTAATTAGAGTGGGTTTGTGGAGATGAAAATCCTAGTGAATTGTTCCTGTGTTAATGGTTTCTGATTCAGATATCTTCACGTGAGGAGAAGATAGGATAATACAGTATAAAAATCAGTTAATATCTGATAACAAGGGGGCCTTATAGCCATGTTTAGTCTAGGGCTGCTTTGAGAATAAGTCAACATTTCATTGACAGAAGAAAGCAAAAGCCATCTAAATTGTAAAAATATTAGGTGAAAAGGAAGATTTGCTCCTGATGCATAGAGCAGATTTATAAGGGATCCATTTTCAGTGGTTCCAGTCTAGTAGCAGAGATGTAAGCTGGAGAGTGTGAAAAAAGTCAAAATGGTGGATGCAGTCACACAATCAAAACCCCAACGCGTCAGTCAAGCTGTTGAAACCATTATTGTGACTTTTTGACAAGTTTTCCCTCCCACATCATGAATTAAGTAGGGCTTAAAACTAGAGAAGATACTTGTATAAAACTGTTTTACCTTTATAAATGATGCTATAATGTAATAATAGGTAATTGTAAATATTTGTTTGGAAGAATTTGGAGTGAGTAATCCTGTTAATAATAACATATGCTATTGTAGTATGACAAAAGGAATTTAAAAATGATTACTTGCATGTGGGAAGTCAGGAATGTTTCCCAAAATTATGTTCCCGGTTTTACATATTAATACTTGAGATGGGAAATACTGTCTTAATTTGCTGATTTTTAAACCAAGGAATCTAAATGTAAAACTCACTGGAGCAGCATTATTGACCATTTTTCATGAATCCCAGTTTGAACAGATTTGACCCGGACCTCCCAAATTAATATGTAGGTTGAAATATTTTAGATGTCATGTTGTTCTGAATTTTGGGATGCAGTTCCTTCAAAACAGCAAAATACTTATAAAGATCTTGGAGGGTGAGGGGTTGTCTCAGTGCAGTAATATTGTGCTTTGGGTTTGGGGGAATGTTAACATTTAATTCCTTGCCTCAGACAGATTATGTCCATCTTGGACCTGCAGTTTTCTATGGCTTCTGCCCTGTCTGCCAAAATCCAGCAAATTCCCCATGCCCTAGTCTTCCTGAAGGCCTTAAAAAGACAGTTTTCCCCCAATTGTTGGATAGGATGAGACTGAATGCCAGTGATTCAGACTGTTTATGTATTGGGAAGGATTGTTTTAGGGCAAGAGAGTTGTGTTTTGGAGGGTGAGGTGCGTGGATATTGTTTCTTTAATGTTTTTATCACTGTTGGAGTGAACTGCCCATAGTTATGACACATAAGATAGATGGACATGTAAGTAAATCAAATGAATAAAATATGAACTGCACACATTAGGGTAAAGTATGATAAAGGATGCATCTTTCAAAAAAAATTATGCTAGAAACACACACACACACAAATATCTGTAAGTTGCTTTCAGTTATAAATAAAATGGATGGAATGGTTTGACGAGTGTGTAGACCAATCTGTTCTTCCCTACTAAAGGAGATTAAACCAAGCAGGACATTTTTCAGCGGATATAATTTCAGAGATGATGCCTTCATCAGCTCAGTGTCCTGAGGTGTGTTGGTCTAAAATTCCCATGAATGAGAATAATGGCAAAGGCAGACCAGCAAGTCTTAAGAGCATTCAGTTGAGGGAAGGTAAAACAAAATGCTTTAATGACTCAGTAAGCTGCTTCTGCCAACCTAGCAGTTCGAAAGCACGTAAAAATGCAAGTAGAAAAATAGGGACCACTACGGTGGGAAGGTAACAGCGTTCCGTGCGCCTTTGGCGTCTAGTCATGCCGGCCACATGAACACGGAGATGTCCTCGGACAAGCGCTGGCTCTTTGGCTTGAAACGGAGATGAGCACCGGCCCCTAGAGTCGGAAACGACTAGCACGCATGTGCGGGGGAACCTTTACCTTTACCTTTACTAAGCTGCTTAAAGAAGTCTACTTGCTGCAGCAGAAGGGAATACATGCTTGTATGCATAATGGAAGCCTCACAAGATAAATTGTAGCTTTGTAATGAAACGTTTTTGCAAAATACAGAAGAGAGGCTGGAGATGGCTTTCAAAGATTTTTTTTCCCAGTGGGGTAACAACTGAAAAGAGAATGTAGCTCCATTTGATTTCCATAATGACTATTTGCAGGAAGAATGAAATAGAGGTGGATATGCACTGAACAAACAATAAAAACCCCTCCTGATTCACAAGCTGGTTGTGTGATATTACACATAACTGCATGTAGATTTTTTTTTATTCAGGAACACTGATTTGTACCTGGTCTTAAACACCTTGAAAATCAAATTAATGATCAGCACTTATCTACCCTTAATTTCTTCTCCTCTCCCCCCTTTTCTTTTATCCAGCAGTATTCTGGGTTTCATACAGAAAGATCTGAATCTGATCATGAAAGCCAGTGGGGTGGAAGTCCACTGACTGACACTGCATCTCCACAATTAATGGATCCCACTGAAAGACCAAACTCTCAGCATCATGATGTTTCCTGTGCCTATAGACAATATTCGGATCGTGGTGCCCTCTGCTATGGTTTTGCACTTGACCATTCTAAGTTAACTGAGGATAGACACTTCCATACTCAAGCCTGTGAAGGGGGCAGGTGTGAGGCTGGTCGGTACTTTCTTGGCACACCGCAGCCTGGAAGGGAAGCATGGTGGGGTTCTCGATCTGGCCTTCCACTAACCAAATCTTCTCCTGAGAGCCGAGAAGCCTATGAAAGCAACATGCCACACATAACCTCCATTCACAGGATTCATGGTAAGTTGTAAAACAACCTGAACTATGGCTTGTGTAAGCAACCTTGAGCCAGAGATTTAAAATGTGTTTGCATTTCTTCTCAGTTTACATGCCTTTGAGGGATATTTGTTCTACGACTGCGGTAGCTTCTAGGCCTCATATTGTTAGAGATACAGTATGTTTTCTCTTTTTTCATGACTGCCAAAAACTCTTTAAAAGTTAGATAAAAGTTAGCACTAGTCCTCTTTTTCAATCTATTAAAATTGATTTTATGTGCACTAGGTATCAGCTAAGAGTTAATATGTTCTTGATGCTTTAAAATGTAGTTGTAGGGATTACCTGCAGATTAGATGCTCTCTACACATTGCCTCTCAACCAGGTAAGAAATGTTCTGCTGGCCTTCTTGATTAGGATATGGTAGGGTAGGGTAGGGTAGGGTAGGGTAGGGTAGGGTAGGGTAGGATAGGATGGGATGGGATGGGATGGGGTGGGGTGGGGTGGGGTGGGATGGGATAGGAAGAATAGGAAAGCCTCTTTTCAAAACATATCTTCATTTATTGGATTATTTATGCAAATACTCAGCTAAGAAATGTTAAATCTAACACATTTATTGATCAGATCCAAGAAAGGTTAGAACTGTTGAGGAGGGAACAAAAAATAGTTTAGACACTTAATATTGAAAACAACAAAATTGTAAAGGCAGAAGACCAAACTTTAGGAAGTATTCCATACAGAGACCTAGCAAAAATTCAGGAAATTGGGGGGGAAAAGGGAGTGATTCTTTGTGAAATGATAACCCATGTCTCCACATCAGAAACAATTACCTGGGTTATGGATATGTGGGTTATGCTACAGAGACTGGGTGAACATGTATAATTAAAAAGCAAGATATATGTGCTATATAATTGAATAAAATGAAAGCCCAAAATGAATAGAATGGCTTAACAATTGAATGCAACATAGTAGAGAAGAGGGAATTGAATGAATTAAAAAACATGGAGAAAAATGGAATAGAACAGAAGTATTATAGCAGGGGTCCCCAACACCTGGTCTGTGGACCAGTACCAGGCCACAGCATGCCAGCAACCGGTCTGCACAAACAAGTAAAGCCCCATCCACAAGATGCAGGCAGCCCAGAAAACCACACACTTTCCAGTCTGCGGAAAAACCTCTCTCCACAGAACCGATCCCTGGTGCCCAAAAGGTTGGGGACCTCTCTATTACAGCTCTCTTGCTGTTAATTTTTCCTGTACATATGGTGCTTTCAGGAGTTTTTCAAGACACCATGCCAAGAATGTTCAGTTGAACCCTTCCCTTCTTTTTTTACTGGATCCAATGTCAATTATTATTATTTTTTGTTCATTAAAGTCAATAGAGTGCATGGAGAAATCCGAAAGACTGAACCCTGGTTCTGATGATGTTCAGTCAATGCATGGAGCGTGGGCAATTGCCATCATTGCTCCCCATTAAGAAAGAGCTTGGATGCATTGATTAATGCTAGGCCAGCATCAGAACTGAGGTTCCTAGCAAGCTTTGAGGAGCCCTCAGAACAGTTGAAAACATCAGGTCCAAGCTTTTGGTATAACAGACTTGCAAAACTGTAGAAACACAGCTTAATTTGGAAAGCTGAGCTAATGTAAGTAGGCATCCAGTCTCTTGAAAGAGGCAATAGAATCACAACTTAAATAGGTGTAATCTTTGAACGTTGACTCTAGTTGACATTCTTAGAAAAAGCAGGGTCTTATCATATCCAGAGGTTTGTTAGGTTGTGCTAAATACTTTTGTTTATAAAAAGACTTGTTATATATTATATTAATAGTGTTGTGCTATTTACTACAGGATAGAATTTGCTCCTTTTCACACACTGTTCAATGTCTTTTGCTGAGTTCCTTGCTTACAAGTGCAGCATTAAATATCTTTAAAATAGAAAACCTTTCAATACTTAGTGTCCATCTCATTAGATATATTGAGATATATACAGAAAACCAGTGGTCAGGAAAAATATTGTGATCACTGTACTATTACTGTATAACACTATAATTTCTGATTCAGCAATTTTGTTGTATGGCTGCAAAACCAGCTTCAGGTGATCTTAGAAAGCCTAAACTGCCAATTTTATTATGAACAGTGAATGGATTCAATTTAAGCAGAGGTTTTTTCCCCTTAAGAGTCGTTGAGTTTTGTATCATCAGTCTATAAACATTAATTGGGGTGGAAGTAATTTAAGTTAAAAATGAATTTCATTGTTAAGAGGTATTGGGCAATTCAAATGTTCCTCAGCCAACAATTGATTGTGCAGTTCATAAGACACTGAACGTGACTAGACAAAATTAAGTCATTTGATTCCGAATACAAATGCTAATATATGTTGACAAGATATATTGCATTTCTGCCTGTCTTACAAAGAAGCATTTGAAACAAAACTAAGTGTCATCACATGATTTGAATTTTTAAATTTTTAGGTGCTTTTTGAAGTAAATACATTCTCTTCTTTATAGTATATTCACATTTATGCTTTGTGCACTATGCAGGCCTATGTTATTAGCACAGGAGACAGCAATCTTTTTTGTCCCTATATATCAGCACACGGTTTTGCAGTTACCCAGCCATTAGGGGAAAAAAGCTGAAATGTCAAGAGATGACATAAGGTCATAAGATTCTACTGAAACAACCTGAAATAGGGTGATATTTTCATATTCTCACGTGAGATCTCATGAGATTGTGTGTGGGATTGCTAACATCATATGAAAAATTGGGATGGTTCCAGATTTTTTTTAAAATATTTTATTTTCTTTTTTTTTGAATTGGGGATATCTTCTGGAGAATTTGTACTAGGCAGCTTATTAGTTGATGGTCAGGGATAATAGCACTCTGATATTTATTTGAATGTCTGCATGCTAATGCGGGGAAAAATCTAGAAGCATTTGTGCATGTTGCAATATGCAGTCAGTAATGTAGGAACTATCTTACGGAAAGTCAAATGAGATTCCCTTTGGGATAGTTCTTCCTATGCTTTCTGCTGCAGGAAATCAGCTGCAGAGAGTTCACAGGCTCCGCTGGACTTTGCTAACTATGAACCAGTTAGGAGCTAAGAGGGGATGAAAGTTTGCAAAACCAAATTTCCCTATAAGTTGAACCATTCTCTTTTTCTAGTAAACCAGAGAAATTATAATAGCAATAGCAACCTAGACCAGACATGTCAAACACAAGGCCCGGGGGCCGGATCCGGCCCGTGAAGTGGTTTCATGTGGCCCGCGAAGCCATCCTGGAAACAGTGAGGGAACGGCCCCCACTGCCTTGGCCCTGGCCCAGAGACCCTCCTTCTGCCAAAGACCCCCAGATCTGTCCTACTCCTGCCCAGGCTCCCATAGGCACCCTTGATGCGAACAATGTAGAGCTGGCCACGCCCACCCAGTAGGCCATACGCACTCTAGCCATGCCCACCCAGTAGGCCACACCCACCCTGGCCATACCCACCCGGCCCCCTGAGGGCAACCGCAATGCTGATGCGGCCCTCAATGAAACTGAGTTTGACACCCCTGCCCTAGACTAATATACGGTACCACTTCATAGAGCTTTACTGCCCTCTCTAAGCAGTTTACAGAGTCAGTATACGTATTGCTCCCAACAACTTGAAATTATAATATAGCAATAAAGAACACCTTTTTCTTTGTACCATATTGAACTACCCTGATAGATCCGTAGACTAAATTCAATGGAATATATGCTAATGAAGATTCTTCACTACGTTTACTATTAACATGTTGTCCTGTGTTGTGATTTGAAGATGATGTTTTGATATGGATTGGTTGTGTCAGGGAGATGGTCTGATAGTCCTTTGTTACCCAAAGGAGAAGAAAAGACTTGGAATTCCAGCCATTGCAAATGTAAGGGAAAATGAGCGAAAAGTCCACCGTTGATAGAGGACCAGAAAGCAATAAGGGAGAATTAGAACCAGTTACAGCATGATACCCGATATGGAGTTACACATGTCACTTTTGTTTTAGTTTCTGTACATATATTTTTTAAAAAAATATTTATAAAATATATTAACATCTATGCATTCTCCTTTCTCAAGCAACATATGGTTTTCTCTGTAAGCATTATAGTTTGTATACAAAGTAGGATTGATATGTACATACAATGATATGTATAAAGACATCCCCGAGCGTAAACAGGGAAGGAGTGAAGCTTTGATGATTTCTGTGAATTCAGACATCCAAAGTGAGAAGGCTGAAAGTCAGGAGATAAGAGGTTCCTCAGCTGAACCTGAGTTTGACAAGAGAATCCTGCTAATATAGATACAATATTATTATATTGGGAGTAAGTCAATGAGGGCCAAGGTACATTATATGTTGGAATTTTGATGTGGTTGTAAATGGCTTAAAATTCTTAACACTGTTATTTTGTTTTAGGAGGTCATCAGTTCTGAATGATCTCCTGGATTTGGTGCAAAATCCATTGTTCATTATTTATACTCTTTGTTTTGCTCATTTTTTTTTAGGAAGAGGGCACTGGGATGAAGAAAGTGTGGTTAGTTCCCCAGATCCTGGTTCGGCTAGTGAGTCAGGGGACCGATACCACTCTGAGCAATATCAGGGCAGTCCACATGAGCCCAGCAAAATCGAAACTCTAATTAGAGCGACTCAGCAAATGATTAAAGAAGAAGAGAACAGGCTACAGCAACAGAAATCCAGCCCTGATCAGCTGATTTCCATTAATGGAGCTGGGAAAAAGCACTCTGTTTGTTTTACAAACTACCATCAGCAGCAACAGCTGAGAGAAGCCTGCCGAGTCCCCAGCATCACCACTACACCTCCTTGTGAACACACACAGCAACAACGGGATGGGAAACTGATGAGCCCCCAGGAGAACGACTATGACAACAGCCCCACAACGCTATCTAGAATAAACAGTCCTGGGTCTGATCGAATGTCTAAATCAGGCTTGCTCTTGGCTAAAGACTATTTTCATTCAAATGTGTCCCCCCATCAGACTCCAGGGGACCATCATCCCACAGGTTCTCCAAATTATTACACTTCCCATAGGCAATACTTTGATAAGCATGCCTACACCTTAACAGGATTTGCTCTGGAGCACCTTTATGACAGTGAAACGATTAGGAATTATTCTTTGGGTTGCAATGGATCACACTTTGATGTGACTTCTCACCTACGGATGCAGCAAGATCCAGCACAGGGACACAAGGGGACATCTGTTATAATAACCAATGGGAGCTGATGGGCCTTTTTCTCTTCTCAACCCCCACTCCACTCCACCCCATCCCACCCCTTTTTAAAGATTGTCCTAGGAAAAGTATCTTTGCAGTAATAACCACAGACGCATACCTTTTAAAGTTCTTGTTGCAACCAACATTTGATGAGCTACAATGCACTAAAAGAGTTCTTGTAGTGTTGAGTGTTGGCTTATCCCAATTACTGTTTCAAATGCATTGGTCTCAAGGTTAAGGCAAAGAAAATAAAATCAAACCATAAAGCTAGCACCACATTGTGAAGGAGATCTAAGTTGGGAGCACTCTTGCTATGCAAAATTAGCCATTTTGCTCGCATGGACATGCATGATGAACTAGTTAAGGAAAAAATCTATATAAGTTACTGGTGTCTCTCAGGCCTTAATAAAGCAAGACACCTATGCACTGAGTGTGTGTGCGTGTGTGTTTGTGTGTATAAACTCACACACATTCAGAAAAATACATAGAGACATACATACATATATATATACACACACAAAGCAGAATGCAAAGCATTTTCAGTTACTTAATGTTCCTTAACAGTTCCCTGTTGGCTACAAAGATTGCTAATTAAAAGTTATGCTGTTAATATGGAAGTACAGAAGTGCTGAATTTAAAGATTTGTATGCTGTACAACAGACTTTGGTTGTCAAGAATACTGTCTGTAGAGGCCATATTTTAAGAGAGAAACAACATCAGGAGAGAGTGGGTACTTTGGAAGTGAGATAACGGCATAGGTTTGGAGGAAAGAGCACTTTTGAAAGGTGATCATATCTGATGTTCTATTTGTTGGTTAAACTAAGAAAGTCCTAAGGAAGAAGTTGGTTGATAGGTGAAAATGGTTAAAAATCCAGATAAGATTTCCCTGAGCAACTTGTTATGAAAACATCAGAACATAGCAAAAGTGGAGAAAAAGCTAACAAAATACAGGCAGTCCTCGACTTATAACCAAAATTGACCCCAAAATTTATTTTGCTAAGTGAGATGGTTGTTAAGTGAATTTTCCCCATTTTACGACCTTCCTTGCCACAGCTGTTAAGTGAATCACTGCAGTTGTTAAGTTAGTGACATGGTTGTTAAGTGAAGCTGACTTCCCCATTGACTTTGCTTGTCAGAAAGTTCCAAAAGGTGATCACATGACCCCGGGACACTGTGACCGTCATAAATCTGAATCAGTTGCCAGGCATCTGAATTTTGATCATGTGATCCTGGGGATGGTGCAATGGTCATAAGTGTGAAAAAGGGTCATAAGTCACTTGTTTCAGTGCCATTCTAACTTTGAACAGCCGCTAAATGAACTGTTAGAAGTCGAGGACCATCTGTAATACTCAGGGGCTGGTATGTTTCAAAACGATCTGAAAATACACCCAAAGGTCACAGAAAATTGGTTCGGACTGATTTTGATGAAGACCAAGAATTGCAAGTTGGATGCCCAGTATGTTTCTGAAGAGCAAGTTCATTCATTCATTCAGTAGTGCTTGCTCCAAAGTAATATGAAGTAGGACTAGGGGCTGAATATGGGTAGATTCCATGAGAACCTGTTCAGTTATATTTGGCTACATATTTCACAGGATGTAACAGTATAAATGGTATAGACATGGGAAACCAGATGTTGGACTGAATGTCCTTCCGCAACAGACGAGCTGGCTGAGTTTATTGGAATTGAAATCCAGGATTGCCTAAAAGGTTACTGGTAGTTTTACTTTTGTGATGTAGCCATGGGATCACTAGACATAAATTTATTGAAATCAACCAGAATATATATTGTAATTGAATAAATGTGTTATAGCTCCTCAATTACATAGGGAACTCAGGTATTTCTATTACAATAGTCTTTTGTTTCAGGGCTGTCACATTCTCTTAGTATTTTAAATTGCAGCATTCTGCTCCGTTATGCAAAAGGCATTGATCCATTAAATTGGATGTAATGCGTAGGAAAGACTTAATGCAATTTTCCACAGTGATGGAGGAAATACAGGCCTGTGAATCTCCAGGTGTTGCTGAACTACAGTACCATTGAGTTCTCAACACTTTTGATATTAAGGCCAGGAACAGATTCCTATGCTTTTGAGGAAGATTATTTATGAAGACTGTTGCATTCAACCTCATCAGAAGTCTTCAACTTGAAGTTTGTATGTGGAAGTGAAAAACGGAATTCTTCCAATCTGTTTTTCCTAAATTTCAGTGTTGGCAGAGAAACACTTCTATGTGCAGAAACAGATGTTTAAAAGCAAGATGAGCTGTAATCAGTGAAACTGTTGGAAGATGGCTGGCATTATAGCTTTCATTTGAAATCACAAATTTGGAAGTTGGTCTTACCGAAATCAAAAAGACGCTACAAAAAGTGTTCAGATGGAATCATTACTTTAATTACACAGTGAAATGAGATCTGTGGAAGGAGTTGATAAGCATGTGGGTTCAGAGCAGCATAAAATTAAGTAGCCAGACGGATAAAGAAAAGTATAAATATTTACAGTTTTAATAGTGTTTTGGACAGAAAGTTGGATCTAAGACCAATGGTACTGCTTGTGGTTTTTCCCCACCAAGCAAAGGCCATCTTTGAGTTGTCAGAAAAACATACTGACATGACACTTATTGTCGCCGTTGCTAATCCCTAGCCTTTCTTCCTTTGTTTGCAAGCACAGTCATTACAATTCATGTTCCAAGATAAAGCCTAGTGAATTGAGGCTATCGTTGGATAGTGTCAAAACAAAAAGGGAAATGTTTCTTTAATATTAGTATAGCTGAGAACAAGGTCATTAACCCTCTGCTGACTTATAGAAGTTTCTTGGCATCACTGGAGTTATATAAAGCCTGTTTCCAGTGCTATTACTGTGGTATACAGTAACAATGGGATGAGTGTATTGTAGAACTTACTATAATATACATCATTAGCTAAGAAAAGATCTTACATATGGGCTGGGCAAAGAATTAAGATATCATGGGAAGAGAGCAGAGAAAACCTGTTGCCAGGGAATGTTCGTTCCATGGTTAAGAACAAATAGACATACAGGGTTAGTATTGCAAATAGTGGCTATGATGCAGCCAACATTAAGCCTATTTATTTCAGGTAGATTATTTAAAAGCTTTCCTTCTGAACTTAATTTAGAAGTGTGCATGTGCAAATCCCTAGAAGTTTGTCTCAAAACAGTAAAAGTACCTTGAAAAAATACTGGATACTCCCAACCATTATTTTTTTTTAAAAAAAATCTAAGATATAATTTAGCAAAATAAAAATTGTGCAGTATTTCATTTTTACTGACATAAGTAAATATTTGTGCTTCATTTCCCACCTATCTGCCCATAATAAGAACAATGATGAATTTTTACAGAGAAGCTTAATGCAATATGTAGTACTTAGTCTCAGTACAAATGCCTTCTAGGTCTAATCACAGACTATTGGGAGTGATGTAAAATGCTTTGTTTTTAAGATCTACATCAGGGGTTCCCAACCGAGATGATATTCCAGGGGGTGCAAAAACTTGGGTTTTTAAAATTATAGTGTATGTGCATAATTTGTTGCCATTATTTCGAACTTCTGTAGGGGGTGTGAGAATATATCAGTGTTCTAGGGGTACAAGGTACTGTATAGAAAAGGTTGGGAGCTGCTGATCTACACCATAGCTCTTGGATTTCAAGCACAACAACTGATAACTAGGAATCAATAAAGTACTCATTCAGAGAAGGAGCATCACCCAAGAATAGAATAATAGCCTCAGCTACTTTTTCTGCACTTTTACCAATTTTTGAAAAATTATAGGGGCCATTGTAGGCTGTTAGGTCTGCCACTCTAGTCAATGCAGGAATATATAGCAAAGATGAGAAACAGTTACCAAATGAATAAACAAATAATTGTGAATCAGTAAGCCAATAGCTCTTGGTTTATTCAATCTATTTATATTTAATAAAGATTGAGATTTCACTAAGATTAAAAATGACACCATCGTAAATATGTTACTTAGCATGTATACTTACGTGTACAGCGAAAAACAACATTCTGCAGAACAGCCTATGGATTTACTATGTGGCATACATTTTAAAATAAGGCCCATATTTCTTAAATAGAAGATACTGTCAAATTATATCCAGATTGTCACATTCCACATTATGAAATAAAACGTATTCAGTATAGTACAACTATAGGTTGCAACCTTCTTACTCAGCTTGCGTAAATAACTACTAGGCAAGCAATTATGCTACAGCATTCTGTGTAGTGAGTTGCTAATATATAACCACTCTGCATGTACAACTAGATAGTAAAGTACACTCAATCTAGTACTTCCAAGTAGAAATATTTTGGATTTCAATATAAGAATTTATAAAAATGAAAGCAGAGACTAAGAATTCCAACAAAAGTTTTCAAGGTTCAGGAGCATATTATCAGATCTTCATCAGGCCTGAAATGCTTTTCTTGTTCAGAAAAACTTCCATGCTTAAAACTCAGCTAGATCTCTTCACAATGATGTGTTCAGATAATATCTTTCCCAGATTGCGACCATTACCAAGCATTAATCTGACATACGGTAGATAGTTTTTTGTGCTACATTTTAAATGCAGACTATATGCAGCTGCCAAGCATTCTTGCAAAATGCAGGAATCTTGAATCAACTGGTTTTGTGTAGAAATGCTTGGTTGGCTCTGCTCGCTTTGTTTTTCCTTTGTATTTTTTAAACATCTGGTATGGCCTTTTGTGTATTGTCTAAAAGTAGGCACTAAGTTTTCATCCCTCTTGATTGGTTTTAACATTGGATACCATTTTGGAGCACTTACATTTTACAGGATAACCATGAACATGATACTTTCTCCATCTGGGATGTTAGGGCAAATCAAAATAAATATTTGAATTTTGGATCCTTGCTGTACTTGATTGATATGTGGCCCCTTTGACCCTCACACTGACCTCTATCTCTCAAGCTTGAATTTGAAACAAGGCATTGAAAACTCAGTTTTCCTGTGGATTTTGAACTGCCAATTGCATCTGAATGCAGTTCTTCCCATATTTCAGTCCATTTCCCTATGTTATATTGCAATGCTTTTCTTCAAATAAAATAAATTGCAGCTCCTGCATTTCGTAAACTTAGAAGTTTTGTGCACCAAGTTGGACTTTCAGATGGGAGAAATATAACTCATTGTAGAAAGATGGTGCATTTTTACACTTTTGCTACTTCATGACTGCAAGGAGCAACACTGGATCTATAGATGGGCTTTTCTCCCACCTGTTGTCCTAGACTTGTTCTCCCATTATAATCTCCTAAATTCTGATCTTGACTGAGTTTTGGTCATTGTAGTCCAGCCTATGTGGGGGGGGGGGAACTCTGTTGAGGAAAGCTGGCTTATAGATAAGCAATGTAGATCTAAAGTTGGTGGTATCATTCTTCCTTCTGCAGTTTGCTTTCTATTTCCATTCTATTTTATAAGATCCTCTAAATTTTTGGAATGGGCTTGGTGGTGTCTTGGTGGTGTAGAGAGGCTGCAGAGGAAAGCAGAAGGCAGTAAAGTTCCACTCTATGTCCACTACAAACCAAAGAATCTGCTCCTCTCCAAATTAGGTAGACTCTAGCTGTTGATATCAATAGCCTTCACTTTTGACAGGATTTGGCTAATAAAGTTTTCAGCTCTATTCACTAACTTCTTTTTTTCAAACAGTAAAGGCAAATGTGTTCATTTATTATTGTAGTCATTTAATCTATTTAAAAAAAGAAACTATTATTTATTTTTAATGCATGTAGCTTAGTTTTCAAATGAAAAAAAAATGTTCTCAAACCCAAATATGTAAGCTGATTATAAACGAACAGTGTTTTATGTTATTAAAAAAAAGAAATTATGCACAGTTCTTTTATGTTAAGTATTGACACTTTCTTATTTTTCCCTAAAGGCTATTAAAGATTTTTTTTTAAGGCCTAAATTGTATTTCTGTACTTAAGAGCACTCTCTTTTCCCATGGTATCATTTATGTTTGCTTTTTTACTGAAATGCAGACAGTCTCTTTCTAAATTAATTGATCTCACAGGACCCATGAATTCTAAAGGGAATTATTTCCATATAAGCATGTTTAGAATCAGTATGTGAGGTTATTTATTTGGAAATAAAGAGAAGTCCTATTAATAATCTCTGTTCTTTTTGTGCTCCAGTGCTCTTGCAGGCACAGACGTGCCTTTCATTTCAGTAGAAAGGAGTCTTATGAGCAGACGTAAAGGAGCACATATACCTTCTGCATTGAAATAGAGGGGAAAACTAATGCCAGCTCTTCAAAATATCTGAGTCTGGAGCCCCACATATGTCAGAAGCTAAAAGCGATGATACGGCTGTGTGACCAAATTACAAAATTGACAGCATCACAAATGACCCGCAATGTGTGGGTTCTAATGCCCTTGTCAAGTTACATTTGTAATTTGAAGTTTTCCTTTGGAATGTATGTAGGAAATTCAATTTAGCTTTGTTGCTAATATCTTGAAATTTGTTCCCATTTATAATACCGTAATTTATATTGTACATAGATTTCTGAGGTAAATTTGAAGTCGGTGTGTATATGATGTATTTATTATGTGAAGATTTTCTTTCTTTAAAAAAATACAGCTATCAGTATGTAGCCTGAATCTGGTCTCTTGATTCTGTTCACAATTAAAAACTTATTTTTTGTGCCTAGATTTTTCCAGTCCTGCTAGCTCTTCCTTAGAAACCAAGTAGCTGTTTAAAGAATTATGAAAAAATGTGACAATCCTGGGATATATCGGTTCTGTCCAAAAGTGCTACGTCTACTGGTAAAATAGACCACACTAACAAAGTTTCCCATGTTATCTCATGCCTTCTGAAGGTTTTGGGTGGAAACCTCGAGGATATGCAGTGATGAGGATGCAAAAATCATCTTGCCTGGGCAGAAGTCTTTAAATGGCTGTAAACACTCCTGACAAAGTTTGTACTTTATTCAAATGTGATTCCCCCCTGTGGACGTAATCCTAAGAATCATGTTAATTGCAATCACCGATACACCTGAACACCTCATATAATGTTTTCCCTTGGCAGGTGAGCTTTCAAAGTAATAATATATATTTGAATAAGTGATAATGCTATTGGAGGAATTAACTGCCTAATTTCACTCGTCATACCTCACTGCGATAGTCCAAAGGCTATTCATTTGTTCTGATAAATGGACAAATTACAAGGCCTTGAAAAATATTTAGGACTGAACCAGTAGCCTCAGCTGAATTAATCAATATAATAAGCATTTTTAATCAATCTACATTTTGATCCTGAAACCTACTTGGTGACAGTTGCTCTGAGTAAACATAGCCTGTGCAGTTATCCCACTCTAGCATGGTCATCATGGTGCTTTCCCAAATAAGATTTTGTAGTTCAATCATAATACTTAAGAGGTAACCCTTTTCATTTTATTTACTAATGGCAAGTTATCTTTCATTGGGATATCACCAATACTATGAAGTAAGAGAGGCTGCCAATTACTGGACAGGAGAAGATACAGCTCCTCCCACTTCTTTAGTCATTCCACATTGGCAGTCAATGAAAGCATCTCACACTCCACGAAGAAAAAATTAAGCAACATTTTTTTAAAAAACCCAATCTGATAATTGCTTAGAAATCCTAAGGCAAAATGTGTCATAGCTCATGGCTGGCAAGCAAGGAAGAATTATTAGTGGTTTTCCATCTTGATTATTGCTTGATATGGATTAATATTTGATTATTACTAATAAAAAAATGGAAGCAACTCACATTTATCTCATATGTCAGCCTTTTTTTGTCCCCCAATGCATAAAATGAACAAAGCAACTGCCTGGATGATCTTTTGGATGGTCATCCAGTTTTTCTCTTTTTGTTTTTAAAAATGCCTAGCCTTCCCTTCTGATGATCTAAAGTACAATAGTAAATATGCTGAACTGCAAACATTAGTAAGCTTTTAAGGCATCTGGACTCCAAATACAGTAACATAAAATGCTTCTGCTTTGTACTGTTGTCAGAATAGTCAACCATGACTTTTCTATTAGTTTTCATGATTCTCCACTATTTATACAATTACATATTTACTTTGGAATCCTATACAAAGTCTAGGAGATATGCAAATATGCTTTCTATGGTTTAGGAATCTGTGTGTGTATGCATTTCCATATATGACAATTTGGTTTATGCTTATCCAATAAAGGTGGGATAAAAAATCTAAAATATAATTTTAAAAATTAATTAATTAATTAAAAGGATCTACAAAAACCTACTTTATCTCTTCACCAGGAAAACATTTTCTTTTTTTTTGTAGGGCTTCCTCGTGGCTTTCTCTAGTGTATTTTTTTTAAAAAATCCTACTCATTTAAAAGAAATTTAGTGGCTTTAGAATTCATTTGGGAGGGGGTAAAGAGGACAGCTTGTTATATCAGCAGCATAATATCCAACATAACCAATGTTTAAGATATTGTAGAGTTCATAACATAATCTTCATAAAATATATAGTCCCAGCAATGGGATTTCCTGAAGAAAAATTAGAATGCTATCTGTAATACTTTGTGTTTTATATTTATCCAAAGTAGGATTCAGATTAAAGTCTACATTCCTTCTACAAAGATTCTGAATAGAATGTGTTTTAATTTTCAATAAAGTATATCTTTATATTTGCATTATGTGGAGCATGGAGAGTGATCAGCTACAAATATCCTTCTTAGTTTGAAACTTGATGGCAAATTGTCCTTACCAAAATTGTAAAGTCACTAGTAAATATATATTCATGAAGGTCAAATTCTTTCCCATTAACATTTTTCACAGATTCTAACATCTCTTCCAGAGGATCTCCAAACATAAAAAATACAGCAAAAAAGCAGTACAGTGTTACAGAAAGTCAGAAATATCATTTAATACGGTATCTTCAGGGGATAAAGCTAGGAGCCAGTAAAAAGTTAAACCAATTAAACTTCACAAATTAGAGAAATATGTGGGTAGCATAATCCTAGCTGCAGTGACATGCTCCAACTTTGTAGGCCTCTGACAGCAGTGATTTTTTTCTGCCAGCTGCACTTGCCAGCTGTTAGATCAGAAATGAGAATGGAGAAACATTTACCTCAGGCTTTTTTGTTGTTGTTGTTGTTGTTACAGACGTTTCCCTCTTATGGTATGGACTTGAAGAGAAAATAGCTAAAATAGACAAGTGACTTGTCTCCATTTCATTGTTACCAACCAGGAAGGCATACAATTAAACATTATTTCAAGAATTCTGCAACAAACTGAACTCTCTGGCCTCCTGAAGGATATTTAGCCTTTCTATCAACGCCTTCTCCTTTCATCATAGCCTTTATAACAGTAAAAGATAATGGTTTGGGCCCTCCTACCCAAAGCTCCAACTTTACATAATTTAACTACTATAAATCTTCTGCAACTTGTGAAACACAAGGGGTAGCTGTTTAACCATACATTCTTGTATATGGGGGAAGAGTTTAATGAGAAAGTCTCTTATTAACTAAGAGTAGCTGAAAGACATTTATTCAAAAGGAGTTTATTGGGGGAAAGGAAATATAAAAGGGAAAACAAAACAAGAACACTGAGATTTTCAGACAAAATCGATATGCTTAACCTAGGTAGCAAGTTGTTTATCAACTCCCTGAGTATGATTCTAAATTTCAGCACCTGAAATTTGCAGAGCATATTATTGGATAAAGATTGCTTCGGCTTCTTGCTTAAATGGTTATAAACAGGCCTCCTTACTTCTGTTTCTTCTCTCTCTCTCTCTCTCTTAGGATTATCTTTACTTATATCAAATGTGGAAGAGAATTGAAAACCACTTTTTTTTTTGAAAGATTGACTGTTGCTTTGTCCAGTGAAGGAAAATATTCCTTACCTTAAGTCCAGGTCTAGCCAACAAGTGAATAATTATATCTATGCTCAGTGGCGTAGCGTGGGTTGTCAGCACCCGGGGCAAGGCAAGTAATTTGCGTCCCCTAACCCATGGATTTTAGCACTCGAGTTTCTTCCACTAGATTAGTTAAAGAAACCCTTAACCCCTAAGCACATGTATTGTTTGTTATGAAAATACTGATGTAATTAAAGTAAAATGCATCTAATGTGCCCCCCCTCAGATGTTGCGCCGACCCCCCCTGCACCCCCCACGCTATGCCACTGGTCCTAACACACCAAGCAGACAAAGGAGGTCCGATTTACCCCTTCCCTGCGAGGTTAGAAAACTCCGCCACATTCCCTAGAGCAGTGTTTCCCAACCTTAGGAACTTGAAGATGCGTGGACTTCAACTCCCAGAATTCCCCAGCCAGCTGGCTGGGGAATTCTGGGAGTTGAAGTCCACGCATCTTCAAGTTCCTAAGGTTGGGAAACGCTGCCCTAGAGGAAGAAATGTCTGCTTGGGATTCTGCTGCAATTACCGCAGGAGAGCCACCAGCCACGCAAGGCAGGCTCAGGCTGGGGGGTGGGCGGGGGCGGGGCGGGACGGAAGCCTTGCCCTATATTCCACAATTAGAACAAGGCGCATTCCGCCAGGCCGCCCCTCCCCCTCCCCGGTTCCCTTCGGAGATCTCTTTTTTTCTCTGTCTCTCTTTTGCGCGCGCCCGCGCGCAGCGAAAACCAGCTCAAGGAAGATTTAAGTTTGCCTTCGGGAGACGCAATTCCGAGCAGAAGATACACCCAGGAGCGACTCCCTTTTCAGCCTTCTCGCCGTCTGCGGGCCTCATTATTATTACCAGGGGTCTTCAAGCTTGGCCCTTTTATGACTTGTGGACTTCAGCTCCCAGGAGACTTGTGGACTTCAGCTCCTCTCAGCCTGGCTGAGGAATTTTGGGAGCTGAAGTCCACAAGTCATAAAAGGGCCAAGTTTGAAGACCCCTGTTTATTACAAACGGCGAGCAGCGCTGGACACTCCGCCAAACAGTTCCGAGGGCTGGTAAACAACGAGGTGTGCTGCACCCCCCCGCCGCGAGTCTACTGCAAGCCACAATCGAGACCACGTGTCTCTCGGGACAAAGGGGCGGGGTGTAATTATTCCTGTTATTAACACAATGTAGTATTAGCGTGGTTTCGTTATTGTTTGGAAGAGGGGAAAGAGAACAAAACGGCTGTTACAGATACGATTGCACGCTGGGCAGCGCGCGTGCTTTTAGTGTTAATATGGTGTTGCTGTCACGCCAAGCCAACTCTGTGCAGCCCTTGGGACTCCCTGAGCAGCTCAGTGTGAGCGCGCCCCCCCAGATGTTGCGCCCGGTGCGGCCAGCCCCCCCTGCACCCCCCACGCTACGCCACTGTCTATGCTTTATATGACATTTCCAGTGGCTATCCAGAAAGAAACATAAATGTGACTACTAACTAATTATTCAAAGTATTACAATCTGGAGCCCATAATGAATACACACAAACTTGGAAATGCAGGCAACAAAATTCTATCAAATTTAGATCAACAATAAATCATGTTGCACAGCTTGACGAAGCTACTGAGGACAAGCTACCACTGGAGCTATGATATAGTGGCCTGTTAGGTTGTTATGCCTCGGGACCTGTCTCATAAAGTCCTTTCCTAAGAATAGTGTTGTCTATGTTAATACAGCCTTTTGTTGGTGTTGATATTCTTAAGGGTTAATGCAAAAGTTTACACAGAGAACTGTCTTTGTTGACTACTTAGGATGTCTTCAGAACTGTCATGATCTCGCACAAAATGTTACAGTTGACAGAGTTCAAGTTCAATTTTTTTAAAGAAATCTGTTTACACATGTTTATGGAGATTCTCAGACATCCAGATCATGGTTGTCCCAAAAGTGATTTTTCATGAGGCAACTGGACTTTCTTTTTTCTCTTTGAAGGCGTTTTCGCTTCTTGTCTAAAAAGCTTCTTCAGCTCTGAATGGATGGTGGGGAATGTAAGGATTTATACTCCTTGCAGACAGCTGGTCATTTGCATTCTTTTAGAGAGTCGTTGATGCCACCTGGAAGCTTATCTGTGTCTTCAGGGTCACCTGAGTAGTAGAAATGGGTGTGGAGCATTCTTGGAACTGCTGAAAGAACTGTGTTGTAGACTGAAGATAGATGATGTCATATCCCTCCCCCTGTTGAGAGGGCTGTTCAGTTTTGACATAGATGGCCTCTTTGACCTCTCTTTCAAACCAGTGGTCCTCTCTGCCCAAAATGTGGACTTTGCTGTCTTCAAAAGAGTGGCCTTTGTCTTTTAAATGCAGATAAACTGCTGAATCTTGTCCTGATGGGTTTGTTCTCCTATGTTGTGCCATATGTTTAAATGTTTACACATGTAACTCAGTGCTCTAGGAATTAAACCCTAGATTGCCATGCAGTTTTTATATCAGGTACAATTTGATTAGACTCTTGTCAATGGTTTTGGTTACAAGCAATATATAAAGCAAAACACATACTCTGCACCACTCTTTGAGTGTGAAAAACCAGAATATATTATTGTCAAAATGTAAATGGAAGGTAGAAGAGGGTGCATGATGCTAGGTGTCATTAATTGCCATCCTTTATTTGTTTAATTGCAGATTTGGACAATGCTCATAGAATGATCATTTGGTCTAATGGTTAAGGCATCAGGCAAGAAACTGAGAGACTGTTGATTGCAGTCTTGCCTGAGGCATGAAATCCGTCTGTGTGACTTTAGGCCTGTCACTCCCTCTGAGCCCAACCCACTTCACAGAATTGTTGTTCTGGGGAAAATAGGAGGAGGAAAGACTGTTAGATATGTTTGCCACCATGAACTGTTTATATAAATAAATTAATGCTATTGTTTCTAAAAGCACAACAAGTGTCATTTCATTTGTATAGACCTTTTGAATAGTGCATATTGGTTCCATTAGCAGAATTCCAATTTAAAACGAGATGATAGATTTGGGTTGATACAGGTCCATGGGTATTATCTCTATATCCTATGAGATGTTGTGTAGACTTTTTCTGCTGGCTTTTCTTGTATGTTTTTAAATCAAGGGTGAAGAATTAAGTCCAATCCAGAAGCTGGAATTTGGGTGGGGGATTTGATGTCTTAAGGTGGGGCTTAATGGACTCATGTAATTACATAAGCTCCGCCCTTATGCCATTTATTCTTCTGTGTAAGTGGAAGGATGTGGGTGGCCAGAATTATGAGCTTTGTGGAAAGGATAGGCCTGGGGGAAGGTCATCCTTAGCCAGATGTGCTTGTCTGCTTTGCAGTATTAGGCCTATAATTATTCATTTTGCCCTGTTTAAATATATATTCCTTTTATGTCAGTCTGCTTAAGTACTTCTTAAGTACTTTTTAAAAAAGCCTTAACCACTTAGTTTTATTGCCTTTTTCTAATGAGCTGTTTATTCTCTAGCACAGCTTTTAGATTCATTTTGAAAAAATATCATGCATTCATGTGGGTCAAAAGATCGCTAACAGTGTGATTTTATGCTGCTTAGAAATAAAATCTCTCTGTTTCATTGTGACTGAGTCTTTAGTAAGCATGCACAGGAGTGAGAATTTATTTTATTTTATTTATTTATTGAATTTCTATGCTGGTCATCTTGCTGATCAGCAACTATGGGTGGCCTATAATATAATAAATATGTTTAAAAGTCCTAAAAAAATCAAAATTAGAATAAAAAGATTAGAAGTTTAGATGCAAGATGTTGGGCAGCCTGGGAGTGGCAACCTTCTCTACACTGCTGCCCACCCCCAATGTAGCACACCCTTTTTGGTGACCCTGACCAAGTGACAGAGTCAAGTTTTACTCTCACCCAGAAGGCCAGAAGTGTGTGTGTGTGTGGGGGGGCAGATCTCACCTCTGATGGGAGAATTTCCAGAAGGCAGAGGCCACAGAAGAAAACACTCTTCTTGTGGACTCTGCCAGCCAAAATTGTTTGGCAGATGGGATTCAAAGTAGACTCTTTCCATTGGAACAAATGGATGGGTTAGTCCCATTGAGGTGGCTCCTTTGATACCTGGACCCATGCCATAAAGGACTTTAAAGATGATGGCCAAGTCCTTGAAGTGCATTGTAGTAATCCAACTTGGAGATGACCAGGGCATGAATGACTGTGCCCAGGGCCTGACAATCCAGGAACGGGCATAACTGACATACAACATGAAGTTATGCAATGACTCTCCTAGTCATGACTGCCACCTGCTATTCAAGCAGGAGTTGCAAGTCTGGGAGAACTCCGAGATTTTGCACCTGGTCTGGATGGGATGGGACAACCCCATCCATAATTAAGGATGATAAACCCCCAGATCCCATTGCCCCTTGAATCCACACCATCTTACCAGACTTCAGCTGAAGCCTGCTGTCTCCCATCCAAGGCACCGTGAGAGGGCAGCTACAGCATCATTTGGATAACCAGGGATGGAAATGTAACATTGGGTATCATCAGCATATTGATGATACCTCATCCAATGACATTAGATGATCTCATCTAGTGGTTTCATGCAGGTGTTAAAAAGGAACACAAACATCACTGAGCCTTGTGGGACACCCAAAGGAGCACTGTGGCCTGGACCTCTCACTCCCTATCAGCACTGATTGAGACCAGCTTTGAAGAAAGGAGCTGAACCAGCCCATGACTGTACTACCCAGCCCCAGCTCCCACTGCCGGCCCAAAGGGATACCATGGTCACTGGTATAGAAAGCTTCTGAGAGATCAAGAAGAGCATTTTATCCGAGTATGTAACATATGTAATCTGAGAGTGCATGAACTGAGACTTTCCTAGTCTTTTTTGTTATTGTACTAAACCATTACTGGGTATGATTAGAGTAACTACCATTTATACATTCAGATCACTATGGATAGTTGCATTACAGATTCATCACTGTCATCATCTTTTCTCATAAACTGAAAACATATGGTTTGAAAGAGCACTGTATTGATCTCAGTTCCATTGGAATATAAAAACAGTACCAGCATTATTATCCTTGATTATATCTACCAAAGCATTATGACTTTCTCCCAACTATTACCTACATCTATCCCCTGTAGATGCAACAGGAGCTCATTAAAATAATAACATAATATGGTGTCTTGTACATTTTTCAACACCACAGAGTAAATAAGATGAGGTAGCATCTACTGTAGGAATCTTCTCAGAAAAAGGTCTCCAGGATAGAGTTAGCTAACACTTGAATGGGAGATTAGCAGGAAAACCCAGAGCTGCAGGATAGATTGAGAAGTTGAAAGGACATCCAAGAAAAAATGCAAATGCAAACTGTAGCCAAAATAATTTCATCGTTATCTCCATGAGATCACCAAGCGTTTTGCCATCTGAATGCCATATTAAGGATAGTACTTCGTGGGGCACCTTCCACCTATTCTCTCTGTAGATATGATCTGCACCAAGTCTACTGTCCTGGCACAAGATCTGTATGTCTTTATTAAAGAAATTCACAGAATACTGTCCAGTCACAAGAGGTAACAAGTCTGATATTGTTAAATTCTCTCTGTCTCTGTCTGTCTCAGGAATAGTCTGTCATTTTTCATTAAAAGAAGCAAACATTTGGATATGGATGACTTCTGAATGGTCTTGTAACTCATCTGGATATTTTTAATACCATCAGCTTGTCATAAAAGCAGCAGCAGCAGCAACAATTGTTTTACATTATTTACATTGTTTACATGAAGTGTGTGCTTGCACGCCGTTGTTTTGGTTACATCATTTAATTCATAATACACATGCATCAGATTCTACTGTTCAGCAAATATTCATACAGAATACAAATACTTGCCTAAAAATAAAATTCCAAACATTTGCTAGGACAGAAGTAACATGCAGAATGTTCTTTATTAAACCAATTAATTTTGTAAAATATGACAATACCAATACAATCGCTATTTGGGAAAATTTCAGAACATATCGGAAAATAGAACAAGACTATTGATTAAAGAAATAAAAACCAACAACAAAACTTTTGAACACATACAAATATTGACATGCAATCAATATTTATTCAGAAATTTACCCTCCTACATTCAATAGAAATTACAGCCAGTATGAATGTATATCCAATTTCCTTCCTTCCTTCCTTCCTTCCTTCCTTCCTTCCTTCCTTCCTTCCTTCCTTCCTCTCTTTCATGATCCCAATCTCATGATCCTGGGCAGTGTACAAAAATCTCAAAACCCAATCTCAATATACAGTACTAAATATAGAACAATAAAAAAAAACTACATGACGTATCATTCTTTTTGTCTAGGCAGCAAGAACATCAAAGGTCCATTTAAAGATGATTTTAAGATGTTTTGTGAAAGTTAGGTATGAAGTTCAAACATATCTCCAAGGTCTACTTTTTCCACAGAATTGGGGCCACAGCAAAGAAGATTTGCCTTTGGGCCCAACACTTCCTCATTTTATGTAGCTTTTTCTTGATCTAATACGATGGGCTTGCTCAACTTGGACAAGATTGTTCCTTAGGTATTTCAATACCACAATCTATTACTGTCCAAATGATTTGTAGCTTTTTCCAACCTTTGCCATTCCATGGGTACATTTTTCTTTAACCAACCTTGTAGCTGTATTTTTTTTTAAAAAAATTACATTGGTTTTCAACTCAGTTGGTTTTAAAAAAATATTTCTAAGAGAACATATTGCTTTAAAGGAGTTGTGTGAAAAGCAGATGAGGAAGCTTTATGAATGCATCTTCTTGTGATAGCCTCATTTTATTCTTATGCTTTCATTTGTTTTTGTAATCATTCACCAGATTCTGCACTTAAGGTGTTTATTTTAGTATTATAATCAAGGGTGCTGTAATGCTGTCTTCATAAACTGCCACAGCTTCAGAATCCAACAGTAATTAGCACAAAGTTATTCATGGTGCACACCACCAGACATTAATGTAACACCAATATAAATTCTACAGAATGATTCATAAGCTGGAGAAAGCTTGCAAATTCATCATGCTGGGATGCTTTTGCAATATGGATTGCACTTATCTTTTAATTCTCCACAGACAGTGCAAGTTATGTGCAACAGAATGGTGATCCATATCCTGTAGCATCTGTGCACTACTATAAATTACAGAGTTCGCTGCACACAAGAGGAAATGAGAAGTTACTTGTACCCAGCTCTGCGATTTGACATTTACGGGCAACTGGCATAAACTAATGATGAATTTAAACTAGGAGGCTGAGGTTTGAGGGGTTTGGGGTTTGAGAAATCCAGAGGCTGGATGTTATCTATTTAAATACATTTCCCCACTTAATTAGGAACAGGAGTACAACACGCTAGTCAACCATTCATAAATCTCATTCACATCTTACAGGTGACATCATATAGACCGTTAAAGTCAGTTTCATTGTTTGCCAGCCTCAAGCTAAATACCTGGGATTATTGACTTAATATATCTTGAGTAGATGTATACAATGTGCCATAAAGTAATGGCCAACTAAAGGAAAAGTCAATACATTCTGCTTCTTGTGTTTCATGATGTTTTGTGGTGTTAAGATTAGGTATTTCTCAAGCATGCATCTTGTGCTTTTGCATCCTTTGTCAGATAAAGTAATCACAAAGGTCACAGTTTGGTTGCTAGCATTTACTTTGACTAAATAAGAGAATAAAAATGCTCTTCTTTCTAAAAACTGAGCAATTCCAATGAGCTTAGAAAATAAAGTCTTGAAATGCTTCACCTCCTGAAGCCATTGAAATTCTTTAATTGCATTGACTCCATAGTTTGTCATGATGTCAGTGAGAAAACTTTTGACCACGGCAAATTTATGTTAAGCCTGAAATATGGCACAGCAGTTATAAATCAGACCACAGATGGTTTTAATTGATCAAATTATTCTTGTGAATTTTAATGCTATTAATACCAAATCTGGAGAAAATTAAATGGATGGTTTTGATGAGAGACACACACAAAAAGGGAGAAAGGGAGATATTGTAAATAAATACACTTAAGTTGCAGGCATTTGGGCCCTTGGTATACTGGAGCTTATGACACTGGCAGTTAATTTATTAACTTGAGTGCTAGTTTGGTTAAGGCACTTGTCTAGAAATTGGGAGACTGTGAGTTCTAATTCTACCTTAGAATATGATGGAGAACAGGAATTAAAATATAAAATATTTGCCCTGGTAATATTAATCACCACATTTCTAATTCTAGTCAGATAGTTGAGAATGAAGGCTCAGCTAGGTTAAAGGATTTTGTGATTTATTGGCTAAATCTCTAATATCACAAGTGGGATTTATCATAATCACATTATTGGACAAAATAATGCTTACTGTTGAATGAGGACTAATTTTTAACTTTCAGAGTCAACTGTCTCTAAAAACAAGATTTCGTTTTACAGACAAATCGTACCCAGCACCAAGTTTAGCAAGTTTCTAACAAAAAAAGTCCAAAAGGTGTTGTTTTTCATGAGGCAACTGGACTTTCTTGTTTTTCTTTGAGGACGTTTTGCTTCTCATCCAAGAAGCTTCTTCAGCTCTGACCGGAAGTTGGGGAATGTCCAAGAAAGTCCAGTTGCCTCATGAGAAAAAACAAACAAACAAACCTTTGGGACAACCATGACATGGATGACTGAGAATCTCTGTAGACACTAAGAAAGAAAGCTTTCCAACACCATCTCAATCTAAAATATTGTTAAAGAGATAATTCATAACAGCAAAATTAAATGGTTTTCACTGAGTGCATTTGAAAATCTTCCGTTTTCCTTAGGTTATTTTATTACATCTCTACATTTAATTTGAATCATTTGTTTAAAAAAAGGAATCTCTCAGAAAGCCTCCCTCGCATCCATAAGTGCATTTGTGTTTTCAGAATTTTCAAAAAGTTTCACTAAATTTTTCCTTTTCTTGGATTTGACCAAGGTCATTCAAAGCAGCTCTCTTCCATTTTCCCCCTGTTGCTGGAGTGGCAGTGAAAGTGGTAGTGATCCCAGGTGAACAGACTAAGGCAGGGGTCTTCAAACTTGGCCCTTTTATGACTTGTGGACTTCAACTCCCAGAATTCCTCAGCCAGCTTTGCTGGCTGAGGAATTCTGGGAGTTGAAGTCCACAAGTCATAAAAGGGCCAAGTTTGAAGACCCCTGGACTAAGGTGTGGGAAAGGTTCAACTTGATCAATACGAGCAACTAATTAGAAAAAGAGTTGCATCAAAGCAGAAAATAATCTTTCTTTCCAGGAAGCACATACCTGTATATATAACTTCTACTTCAGTTTTAGCAAATGCAACGTAGAGGAAACAAAAAATGGAAGAAAACAAATATAACTGAATCTTTTTCCAAAGTTCAGTTTTTTTTTTTGAGGTTTGAAATGAATCAGTCTTCCAGTTTCCAGTCCCTATAGTTGGCCAGGAAGAGAATATTAATGTACCACAAAAAAAATTCTTCCTCTGCATCCTTTCCAGAAAGGACAGGAAAAAAAACACTAGCTAGTGTAGAACAGTTTCCAGTCCCTAGTTAGTTTCCTGGATAAAAATCAGAGGATTTTCCTAATGTAATTGGGAGCACTTCCTGTGTGAATTGGAACTACTACAACACTGAAGATTTGATTTTAAAGGTTGTGAGAAGATGAAAAAGCCCAACTTAGAATCTAGCTTTCTTAAAGTAATGTAAAGATGTTTGCTCTCAAGTATTAGAGCAGAGCTACATCAATTGTCTGCAATTTGCAGGGTCACAGAGAGATCCTGTGTGGAATAACTCCGCTCCCTCAAAACCATCCCTAATTTTAGTGACGTATGTTTGTATTCCTAAGTGAGCTCTAGATACCAGTTCTGAAAGCTGGTACAGTAATGGAAAATGTTGCAGGTAGTCCTTGACTTATGGCTACAATTCAGCTCAAAATTTCTGTTCCTGAGCGAGACATTTCTTAAGTGAGTTTTCCTCCATTTTACGACCTTGCTTGCCACTGTTGTTAAGTGAATCACTGCAGTGGCTAAGTTAGTAACATGGTTGTTAAGAGAATCCAGCTTCCCCTTAGACTTTGCATGTCAGAAGGTCACAAAAGGTGATTTGCACTGCAACCGTCATAAATAATGAGTCAGTTGCCAACTGTCTGGATTTTGATCATGCGACCAGGGAGATGCTGCAATGCTCATCAGTCTGAAAAATGATCATAAGTCATTTTTTTTCTCAGTGATGTAACTTTAAACAGTCACGAAGTAAACTGTTGTAAGCCGAGAACTACCCATACTTGTGTCACAAAAATGTATAGCAATTTTACAAGGATACTCAAACTAATTGGGTCGTGCCAATATTGATTCGTGGTTCTTCCCTTTTTTATATTAGGGTAAAAAAGATACCCATTACTGTATATCAAGGGTGTCAAACTGCCAGCCTGCGGGCTGGTTGCATCATACGGAGGCCACGCCCACCCGAGCTCCGGCAATGCAAAAAAAAGTAATGTTACGTCATAACACAACACGTCACGTGACACGGCGAGTTTGACACCCGTGCTGTATATTAACTTACCAAATGTTCGTTATTATGGTACAGTTGTCTCTGTTTTGCAAGGAACAATTGTAGAGAGATAAGAAGGCGAATGTGTCTCACTGTGTGGAATTTTGGAGGGGGAAGTAATGACAGAATAGGCATGAGAATACATGGTGTCTGGCCTCACCCAACCAATCTCCCTATGTTAAAAGAGAAGATCTGCAACACTATTTCTATTCTTTAAGTTTCATGGCTTTTTTAAAAGGTTATTATGAACATTAAACTTGCTGATGAGTCAACTGTAAATTGTTGATTTACAGTTTGGTGATTATGGATAAGTATCGTTATTTGTTGAGATTGGCAGGAAGTGTTCTATAACTATAAATATAGGAAAATAAGATGCTCTGTTTGTTCAAAGGGAAAACTTGTGAGGTCTTCTGATTGCTGTGGTTTCTGATTTCCCCCAATAAAAATAAAACCAAAATCTGCTTGCCCAGATCAAAGAGACTACATGCATGTTTCTATCATTAGTTGCTTTCTGAGAGCACAATTTTTGTATTTTGTAGTGTATTTGATTTCAGGATGTACTGCTATATGAATTATTTTTCAGATATAATAGAAACATGTTTTTCTCCAAGTGTAAATATAAAATTTAAAGTTGCTAACAAAATCTCCTAAAAAAGTATCTCTGGTGGATTCCAGGGAAACAGATATTTAAAATATTGCTCATTTTTAGAAAAATCAAACCGAACATATCAGAAATCCAAATGTCAAACAATATTTAACCGCAGATGTTCAGTAACACAAGAATCTTATAAGAGGAATATTAGAACAGGGATAAAACAATAAAGTTTAAATTTAGAGGATCTTTTTTTAAAATGGGATTTATCTTAGAATTGAAAAAGAAAAACAAAACAGACAAACAAAGCCTAGCCCAGGATACATTAGTAGGGGTTGAAATTATTAACCTTGAAAGAAAGCTAAGGACACTGGTACAAAGCTCAGTGAAAAAAATCAATACAATATAGCAATTACAAATATTTATTACAAATGGCCATGAAAGGAATTGAAAATATGCTATATACTGACAGCCAAGCTGGTTGACCAAAAATCCGAAAAAAAGATACAGCTAAAAATGTACATAAATATTGCTGCAGTTGGAAGCATAAAAATAAACAATTACTAAATCAGTAAAATTATCATTTTCAAGGCAATTCAAAAAACTATATGAAAAAGATGAATGAACATAGAGTTATTCCCAATGCTATGCTTCCTTTTGCTTACAACACAAACCTTAATATTGCCACCCTGCGTGTCTTTATAGACTCTCTGCCAAACAATTGCAGAAAGTATAGCTGGAAAGGTGCAATATTGAATTACAGAGGCCATGTAATCACTGATATACAAATCTAAGTTTAAATAAAGCAACATAAAGCATAAAACTATGTGGACACTGCAATGTATGAGATAAAACACTGAATTAAGATAAAACCATAATAAAATCACCATAGTATGGCACCATAGAATAGCAATGGTTCAGATATTATAATTCAATATCTAAGGAAGCTTAACCATCTAACTGCTTCTGCTATGGCTGCAATGAGGTCATCCCAGGTGCCTTGAAATGTTTGAGGAGACATTCTTGAACTGTATGTTATTGTTTGTTCTGGTGCATCACAATCACATTGTGGGATCTCAGCCATTCCCCACTTAAAGAGCTTTGCCTTAGTTCTGGCATTGTCTACATTTAAGCTTTCTTAATTATTCTTAATTTATTTTTTTGTTAATTTTCCCAAAGGGGTTTTTTCATGAGGCAACTGGACTTTCTTGTTTTTTCTTTGAAGATGTTTCGCTTCTCATCCAAGAAGCTTCTTCAGCTCTTCTTGGATGAGAAGCAAAATGTCTTCAAAGAAAAAACATGTCCAGTCGCCGCGTGAAAAAGTGCCTTTGGGATAACTATGACCTGGATGACCGAGAATTTCCACTTTTTCTTATTTTTTTTCTTACTTTAATTTTTCTTACTTTAATTTGGGGGGGCTGTCACGGATAGGAGGGAGACAATCTATTTTCCAAAACACCCGAAGGCCAGACAAGGAACAGTGGATGGAAACTGATCAAGGAGAAACTGATCAACCTAGAAAAAAGGAGAAATTTTCTGACAGTGAGAACAGTCAACCAATGGAACAGCTTGCCTTCAGAAGTTGTAGGTGTTTCATCACTGGAGGCTTTCAAGAAGAGACTGGACAGCCACTTATCAGAAATAGTATAGGGTCTCCTGCTTGAGTAGGGTGTTGGACTAGATGACCTACAAGGTCCCCTCCAACTCTGTTATTCTATTCTTTAGTTGTTTTGCATTATCTTTTTATTATGCTGTAAGCTGCCCAGAAGGGACACGGTGGCTCAGTGGGTTAGGACACTGAGCTTGTCGATCAGATGGTCGGCAGTTTGGCGGGTCGAATCCCGAGTGCCGCGTAACAGAGTGAGCGCCTGTTACTCGTCCCAGCTTCTGCCAACCTAGCAGTTCAAAAGCACGTAAAAATGCAAGTAGAAAAATAGCGACCACTACGGTGGGAAGGTAACAGCGTTCTGTGCGCCTTTGGCATCTAGTCATGCTGGCCACATGACCACGGAGACGTCCTCGGACAAACGCTGGCCCTTCGGCTTTGAAAGGGAGATGAGCACCGGCCCCTAGAGTCGTAAACGACTAGCATGCATGTGCGGGGGAACTTTTACCTTTACCTTTAAGCTGCCCAGAGTTGCTGTAACAGTGAGATAGGCAGCATATAATTAAATCAATAAATTCTGTATAAATATTATAAGGTTGACAGTTTGCAGCATGGCAATCTCCTCCTCCTCCTCCTCCTCCTCCTCCTCCTCCTCCTATCCAGATAAGAAAAAAAAAGAAAGTCAGATGGGAGAATGAACCTGGTGCCTAGGCCTGATTTGGGATGTTTTCTCTTTAAAAATCCTTAGAAATAGATTTGAAATATTAGAAGTAGAAATAGAGAATCCACAAATTTTAGAGATATAGGATATATTGTAGTTATATGATATTACTTTTCTGAGGGTTTTTTTGGGGGGGAGGGGGTCATAAGTGGTATTTTAGTGATTGCACAAGGAAAGCCCTTTTCTCCCCTAGCATTGATTTCCCAGTCATTTCTTGAAAATAATACTTGTTCTTCCTTGGCTTATTCCTACAGATGGCTACCATTTGTAGAATTATCAATTTCTCTGCCGGTTTAAAAGCACCTATTATTTATTTAAGCCTCTGCTTATCTTCTTTTTTATTCAGTTGGACAAGAGGTGTTACAAAACATTTTAAACAGCCTGAGGTAAGGTCAGGTTCTAAGATCACACGTTATCATGCAAAGTCTCAAAATAAATAGGTAAAGTCTGTTATAACACAGTGTTCAGAAACGGTGTCTTCATGTGCATTTAATCTGTGCCATTCTTTCAGATGTGAAAATATAATTTATTTATATAATTTATTTAGCATATGGGCCAGAAAGAAAATCATCTGCAATAGATTAAAGAGTACAGTGTGTGCTTTTTCCTGGTCCTTTCGCTGAGAATTATGAGGACTTTTAAAGCCCTTAAAATTTTTTATGGCTATATACATCTTCTCTAACCGGGGGTAGGGGAGGGTGTGTGTGTGGGTGCTTGTTGTATGGTTCTCACTAAACATGTGATTTCTGAAAATTACATATTTATCTTACATGCAATTTTTAGAAGTTTCCTGATTAAAATTAATCAATGGTTAGTTTTCTGTCCTTGTTAAAAACTGTAAATTATCATCCTATGTCTTACCAAAGAAAAAAACTACTTAGTCATTCAGCATTGCTTTGGATGCTGTCCAGATGTTACATATGAGGTTCTCTGAATTTTTTACTGGCATATTACCAAGTTAATCTGTTGTTTAGGACCCTAAGGAATTGTTAACCGTCTGCTAAACTTTACAGGAGCCTAGTTTTCTCTTTAGATATTTGAGGAGGTGAGGAAGAAATCTTTTTTGTTGTTGTTGTTGCTTTAATGCAGTGATCCTTCTTTAACAATACTCCACATGGCATGGTTGTTACTTTGGCCTCTACAA
Source organism: Vipera berus (assembly GCF_964194415.1). Classification (NCBI taxonomy): domain Eukaryota; kingdom Metazoa; phylum Chordata; class Lepidosauria; order Squamata; family Viperidae; genus Vipera; species Vipera berus. The sequence goes on along the minus strand of NC_138202.1, from coordinate 249,451,928 downwards.
CATAATTTTATGGTAATCCTTAAACTGCTGGAGGGATATTTACATTAACTCAATACTTTCCCTCTGCAGTCAAAATTAGCCACTATAGTCCTCACTGATGGCTTATTAAGTCTAGCCACTTCTTTGATTTTTGGAGATGTAATGAATTGTCATTTTCTTTTAACTGTAAGCACATGATGCATTTGTTCCAACTGGTGAAAGCCTGGGACTTTCATCTCTGGATTGGAATATGGCCCAGATAAGAGATTTCAAAGCAGTTCAAAAGGAAGACAATGATGTTACCTCAAATCCCAGTTCAAATAATCTCAGCCTTTATACTAAAACACAAATGTTGACCTTGTTGGATAACCCTTTCCCTTCCCTTCCTGACCTTTAGAATAATATATAAAAGTTTGGCCTCCCTCCTCCTCTTCTGAATATTTGTGAAAAGAAAAGAGGAAGAAATGTTGGTGAAATATCTTTTGGTTGTGCTTAGTTGTGTTTAAATCCAATGGAAATAGTCCAAATTCCGTGCTTTTTCAACACTTTGGTTCCTCCCCTCATCGTAGTCCAAGCGCCCGATTGCTTGTGTACTTTAGTTCTCACTTATTTTTCCAGTTTTGCTACCAGACTAGACAGCTCTGTCGACTCAAAACAACATTCTTTTTTTTTAAACTATTGATCTCTGTAGCTTTTCCAAATCCTTTAGTATTGGCCCTTAGGATTACTATAATGCTATAATCATTTTGTTAAGGATTCAGATTCATGGTGGACTGAAAAAATGGAAACATCAAAAGGATTTTAATGCCCTTGAAAAAAAAATCAATTTTTGCCCATCAAATACAAATGCTGAGAGGCTGCTTTCAGCTAATAATTTATAAATGAATTAACGGCTTATGGCTTTCCCTTCTAATGGTTTTTCTCCTTTCCCCTTCCTTTCCTTTTTCTTCCCCTGCCCCACTTTAGAATTTTTTGCCCTTTAAGCGGGTGTTTTATTCTCTGGGGGTAAGAAAAACCACACTAGATAATTTAAGAATGAGTTTTATGTGTATGGCTTTCCCCCTCTTTTTCTCAATCATTGGACTATTAATATCTGTTCTGTATTTTTGAAAGTCTGTCAAAAAGACAGACTTAATTGATAGCAATAATAACTGTCCTAAAAAGTATTCTCAGGCTTCCTTCATTTTTTAGAGGACGGATGGATTTATTTAGTAAGCTAAAACAAACATTTTTTGTTATTTTTTTTCCTTCTTTTACATTTTATGTGGTAAGAGTTTCTGTTCGCAAATAAAGCTAATTTTGCTTCATGGTTCTCAACGTTACAAGTATGGCTTCCTTCCCATCTCTTTTCCCATCAGCCCTGATCCTGCCTCCACCTTTGCAGATAGTAAATATACTATGCTAAAGTTCTACACAGTGTCTGATATATTAAGGCTTAGTACCGTGCAGTGCTTTTGGTTCATTTCTAATAGAGGTGCTTTGAAATGCACAGGTCTTTGTAAAGCTACTGTACCTGCAATTCTTTCAAGCAGCCGTATCTTTTCTTGGAACTTTAGTTGTTGCAGAAGAAAACTGTATGATTCCAAAAAAAAGTATAGGGCTGCTTAAAGTTGCTTCAATTTAAATCTGAGGACAAGGTCTAGATCAGGGCTTTTCAACCTTTTCACCCATTGTACCACTTTTAGGATATGGCAACATCCGAGTACCACCAGTTGCCTAGCAAGGTGTCAAAAACTTGATGACCAAAAAAAAGGGGAAAAAGTGATGAAGTACAGATAGTCCTCGACTTACAACAGTTCGCTTAGTAACTGTTCGAAATTACATTGGCACTGAAAAAGCGCCCCCCCCCCCAACCCACAGCGGAGCAAGACACCTGCCTGCCTGCCCGGCAGCGCTCTTCCTCCTATCCGAGGTTTTCATTGTTGTGAGCATTTCTGTTGAGGATTGGCAGCGAGGGTGGGGAGGGGGTGTTTGGTTTTTATTTTCCCCCCCCTCCGCTGGGTGGTTGCAGCAGGTTTTGGTCACTTCACATGACCCTGGGACACTGTGACTATCATAAATATGAATCAGTTGCCAAGCATCTGAATGTAAATCACAAGACCCTGGAGATCCTGCAACATTCCAGCTGATCGGTGCTTCTTCTGGGCTCAGCAGAAATGCCAGGATCAGTGCCAAGCTCCAGCTGGAGCCTGGCGCTAATCCTGGCGCTTCCGCTGAGCCCTGACAGCCCTGCAGCTCCAGCCGTCTCTCGCTCAGGCTTGTGCGGTGCTGCCACTGGTGCAGCTCATTCCCCTCCCCCGCTACCACTTTTCTAGGATTTATTTATTTATTTATTTTATTTTTATTACATTTATATCCCGCCCTTCTCCGAAGACTCAGGGCGGCTTACAAGCTTAGCAGTAGCCTTCATTCTATGTATATGCCTGCTTGTTAGGGCTTTCACACACCCCCAGGCGGCATTATTACAAAGTCAGCTTATTGCCCCCAACAATCTGGGTCCTTATTTTACCTACCTCAGAAGGATGGAAGGCTGAGTCAACCTTGAGCCTGGTGGGACGTGAACCTGCACTAATTGCAGGCAGCTGGTGTTACTTAAGGAGGCATTAGCCCACTGCTCCACCAAGGCTCTTGGTGAAAAGCCCTGGTCTAGATGGGAAGACAGTGGGACAAAGCTCTATTTCTTTCCTCCCTGTTTACAGTATAGCCTCATGTGGTTGTCCTCGACTTATACCCATTCATTTAGTGACCCATTCATAGTTACAACGGTGCTGGAAAATGTGGCTCATGATTGTTTTTCACATGACTGTTACAGCATCCCCCATGGTTACATGATTAAAATTTAGTTGCTTGGCAACTGGTTCCTATTTATGACATTTGCTGTGACCCGGGATCACGTGATCACCATTTGCGACCTTCTGACAAGCAAAGTCAATGGGGAAGCCAGATTCACATCACAACCGTGTTACTAGCTTAACCACAGCAAGTGGGTCACTTAGCAAGTGGGGTAAGAAAGATCGTAAAGACCACCTGCTGCCGGCGTCGACCCCCCTCCGCCCCGTGCGTTCCCACAGAGAGGGCCTCCTCAGGGTGCCTCCAGTCAGAGAATGTCGGCTGGTGGCCCCCAGGGGGAGGGCCTTCTCTGTGGGCGCTCCGGCTTTGTGGAATCAGCTGCCGGTTGAGCTCCGGATGGCACCGGATCTCCGCTCCTTCCGGCGCGGGTTAAAGACCCATTTATTTGAACAAGCTGGCCTGGCCTGATGGGGAATTACTTAGGGTTTTAATATTTATATATATTCTTTATTGTTTTTATTGTGGGCAATAATTTAATTCTTTTTTAACTTTTGTACTTTTGTAGTTTTAAGATATGCCCTGTTCACCGCCCTGAGTCCTTCGGGAGAAGGGCGGTATAAAAATTTAATTAAATAAATAAATAAATAAATAAATAAGTGGGGCAAAACTCACTTAACAACTGTCTCAGTTACCAATAGAAATGTTGAATTAAGTTGTGGTTGTAAGTTGAGGATTATCTGTAGTTGGAATTTATATTGCCAGTAATGTAGGGTTATTAACTTAGTTTTGGCCAAAGGAAATTCCGACTGTGGAAGAGCCAAAACCCGACTGGAATTACAGAAAGTGGCAGAGATAAAAAAAACTTCTTCCAACCACATTTGACTTCCCATCTGGATCAGGATCTAGCATCTGTAGACTGCTAAAGCTCCCATTGTCATGACCTTTAAACGGGTGAATTAGTAGATCACAGGGCAACAGGTTTTGAACAAAAGTACCGCATATGGACTAATTTACAGAACATGTCCAAAATCCTAGACTCATGACTCCAAAGGGAATGAAAACTGGGAAAGTGGGGGCTGCTTCAATGCTACTGGCTGCTGCTGCAGTCAATCATCTTCACCTTCAACATTCCATGAGAGTTTCCCAGCCTACTCACAATCCCTTGTTCCCTCCTTCCCCCGGCAGCAGCAGCAGCCGCTGCTCAGGAAAGGGAAGGGAAGAGAAGGAAAGAACTCCCATGCACCCTTCCTGGCCTATCCCACCCCCACCCCCCTGTATGCTTTCCAGATCTATGCCACCCTCCCAGACCCATGCTGCCCCTGCACACCATCTCTGACCTGTATAAAACCTCTTGCGCACTTTGAAACACTCCCCTGGTACCTTTCCTAACTCCTGGCACCTTCTTCACACATGCTTCCTGGCACCTTCTTCACACATGCTTCTTGACCTGTGCTGCCCCCCTCCATCTGCCTAGCACTTCTAGCACACGCCTATGTACCATTTCTGTCCCTGCACTCCCTCTCTTGCTCCCCTACTTGCAATAGCCACTTACCTGCCTGCTGGCCAGGAACTTGCAACTTCACTTCCCGAGTGATTTCTCCCTGCAAACTTCCCACAAGCAATGGGAAATTCTAGAGAGGGAAGGAAGGAAAGAAAATGATAATAACAGAATGACAGAGGGAGGGAGGGAAAGGAGGAGGCAGGGAAGGAAGGAAGAAGGGCGGGAAGAGTGGAAAGGAAGGAGGGAGGAAAGAAGAAAGGGAAAGAGGAAGGGAGAAGAAAGGGAGGGAGGGAGATGGAGGGAGGGTATGGCAATGACTAAACTGTTCTCTACGTCTTTAAGGTAAGTAATTGCCCAAATCCTATTAGGCCTGGTATTAGGTTAGGTAGTAAAATTGGTGAATAACATAGCACTTAGACTTATACACCACTTCATAGTCCTTTAAAGCACTGTCTAAATCAGACATGTCAAACACAAGGCCCGGGGGCGAGATCCGGCCCACGAAGTGGTTTCATGCAGCCCACGAAGCCATCCTGGAAACAGTGAGGGAACGGCCCCCACTGCCTTGGCCCTGGCCCAGAGACCCTCCTCCTGCCAGAGACCCTCAGATCTATCCCACTCCTGCCCAGACCCCCATAGGCACCCTTGATGTGAAAGATGTAGAGCTGGCCATGCCCACCCAGTAGGCCATACGCACTTTAGCCACACCCACCCAGTAGGCCATGCCCACCCTGGCCACACCCACCCAGCCCCTTGAGGGCAACCGCAATGCTGATGCAGCCCTCAATGAAATTGAGTTTGACACCCCTGCTCTAAATAGTTTACAATGTCAGCATATTGTCTCCCAACAATCTGGGTGCTCATTTTATCAAACTTAGAAGGATGGAATGCTGAGTCAACTTTGAGCTGATCAGGATTGAACTCCTGATTTATAATTAATAATTCCTTCTAAGATTAACATTCAAATTCAACTTTAAGAAATAATTCATTCAGTAAATTTTCAATGAGATTTGGTGGATCCATTTTTGCTAAATGATTAATGATGATGATGATGATGATGATGATAATAGATAGATAGATAGATAGATAGATAGATAGATAGATAGATAGATAGATAGATAGATAGATAGATAGATAGATAGATAGATGGATGGATGGATGGATGGATGGATGGATGGATGGATGGATGGATAGATAGATAGATAGATAGATAGATAGATAGATAGATAGATAGATAGATAGATAGATAGAAGATGATTGATGAGAGAGAGAGAGAGAGTCTCACATGCACGTATATACACCCATATTTTAGTCTCTTTTAAGAATCCAGCCATTTTGACAGCCTAAAAAGAACACAGAGTATTTTTAAAACTATCAACGGCATTTCAAGTTTTTCCAAATAGGAGTTGCAAAGTAACTGAACAACCAGACTGAAAATGGACCATAAAAAAAGCTTTTAAACTAATTGAAAACATCATAACGTTAACTTCTCTGAAAACAATGGATTTTAAAATGCAGCCAAAACATGCAGAGTTTGGCAACCAATATTCATTTCAAACCCTTCCCACCCAATAGCTGAATACTTTCCAAATATCTTTCTTTGACATACCAGATCAGGGGTTTTCTGCCCTAGAACAAGAAGTAAGAGTGATCTCACCTCAGTTGCCCATATTTTAACCAGTTAGGGTCACTGTAACAAGAACCGTAGGCAGTGCTTTCTGAGCTAGATTCTAGGAGCCCAGCAAATGTTCTCTGCTTCCCCTCTTCTTGCTCCCACATCTAGCACCCCCCCAGACCTGATCTGGATATGGGGGTGAAAGAGAACGGAAAGGAAAACAAGTGTTCCAATATCAATGTCAGCACAGTAATACTGGGGACAAAGCCTAGAGATAGAGCAAAAAACCTTTGTCTGTTTGTGTTTATATTATAATATATAGAGTTTTTATATTATATATTTATATATGATATAATTATACTATACTGTATTGTATGATAGGGATGCGGTGGCTCAGTGGGTTAGGATGCTGAGCTTGTCGATCAGAAGGTCGGCAGTTTGGTGGATCCCGAGTGCTGCGTAACAGAGTGAGCGCCTGTTACTCGTCCCAGCTTCTGCCAACCTAGCAGTTCAAAAGCACGTAAAAATGCAAGTAGAAAAATAGGGACCACTACGGTGGGAAGGTAACAGCGTTCCGTGCGCCTTTGGCATCTAATCATGCCGGCCACATGACCACGGAGACGTCCTCAGACAAGCGCTGGCTCTTCGGCTTTGAAACGGAGATGAGCACCGGCCCCTAGAGTCAGAAACGACTAGCACACATGTGCGAGGAAACCTTTACCTTTACTTTGCTATTGTATGATACAATGCTACTATATTTAAAATTATTATTATTATTATTATTATTATTATTATTATTATTATTATTATTATTATTATTATTATTATTATTATTATCTTTTTCAAAAAGGGTTGAACTTGAAAGGCTTTTTTCTAGATCCCAGATGAAATTTTCATTTCCTTCATGTCTTTGCTCTTAAAAGAGAGAAATACAAACATGCAGAAATGTTCAGGATTTAGCAACTGCTCTGTGGCTTTGTGGGCCATTGACAGTTTTCCATGGCTCTCATAAAGTATTCTTTGGTGTTACGTAGGAAATTCTGTAACTGGCTGCCTCAATACCAGAAATTGTTAATTACTTGACATTAGCAAGCTGGATACAGTAAAGCCTTGGAACCCCTTTTATGGCTATCCAGTATTATTGAGCAGAAGTCCAGCAAAACTGTAGTACAGCTAGTCCTCAACTTACGACTACAAAGAAGCCCAAAATTTCTGTTGTTAAGCAGGACAGTTGTTAAGTGAGTTTTGCCCATTTTACGACCTTTCTTGCCACGCTAGTTAAGGGAATCTCTGCAATTGTAAGTTAGTAATCTGGTTGCAAAATGAATCTGGCTTCCCCATTGACTTAGCTTGTCAGAAGGTCGCCAAAGATGGTCTGCTTCCCCTCTGTTCCTTCTTCTGTTTCTCCTGCCCTTACAAGTATGTGGGAAAATTTCCACTTGCAACTTTCAGAACATTCCTACTTTATTTGTAAAAGGATACAGAAACAGTGGACTTCAGCTGAAAGGGAAAAGGGGTGAATTGTACAGGGAGATATATCTACTGGAAAAACTTGAAGTTCTGACCCCGTAAGTTTCTGCTCAAAGACCATTCTCCAAGGCTGCAAAGATACGTGGCTAGGATCTGAAATGTGTACACAGGTGGCAACCAGCAGTGTTGTTGAGGCTTGCCAGAACAAATGTGTAATCTCAAAGTAGTACATGCTCTCTGGAGCTAAACCTTCAGAAATAAAACATTTTGACCGGTTTAAAAAGAATAGCTACCATGTACCGGTATTTAGATATGTAATTTGATACTGTTAAATTTATTATGTACATATGTTATTTATTTATTAATTACTTAGCAGATTTAAGATTGAAAAATATTCAACTAAAAGAGCTGAACTAATTTATTTTAAGTTTTAGACTGCCGCAGGAATTTCAAAATATTACCAGATTTAGATTATTTTTGACTAAACCTAAATTAAATTAAAGTAAACTAAACCAGCCCAGTTAAATTAGCTAGACAATATATAGGTAAAGGTAAAGGTAAAGGTTCCCCCGCACATGCGTGCTAGTCGTTTCCGACTCTAGGGGCCGGTGCTCATCTCCGTTTCAAAGCCGAAGAGCCAGCGCTTGTCCGAAGACGTCTCCGTGGTCATGTGGCCGGCATGACTAGACGCCAAAGGCGCACGGAATGCTGTTACCTTCCCACCGTAGTGGTCCCTATTTTTCTACTTGCATTTTTTACATGCTTTCGAACTGCTAGGTTGGCAGAAGCTGGGACGAGTAACAGACGCTCACTCTGTTACGCGGCACTCGGGATTCAACCCGCCAAACTGCCGACCTTCTGATCGACAAGCTCAGCGTCCTAACCCACTGAGCCACCACGTCCCTTAGACAATATATAGATGATTATAAAGAGATAGCCATATAATTTTAGCTTTAGAGAATAACGTTATTTTCTTTATTCAGGAAAAAGCCTTCACTGAAATTTTATATTATTTTATTTAAAAAAAAACACCGAGTTCAATGGAGCACATACTGTGATAGGATTTTTTTCTTAAAATCTTGTTTGGCATGGTATAATTATATCCAAAGAGAGGCTGGATTTTAAGTAATAGGGAGGGGGCGTCAGCAAAATAAATCAGTCTTATGTCATTCTTCAGTCAACACTGAAAAGCTACAGTTAGTAAAACTGCCAAGCTGAGCTCATAGAACAGAGTGACTGTAAGACTCATCAGCTGGATTTTTATAACCTTGTAGCTGTAACACTCAGCACAGCTGCTGGGCTGGTGTCTTTTTCATGTTGGATGCACTCTATTCACTTTGTAAGTTTCCTGTTGGATGAGCTGTGTAAAATATATATAACATTAAACATTTGTGGGTGGTTCTGTCCAGTTTTTCCTCCAGAGCTTGTATAAAATCTCCATAATATCACCTTTTTCTGACTGGTTGTATCGTTTTTATTTTCCAAAATTGATTTGCTGATTTCAAGGAAGCATATACTATAGGAGAGATCAATAAGCCTGGATCTGATTACCAAGTGTGCTCACAAGATCTTTCTATGCTATACTATCATCAGTTCTACAGATGGGAAAATCATTACTATTTTCAGAATTAGGTTATAGTGTTGTATTGGGCTTTAAAAAGAGTCTCAACATGTTGGTTCATACAAAATATGACTGGAACATTGCTAACTTCACTTTGATCATATTTATGGCAATACTTGTTTGTCAGCATTAAATCCTATTTGTTTTCTAAAGTGAACTTAAATTTCTTATAGATAATTGTCCCAAAGGTGCTTTTTCACGAGGCAACTGGACTTTCTTTTTTCTGTTTGAAGACATTTCACTTCTCATCCAAGAAACTTCTTCAGCTCTGACTGGATGGTGGGGAATGGAAGGATCTTGGATGACCTGGATGACAGAGAATCTCCATAGACTTATATATAATTTATATATAATTATTAAAATGAGCCTTGGTGGAGCAGTGGGCTAATGCCTCCTTAAGTAACACCAGCTGCCTGCAATTAGTGCAGGTTCGCATCCCACCAGGCTCAAGGTTGACTCAGCCTTCCATCCTTCCGAGGTAGGTAAAATGAGGACCCAGATTGTTGGGGGCAATTAAGCTGACTTTGTAATAATGCCGCTTGGGGGGGGGTGAAAGCCCTAATAAGCAGGCATATACATAGAATGAAGGCTACTGCTAAGCTTGTAAGCCGCCCTGAGTCTTCGGAGAAGAGCAGGATATAAATGGAATTAAAATAAAATAAAAAAATAAAAATCTTGAGATCCTCTTCATGTGCCCCAGTCAACTAAAGAGTTGGCTAGGGAAAGATTCCCAATAAATAATTACTTGATTACTTCTTTATTGTCTTCCCATATCTAGAGATTAGAGAAACCTAGACCTTTAAAGTCATCTGTATTTAAACCAACAAAATCTAGAGTCTCTACTGACTGCACTTAATTCTGGGCTGATAAGTATTTTTTTTCTTGCAAACTTTATCATTTAACTGATTTGTAATCTATGTACGTGTGATCATTAATTATAATTTCAACATTCTCATGATTCTTACACTAACATTGATAATTGCAATCCACACTTTAAAATTGGAAGAATCCTTGGTTCCTTGACATGTGGGAACATGGGATGATGGGCAAGCATCTCCTCTTCCAATCAGGAAGCCGCAAAGGGATAGTATTTGAACCAGAAATAAACTGTCCCCTACACCTTCATTACATTCATTAGGAATGAGGGGGCAGCTGCGATATAGCCAAATAGACATAGAATTGTGTAAAATGTGATCTGTAGGCATATCCAGCCATGTTGCTAAATGCCAAGCAATTGGCAGAGAGAGAGAGGGGGGGGAGGGAGGGAGGGAGGGAGGGAGGGAGAATCTACCCTAGTCTTGAACATAAATTGGTATGCTTTTATTGTGAACCAAGAAGTTATCAATGAGAACATTTGGGAATAAGTGACTCATTGTATGAAAACAAAATAGTCTTATTTAGTAGCAGTAGTGATAGCTTTTAGACTTATATACTGCTTCACAGTCCGTTATATCACTCTCTAAGTGGTTTACAGAGTCAGCGTATTACCTCCAACTATCTGGGTCCTCCTATCTGGCAGCTGGCAGTCAGCAGAAATAGCCTGCAATGCCGCATTCTAACCACTGCACCACCACGGCTCAGTAACTGGAACCAGAACTTTCAGTCAGCAAATTTCTGAAATAAGCATATTTAGTTTTATTATGTGGTAACAACATACATAAATTGGTAAACATCCATTACACTTGCTCAGTTGAAACACTACCACACTATTAGTTTGGTAGGATACTTGAAAAACTGATTCATTCTTTATAACAGTTCATAGATTTTCATCGGAGATGGAGATATTCCAGATTACAGATCTAAATTTTGATCCTTTCTGATTTCCCATAAAGCATTTTTAACTAATTAGGCATTTTAAATTTTGGCCATGTAGATAGTGTGGGAAGTCAGCCCCCGCCAGAGAAGGAAATATTAAAAGGGTAGAATATTATATTTCCTCAAAGAATCTTAAAGAGGCAGAAAAGCGTGCCCAGTTTTTCTTAATAGCCCCAAGTCTCCCTCCCCCAAGCAGAAACCAGCTCTGTAGAAATGCAGATGTAATAATCCATTCAGGAAGGCTGGAGTCCTCCAGCTAGGAGCTTAGAAAGACAAAGACACCTAAGATCTACATACCCCACCCAAACTCTAAGACAGACATAATAGCATTTACCCACAGATGCCAAAGGGTCATACTCAGACTCAGGTCAAAGTACATGACACAGGAAATGCAAAGCCTCAAACAGAAACAGGAAACAACCTCAAGAGCCCCAGAGGCTATAAAAACCCACTCCCTTACATGTGCTCTCTCTCTTTCCTTCCAGAGTCATATTTCTATCTGGCTCTCCTGTTCAATAAACTACAACCTTCTTTTTAAAGCAGTTGCCATGTTGTTTATTTCCAGCTTGGACTGAACCCTGATGAAGACTTTTCCTTCAGCAATAGTAACCAATAATCCAAGAGAGCTGACAAACTATAACAGTAGTATTAGAACATGAAAAGCAAAAATATATCTTTGAAACATGCTTTAACTCATTTATAATTTATATTACCTTACGAGAAATATCACACATAATGGTCACCAACCAAAGTATTTTCAGTGAAAAATTCAATGGTGTTTAAAAGCACTTTTCCATAAGAATTGGAAAACACTGCATCGGGAAGAAGCCTCATGGTTCAACAGCCAGCTATGACTCAGTGCTTGGCCCCCCCTGGCATTTTTTTCTTTGAAACTTGATCTCATCTGTTGGAATTTTGCTCCAAGGCTAAAATTCAAGTATTACTGCTTCAAATTGCCTGGTTGATCTTGAGTAGAAACACAAAACAAAATTTGATCCATGCTGAGTTTGGCATACAGCATTAAAGTTTGCAGATTAAAATGGCCACAAAGTAATTCTTTCCTGTTATCTCCCATGTACTTACAGGATTCTAATTGGGTTCTCAATTAAAGTATAAAACCTGGAGTTGCAGTTGAGCTCCAAGATTTTTACTATGGTAAAGCAAAGCAGATAGAAGGAAACAATGGTTGGTTTCATAGAATATGCTAAACCCTCATCCTGGGATAACAAAACACAATTGTTATGCTAATGTGCTACCCTCAGATAAACTATATTAGGGCTTAATATAATGGCCTAGTTCACTCAATATGTTATGATAATATTTGAATTCCTTTAACACGCTGAACCACAAACACCCCAGTCCCATTTTAGCCTAAACTAAACACATTCAGACACATTTATTGGGTGTTTCCTGCACCCAGGGGAGAATTTTGAATTTTCCTTTGTCACTCATTTGTTAAGAAAGAAAAAGTGGTGTTCCACCCCCCACCCCCCAAGAATAGATGCTTATTGCTTTGCTGGGTACAAGCTTCACTTAAAATGTATACTAGTAGCATTCTTTCTAATTCTGAGGGCATCCACATAGCAAAATTTTGAAACAGGGAAATCTCAGGCATCAACAAACGTCCTTTTATTTATTTTTACTTAGAATTGAAAGAATGTGCTGCAAGTGGTGCTGTTTTCAATAACAAGAGATCTGGTTGCTTAAGTTAACCTTAGAAAAATCCTTCTCGTTTCCTCCATATGTACAAAAAAACGCTCACTTGACCCTCCTTGTTTTTAACAGAAATCTTGGAAAATCAGTTTAGCACAAACCTAAAGCCCACGTCTTGAACAGATTTAATAATAGGCCACAGCAGTGGAAAGTTAGTAAAAAAATTGGCCGAGTTCTTCTCCAAGTTATTTTTATAATTCCTTAGAACATCCTGCTACTCCCCATATTTCTTTTCTGTTTTGTATTGACTTCCCCAGCTGGGGAAAGATAGCATCTTGGATACAAATAACTACTGGATAACTACTTTTCCATCCAAATGTTTCATACCCACTCCTTTAATCTTTGTAAATAGAGCTCTTACTAAGCCTATGCCCATATGTTACTCATGTGATATTTATTTAGCTGTGATAGTGATACTGCTGACATTTTTGAAACTATCTTGGATATCTATGCAGGTGTTAGATTTCTTATCTTACAGTAGTTTAGTATTGGTTGATGAAGTCAATATTTGGCTACTGGAATCCTTTCCACCAGATTACTAGTTACACATATGTGTGTTCATCAGGTGTTATCTCCTTCTCTTATCTCAAGACATTAATAACTATTCTAAAACTTGACATTTTTTTCTAACACACATCCACTTTCACGCACCATGGTTTCTGCTAAACTAAATGGAATTTAATTCCCATCCAGAAAAATCCAATACTTACTGTTTCATGCATGTGAAATATCTAACTAAAAGTGAAAGACTTTAATATTGACTAGTAGTTGTGGCAACAGCCAAAAGTCTTAGTCCTGTCCATTTTGTTCTGATTAGACATAGGTATATTATTTGTTTTAATACTACTACTCAACACCAGGGCAATTAACAATATTGTAGAGTGATTTGTAGGAATAATCTGCCAGCATTGGAAAAGAAACCAGGGTTGTGGGACCTCTCTTCTCCCGAAAAATAAAACCAAACCAAACAAAAACACAACACAAGATGATGGAGGAATGAATAAAGCAGTACTTACTCCTTGCAAACGTAGTTCTTAGTATTTATTTCTATAACCAAGCAAACTATATTCTATTACATAGCTAATATCACATAAACTGAATAGACGACAGCATATTGATGTCTACCTATAAAGATGCCTTTGTAACAATACAGTCATTCTTCTAGTAGATTTATTTGCAGCTGTACAAAGCCAGTATTTTTACATCAAGAATGTATCAGTCTTTTAAAATCACTATAACCAAACGGGATGAATATTTCATTTTTTAGTTTCACATGGCAGCGGACAACATTGATATTTAGTGAAATATTTCTTCTTAACAGTGGAAGAGAAACCTTTCGATAGTAAAGAAATTTAAAAGACTGCAGCAATTTTAACTTGACATAGGAATAAAGTTTTCAAATGGAATTTGTTCCTTTGAAAATCTCCTAAATTTCCCAGCACTTCATGCGCAGATCATAATTGATTCATCCCTCAAAGAAGAAAAAAAATCATACATAGTCATGTTTACCTGAGATGGAAGCTAAACCATAAAATCACTGGCAGGATTCTCTCTTGAGAAAACACAGAAAAAGATAACTTTTAAAAGGTCAGTTTTTTATGCTGGAAGAAAGAGGGAAAACTATATATATCATGGCAACTGGCCATTTTGGCAAAGCGTAAAAATAATCCATTCAAAGTACTTCCACAATCTCTCTCTCTCTCTCTCTCCTCCCCCTCCCCACCCTTTAATGTAAAAGTCAGAAATCTCTCATTCATTGTTTCTGGGCAAATTCTCAAGAAGCTCTTTAAATATAGTAAGCAATTAGGAGCCTCAGTGGAGCAGGAGAAGGTGATACTGTGACAAATGGATTGGAAAATTCCACCATGACAAGTACTGAAGGAATTATTGTGATGAGATTACTTGGGAACTGTGATAAAATGGCCATTGCTTTTGAAGCCAGAATCAGAGGAATCTTAAATGCTGATATTATAAGCTTGTGTGAGTTACATATTAGTATGAGAATGTAAATGTGAATAACTTTATTCAGGGAATAAAGCCAAAGAGACTGCCTGGAGGAGTCAACAGAAGAATATTTATGCTTTTAATGTATATTCTACCATTTCCCAAGGCAAAACATAAAACAAGTAGTGTGTCTCCTAATTCTACTCTATCTTGTTCTTATTTTAGTTTTCTGCATTTGCAGCTGTCCATCCATTGTTCCAGGCCTAATTTATATTTAATTTGGCAGAGATTGTGGATAGAGGACCCAGGCAAAGTGCATTTTATGATGGTATGGCCCACATGACTAAGTCCATCATATTGAAACCAGTGATAACTCAAAAGCTCATATTTTTTGCTGGATGATGTCCAGGAGCTAAAATCCAACACACTTAAACTTCAGATTGCAGCAGAACAAGAAAACAAAACTTAAAGGAGTCTGCTTAAGAGATATGCTCTCCCATTGTACTACCATGGGCCCTTAAATATCCTCTATAGCATTGTACTTTGTACCTGACAACATTAAGATGTATGGATTTTAACTCCCAGAATTCCCCAGCCAGCAATTCTGAGAGTTGAAGTCCTTGCATCTCAAAATTGCCAAGATTGAAAACACTGCTCTGGAGAATCTTCAGCCTTTTGGGCAACTATAAGTGGCAGTGGGCAGAAAAAAATCTATTCTGCTGGCAAATGGATCCCACTAGATTCACTAGCAAAGCTTTATGTTGGAGATAGGGGGGTAGTTCAGAGATCCCAGGATCTCTTTTCCATGGAGAGGACAAGGAGAATGATAGCAGAAGGGGAAGATAGCATATTTGCCCTGATTCTTTTAAAAACAGGAGAAATCTTTCCTTTTATCAACATATCACAAAATGTAGCAAAATTATCCATAATGATAACTGGCCAAATAAAGGATGAAGAGAAAAAAGTAGCACATTTTCAGGAGTTGGGCAGCATAGAAATTTAATAAATACAGAATAAAAGAATAACAGAGTTGGAAGGGACCTTAGAGGTCTTCTAGTCCAACCGCCTGCCCAGGGAGGAAGCCCTATATCATTTCAGACAAAAGTGCCAGCAGGACTATGTAACCTGTCTTATGGCCTGTAAAGTCATCTGTTGAGAGAAAGACAATACAGTGTTGTGTATACAGAATGAACAATAAATTTTAGGCTGACCATATTTTTTTAACCCAGTGCTGATTGGCCCTGTGATCATCTAAAAGTGTAAATATCATAAATAGGAAAATAATTGTAATGGCAAACCAAATTCAATAATAGGTCAATATTTACATGTGTAAAAAGATAATGAGAAAGACTACAAGAGGGCAAAAAAAAGCAGTGGGAGAAGGAGTCACTTCTGATTTCCTGATGGCTTCCCCATTGACTTTGCTTTGGGAAAGTGGCAGAAAACATCAGAAAGCTTGATCACATGTCCACAGAGATGCTGAAACAGCCACAACATTGTCAACAAATCTGACCTGAACATCAATGAAATTACAATTCCACAGGAATAATGGGTCCCAGATTTTTTAAGCATTTAAGGTAGCAGTTTTGAGATTTCTTGGTTCAAAAATTGCTGTGGTATAATGCACCGTTTTGGCTAACTTGAAGTGACAAACAGATAAACCCAAGGAGAATGCTAGTAGTATAGAAATAGATAAGAATGTTGGTTTCCTCTATAAAATCTTTCATTGAAATTCTACTGCTTATGCTCTGAATCATATTTTCTTGTAAAAGGAGCGTCATTTTTAGTTGACACTGTATTAAAATATTAGTATTTTTGTTTTGCAACTATTTGTGGATGTACCATTAGCCAAAACAAAACATAGAATGCAATAATAAATGCCCCTTTTTATGGCTGCTGTCAGACTATATCTTGTATAATGCTCCAGCATAATAACCAATTTCAGCTTAAATTGTCATAACTCCAACTCTATGAAGTCAAAGATATATGTATAAATCTCTGCAAGGCCCTGCTCTGAACTAGGAATACTAAAGGTTTGGGCAATCAATTACAAGTTCCAAAGGTTTTTGGTTTTATTTTGTTTTTATATCCTTGCGCACAGTGTTTTTATTCAGGCAGCAATATAGAAAGGTTCCAAGAGAAAGATATAAAGAAAAAAATTACCAAAACATAGAAAAGTGGAGATGGTTTAAGCCTCTGAGAGGAAATTCAAAGGTGAGAAAAGCAGAGAAGCCATGTTGTTTCCATTTTAGTTGCCACCAATTTTAGCTCCTGTTTTGAAAGATTTTCCATCCTATGATTTCTACTGTTCCATGATTGTTTGGGGGCAGCAACTTACAATTTCAGTATCAAGTCTGAGTTCAGTGGCAAGTATCCTCGAAGCATTGTGAAGCTCTACCTTTAAAATTTACTGCACATCTACCATATTAGTGCAGGTTCGCATCCCACCAGGCTCAAGGTTGACTCAGCCTTCCATCCTTCCGAGGTAGGTAAAATGAGGACCCAGATTGTTGGGGGCAATTAAGCTGACTTTGTAATAATGCCGCTTGGGGGGGGGGGCGAAAGCCCTAACAAGCAGGCATATGCATAGAATGAAGGCTATTGCTAAGCTTGTAAGCCGCCCTGAGTTTTCGGAGAAGGGCGGGATATAAATGGAATAAAAATAAAAATAAAAAAAATATAAAAGGTGGCACAAAAATCTTGCTTGCTTTTGCAGTATTGTTTGTACTATTACTTTCACTACTCCTTTTTTCATTATGCTCTTGTGAATGCAATTCACATTGATTTAGTAGTCAAGGATAACATGGCAATATCACAATCAGATTGTGATGGCATAGGTGGGAGTACATTTGTGTTTTTATTCAATGGAATTGTGGCAGCTTTGCAAAAACAGTTTCATGCTGCTATAATCCTGAAATAAACTATCTTGAAATGGCAAGGAAGAGATGAGAATTTATTGATAACCATGCACATTAACATTCTTTTGAAGCAGATGGATGCAGGTCTGGAACAGGTATAAAACAAATTCCTCTACGGTTGTTATGTCAAGAAGCTTTTTATAGAAAATAAATGATAGTTACATAAACCTCATTGACTTACATGGACCTACTGACTTTTTTCTGAAAGAGAACCTAAATTAAAAACAAGAGAAGAATTGGAAATGAAGGGTCTTACTGGTCAAGAGTTTGCTTTTGCTCAGTTGATAGATTTAAATTGGACAAATGTAAAAATTTTGATTTTACAAATGAGAATACTTGTGTTGAATTAGATCTGTGTATCAATGTTGAGCATGCTATCATTAAGATCTATTTTTGAAAATGAGTATGTAAGAGGAATGTTTTAAAGGCTGTATGACTAAATGGGCAAAAAAATGGATACAATTTTTGATTAATTAGAGAATATGTGGAGTAAAGGATTGAAATTCACATTCTAAACTTTTATTATCTGTACTCCAATAAATAGAATCCATTTCTAACTGTGACTTTATCTTCTAGTAGACAATAATGAAACTTCTGTAGTCTCAATAATGTATTTAAGATTGGAATATAAATATAGTTGCATTAGTGCTCAGTCCAAGCACCACTTAGATTTAAATCAATTAAAACTAACAAAAGTCAATAATGCTACTAATAGCTCCGTTATCTGCACTGTGTGTGAAAGTGTGATATATTTCAGTCGCCACCTAATGTACTTAGAATCTGGGTGCCAATTGGTTTAAAGCATTCGTGTGGTTCCAGGAGCAGGCTATTATTAAACACGTTCTCCTGTTAACAAATGCAGTTTCTTAAATGAAAAAGTGAGTGTAATTTAAAACTTCATTAACAGCAAGAAAAAAATGTCATGTAGTTTATTCCAAGCACATCACTGGTCCCTAGAGCTCAGTATAGCCCAGGGGTAGGCAACTCCCAGAATTCCTGAGCCAGCACGAGTCATAAAAGAGCCAAGGTTGCCTACCCCTGGTATATATAGCCTACGCCAGTGATGACAAACCTTTTAGAGACTGAGTGCCCAAACTGCAACCCAAAACCCACTTATGTATCATCGGGTGCTGGGTGGGTGTGGCCCTTTGGCTGGGTGTGGCCAATTGGGTGGGCATGGCCCATTGGGTGGGCATGTCTGCAGTGGTAATGGCAGACTGGGTGGGAGTAAAAAGTTCAATCAATCAATTCCAACTTTGGGGACTTCCGGTGGCTGCGCGGCGCCGGAGACAGCCTTCCCGGGCTGCCCGCGGCTCAGCTGAGTAATTTTCACCCGAAACAGCGCCGATCAGCTGTTCGGGTGAATTTGAAGCCCCCTCCTCAGGAGAAGAGGAGGGGGTGAGGCCCCAGGTAGGGGTTGAGTTCTCCGGGGCCGCCTGAGCTTGTTGCTTGGGCGGCTGAAGGATCGAACTCCCCTGTAGCCTGGGTCGCTCCCAGCTGGCCAGCGTCTCTGCTCCGGATTTTTGGGAGCAGAGCCAGGCGTTTGCGACCACCCCTGCCTGAAGGAAGGACTATGGAATAAAAGGAGCAGGCAGAGCGGTACAAGAGGAAAGGATGAAGAGGATTATTATATTTTACTCTCGAGCTTGATGGACTTTTTTAAACTTAAAGTGAAAGTGCGTCACAAGTGGAAGTAAAAGATGGCGGCTAAACCTCCCTCAAAAACTCTTCGGAGTGCTGGAACTTCTCCGACGCAACAATCATCATTGCAGGCGTTGCATCCTCCTGATGTATTGACACCGAAGGATCTACAAGATGCTCTTGAAAAACATGCTCAGGTAATTCTGGAATCAATGGGTGATAAATTTGCACGGATGGAGGAGAAATTGGAGAAATTGGAGGAGAGAATGGAAGAGAGGATGGAACAGAAGTTCAGTGTGATGAAGGCAGACATTTTGTCTTCAGTGTATAAAGTGGCTGAATGTGTGGAAGACCTGGATGGAAAAGTGGAAGATTTGACTCAAAAGAATGCCATATTAGAAGCAAAAGTATTGGAGAATGAAGATTTAAGAGACAAAATGGACAGAGAATTGAGTCTTGCTCAATATTACCAGATGCAGTTTGCTGTTAGAATCAGAGGCTTAAAAGAGAATATTAAGGAAGATCTAAAGCAGCTGATTTCTGAGGCTCTGGAAGTGGTATTGAATCAGCCAGCATCTGAAATAAAGGGAGGCATGGATAAAGTGTTTCGTGTGAATTCATGGATTGCTAGACAGAGAAAGCTGCCTAGAGATGTGGTGGTTTATTTTGTAAAGAGGGAAATTAGAGATGAAGTTATACAAGCTGCCTATGATTCTAAAGTTGTGATTGCTGATCAAGAAGTTTTGGTTCTAAAAGAAATTCCTCCAAAGATTTTAAGGAGAAGGAAGGATTTTACATTTCTTGTGCAAGAGCTCAAACAACGAGATATAAGGTTCAGATGGGAGATCCCAGTTGGGTTGATGGTGATGCATGAAGGTAAAAGGTACCGTTTGGTTACTGTGATGCAGGCGCGTGATTTTTATAATAACGTTTTAAAAGCAACCCCATTATTACTTTTGGAAGCTGCAAAGAGATCTGGAGAAGGAGAACATCAAGAGGTTGAAGATGGACAGACAGAGGAGAACGGTGCTGGAGGAGATCAAGCTACAACTTCTTTGGATGATCTTAGAGAGCAGAGGGTGACGCGTGCTGCTTTAAAACGATTAAAAAATAAAAAATAAAAGAACAAGATCAGCAGATGTCTATGGAACTTTCACAACGTACTTATAGCCAAGCAGTGGGAGGAGCACGGCCTAAAAAAGATAGTCCTATCAGAGCAGCGCTTTAAGAGCTTTGGGATGATATGCATGACAACTAAATTTTTAACTTGGAACGTTAATGGACTAAATTCACCACAGAAGAGGAAGAAAGTTTTTCAATATTTAAAACAATTCAAGATAGATGTTATATGTTTGCAAGAAACGTATATTAGGGTTGTGGATCAAAAGTATTTACTGAACTCAAGGTTGGGTACGCGATTTGTTGCTTCTGCAATGAATAAGAAAAATGGAGTGGTTGTTTATGTTAAAAGTGCTTTAACAGCAGACTTAATTGAAGCAGATAAGCATGGAAGATACGTTATGATAGAGCTGCTGCTAGAAGGCAAAAAGACGCTTTTAGTTGGATTATATGCCCCTAATCAACAACAAGCTGACTTTTTTAGTTTACTTTATACAAAGCTTACCCAGTTGGATTATAAATCTGTTATTTTTATGGGGGATTGGAATGGTGTTTTGGATGTACAGATGGACAAGGCTGGAGCTTTTAAGCGTGTCCCAAGTCATGCTAGATTGCCTAAATCTTTTTTTTTTTTTGAAATGAAGATTTTATATTAATAGTGTTTGTAGTTATTTTATATGAGCTAGAGAGTGATAGATTTTAGAGTTTACGGTTGTTAGCATGTGGTTGTTTATGATTCTTTTTTTCCTGTTTTTTATACCTTGTACTTAGCTCTGGGAAGTCGGGGGGGGAGGGGGGAGGGGTAAGGAGGGAGGGATAGGGGAGGGGTAGGGGGGTTTGTTAAAGATAAAATGTATGATAAAACTTTTTAATAAAAAAAAATCAATTCCAACTTTGCGAAATCTTTTTTTCCCCACGAGAAGTTGAAAATGACTGATTGATTGAACCTTTTTTTTTTTGCACACGGCAGCAGAGGCCTAAAGCAAAAAGGTTTTATAAAATCCAGCTGAAGGCCTAGGATTGGGGCAATGGGGCACGTGCCAACAGAGAGGATTCTGAGTGCAACCATTGGCACTCGTGCCATAGGTTCACCACCACGGGCCTTTGCTAACCAGCGGTAATTTTTAGAGTTTCCAGTCCCACCCAGGGATGCTGCAACTGATTGTAGGACTTTCTGCATCCAAAGCATATCCTCAACATTGAGCTGAGCTAGTAGCTTGATATAGGAATGGATTACTGACACCTGAACAAAGGCCAGGCAGGTCAATGTTTTGGTTGTGGATGTCACAGAAAGGTATTTGTACTTACCATCATATAGTCAGCATGGGTCAAAATCAACAACTTTGATTAAACAACTCAGCTGTATCTCTTTTTGTCCTGGAAATTGATGGTATGAGACATGTTCCATCTGATTTCATAAAATTGATATAAACTGAGTTCCCACCCACCGTTTGGAAGGTGAGGAAGATAAGGAGTGGCTTCCCCACTGATCAACCTTTTGAAGAATGATAGCTATGCATCTGCTTACCCCAAAATCTTGGTGGAAGGTTAGCCATAGCAATACTTTCTCTTTTCAATGCTTGGTCATATTACCGGTAATAGTCCCAACAAGGAAGTGCCTACTTCCAGTATTTGGACCAAGAAAATGCAAAGGTCCTATCTTGGAATTTCACTGAGAATTCTTCATCTATTCCCAAGTATGCTATAAGGGAAGAATGCCTATATGGGCAAGTCAATCTATGCTGAGGGAATGGTTTCCTTCCCCCCGCAACCAACTTTTTGAAGCAAAAATAGACCAGGGTTCCATTTTTACATCCATTTGGATCATAACCACAAAGTTCATAAAACTTTAATCTTAAGCTCCTATTTGGCTGACAGAATAGAAGATTTGGCCTGACACAGATGGATTTTGGACGGCTACGTCTTTTAAAATGAACCTGATCCTCCTGACACGATCCTGCCAGCCAATATTTGTATGAAATATTGGGGGGGAAAATGGGCTGGAGAAAACTTGGTTATAGATGACAGAGGGGAAGTGACCTTCTGTGTAGTAGAAATTGCACTTTGATGGGCAAAATTAAGGATCTACTGTTTTTTTTCCCATCATAGGGCTGCATTGGTGGAAAATATTTTCAGCTATTGGACTTCTGGCCTCAAGCATCTTTTAGATATCAATAGGAGTGTAATCCTCCTATATAGCCCCCCACCTTCTTTCTCTGTCTCTTTCATTATCAAACTCATTTGAGCAGAAAAGTGCCTTCAAGTGTGGCACTACTGGAAAACAATGTAGAAAGAAAGAGGAAAAACAAACATCTTAGGAGAGAATGTCTTTAGTTTCTCGAATGCTGAAAGAATTTTGATTTAGTAGGACTG
Source organism: Vipera berus (assembly GCF_964194415.1). Taxonomy (NCBI): domain Eukaryota; kingdom Metazoa; phylum Chordata; class Lepidosauria; order Squamata; family Viperidae; genus Vipera; species Vipera berus. The sequence continues at coordinate 249,429,429 of NC_138202.1, read as the reverse complement.
TCAAGTATGCTGTATGCAGCCTTCCTTTCAGGATAGGTTAGGGAAAATACACACCATGACTGCCACTTACCATTATTTTGAAATGCAAATGTTAGCTGTTTTGTTTGCTTTTTTGATTAGGCAGCTTCAGTTCCAACCACCAACCAACTACGGTACAATTTTGTTTGTTCTGGATTCATCCTGTCCTGGTAGCAAAGCATCCCAGCCTCCATCCCATCCATTCAATTATCATTTCTCTTTGTTTCTCTTTAGTTTGCTTTCTGGCTGCTATGGTGCTTTCCTCTTAAACAATTCTCTTTGCTAACCCATATCTTTTGTCATTCAGAAAACAGTAAGAAAGAAGGCTAAAATTTTCTTTTTGCAGATCACCATAAGATTTCATTTTGATTTGGTTTCTTTTATTTTCGATTGTGACACTTCCCCCACCCTGCAGGCATTTTCGCCTTTGTGTTTCATAAGCTTCTCTGAATGAAATGAAAAGTATCCCTTGGTTTGTGCACATACTGGGAAAAGCTGAAGAAAGGACAAAGAGGGAATGGTTCTGGGCAAGATCAACAAAGGGAAAGAGATGGTTCCATATATGGCAACCAATATAGATATACTGATACAAAATAAGGTGCACAATAGAAGTACAAAATGATTGCTGGGCTAATATTCCACAAAATGATATTCACCTTCCACTTTCACAAGAATTACCAGGCTATTTTGGAAGTGCTGGAAGGAATACACTTTTTTGTTGTTGTTTTGGAGAAGAGATCATGACATCACAAACACAATCTTCTATTCTTATGGCTGCTTCTGGAAGGAGAAACAAACTCTTAATTTCCTCTGTTTCCTACTGTGACATCATCACAGGGACTTCAATCTTAAAAGGACCTAGAAGTGATTTAGAGAGGGACAGTTTGGTATAGTGCAATACTATGCAGGCTATAAACAAGCTAACCATACGTTCTAGCTTAGCCTTGAGCACAAAAACAGCTAGAGGACTTTGAGTCAGTCACTTTCCCTCAGCCCTAGAAAGAACATATTGGAGAACTACTACTTCCAAAAATCTTGCAAAGTAAACAGCATGGACTTGTTCAGGCAAACACCTAGAATCAAGATGGACTCTTTATGTTGGAGGTGTAAAAATATGAGGCTTCACTGATCATATGATATAGTAATGCGATCATTTTATTTTGGGGAGGTATTTGTATATTGATGCATATACTGTATGCAGATTTATGAGAAAAATCACTCAATGTTAATATGATAATATAATTTTTCACCATACACCAAAGCTCTGGAATTTAATTACTTATCAGGAATTAGGAATGTTTCAAACCATGAGGAGTGGCTAGAATCCTATTGAGAAATAGGAAATGTGACATTATTCACAGGTTAAGAAAGATGTAATGTATTGGCCATAACTGTGTTAATCACTTGCTTAATGTCTGACCTAGATTGCTGTATTGCTTAACAGTTGCTACTACTGAAAGCCAGACTGTCTGTCTCCATGCTGATAATTAGGCTTGGGGTGGGAAACTGTTACTTTAAACCTATTGGTTGCCGCCTAGAGGCTAACAGTATAAATAGCTGTGCAGCAGCCATTAGGGCTGCTTCTGTTCTGAGTTAATAAACTTGTTTGCTGTTTCAACACTTCGTCTTGCTTAATGCATAAAAGAACCAAAGATACAACAGTGGTGATGAAGGTGGGATGTGCTGCTTCATCATAAGAGTCTGAAGTCACTAGGGGGTGAGGCCAGCACAGAGCCTGGCAGGAACTATGTTTCCCCCCCCCTTGGTCTGCCAGCAAGCCATGCTGGAGACCACCTCACTTGAAGGATCCATCCTAGGGCCTACACAGAAGCCAGCAGCACATAGGCATTGCGAGCAAGAAGCCACTCACCAGCTCAAAGAATTTGACATCACACACCTAGAGAGATAGGCATCCTACATTTCCTGCATTGAAAATTACCTCTGTGCCAACCAGGTGGGTGAAGATGGGTTGAAGGCTGCCACCCTCCTCTCTGTGTGCGGCCCTGCCACCTTCGACAATGCCAACAACCTGGTCGCCTCGACGCCACTTGAGTCAGTCACCTACGTGGACTAGAAGAAAAAGCTCCAAAACCACTTCAAGCCCAAATTGTCCATCATAGCATGGAGGCATGCCTTTGAATAGTGGGAGCAACAGCTCGGCGAATTGGCAACGGAATTCATCACAGCCCTTCGGCAGGCGTCTTGACTCTGCATTTTCATGGACTTGGAAGAAAGACTAAGGGACCTTTTAGTCTGTGGACTAAGGAATGGAGAGCTCCAGCAAAATCTCTTCACAAAGGAGACTCTCTCACTACAGGAGGCCTTGAAGGAGATCATGACTGACAAAGCCGCCGGAGGGCCGTTAAAGTGCTATAGCCCTCCAAAAGCATGCCGAGCATCGAAACCATCCACCACGAGGACGCTGAGCGGATGGAAGACACCAATTCAGACTACAAAGTCGACCAGCTTTGGAAGCAATCGGAGAAGGGACCGTGGCCAGCTGACAAGGCAGTTCCTTTTCTTAGATGCATGGGCTGCGGAGGCCACCATCGCCGCTCAGAATGCCATTTCCGAACAGCAACATGCCAGGCATGTGGCAAACTAGGCCACATTGCCATCTGCCGAGGTTGCCAGAAGGACAGCCCACCTGAAAACACATTCAGGAAAGGTATCAGGGCCCCAGGTCAACACCGAGTAGGGTTCTGCTGTAGCCGAAAGAGCATGTTCCGCACTGGTGCCCATCACCCCCTTAAGCCGAAGCTTTGACTCCAGGTCAAGCTTCAGGGAGTTCCATGCAAAATGGAACTGGACACTGGCTCAGCCATGTCCATCATCTCCCAAGGAACATTCAGGCACATATGCAATCGTAGCAACAGATGGGCCAAACTCCGGCCATGTAATTTACTGGCGGTCAAAGGCAAAGCCACACTTCTGGTGAAATTCAAGGGTTTTGAAGGTCCACTAGATGTCGTAGTGGGGAAGATTGGTTTATAACTCAGTCCTACGTGCTAGTGAGTTTAAACATGAGTTCATACTTCTGTTTTATACAGAAATATTATTTCTAATTTGTGCTGATGAGAAGTCTCTGAAACCAAAAGCAAATATTTATCTACCTCCCAAATATATTATAATAATAATAATAATAATAATAATAATAATAATAATAATAATAATAATAATAATAATAATAATAATAATAATAATAATAATATCTGTAATACCATCAAACATCCACATCTGCCTATCCCAGGTCCTCGGTAAGGACTCGATAGGTAGACAAAAATGCCAAATCCAGTCTGAACATCTGGCTGACTGTGCGATGATTAATAATAATAATAATAACAATAATAATAATAATAATAATAATAATAGAGTTGGAAGGGTCCTTGGAGGTATTCTAGTCCACCCCGCTGCTCAGGTAGGAAACCCTATACCATTTCAGACAAATCATTGTCCAGTCTCTTCTTAAAAACATCCAGTGTTGGAGTATTCACAACTTCTGGATCGTTTAATTGTTCTAACTGATTAATTGTTTTAACTGTCAGGAAATTTCTCCTTAGTTCTAGGTTGTTTCTCTCCTTGATTAGTTTCCATCTGTTGCTTCTTGTCCTGCCTTCAGGTGCTTTGAAGAATAGCTTGACTCCCTCTTCTTTGTGGCAGCTCCTGAGATATTGGAACACTGCTATCATGTCACCCCTCACCCTTCTTTTCATTAAACTAGACATACCCAATTCCAGCAACCGTTCCTTGTATGTTTTAGCCTCCGGTCCCTTAATCATCCAAGTCAGAATAGATAAGCATGCTGAACCTATAGCTGCCATTCAGACTTCAAATTAAAACAGTGTAATTAGAAATATAATTTTGGACTGGCACCATTTAATAACCTTTTTGTGGAATTTTACCATCACCAGGACCAAGGATCTGCATAAATCAGTACACTGATATACTACTATCTTTTGAATGTTTAATTCAAAACATATGCTACTATCTTTTGACTGTTTAATTATCTTAATATCCTTTTTACTTTAGGTCAAAATGTTTGTACATCAAAGTTCTTGTTTCTGAAGGCTTTCCTCTATCTCCAACAAAAGCAGCTCTGGGGATAAATTTTCTTAGCTCAGTGATTTTAAGAAGAAAATTATATATTCACACCTCCTGCATATCATCACTACTCAGTCCTGGTAAGCCTAGAGTTAGCCAATCTGTGGTATGCTTATGCATTCCGTACAATCAACTTAATATCTGGGGTGTCCAAGTGGTTCAATATATAACCTAACTTTTTAAATTCCCACTTGTTTTTGCCATATATACACATGAACATTTACTGTGAAAATAGCCTTGCAGAGCAATTTTCTTCCGGCTCTAGGAAGAACAGGCAAAATCTGACGCTCACACTGCAGAGGGTGGTGAGAGTTAAAGAGAAATTGCTTAGATGGAGTATAGCAACCTCCTGGGGCTTTGGCTCAATGCCAACCTGTGTCTATTTCTAGCCAGGCAGCAGCAGGCACAGCAGGCAGCAAAAAGGTGCAGTTCTGCTACATTTATCACTGATTTATACCAGGATTAATTGGAACCATAGGTCACCAGGGTGTAACTCTGGTAATTATTTCCAATGGGACACCTCAGGATTGGGACTTTGATACAATAATCAAGAAAAAGTGCTGGTGAGCATGTACACATTTTCCCTGTCCAGTATTATGGTATAATATATCCACAGTGAAGATCTAGAAATCTAGTGTGAAGGTAACTTGATTAAACTTCATGATGTCCTCTTCTGCCTCCAATAGTTTAGTTCTTCTTTCTAGAACCACACGATCGCAATTGTTGGGTCAGCTTCATTGTTCACTTCCTTTCTCTGCTTCCTCATACTATTTTGCTTTGTCCTGTCTAATGTCACTAATGTATTTTCTCTTTGTAAAGAAGGACGAGGGGGGAGATGATAGCAGTGTTCCAATATCTAAGGGGCTGCCACAAAGAAGAGGGGATCAACCTATTCTCCAAAGCACCTGAAGGCAGGAGAAGAAGCAACAGCAGCAGCAGAAGAAGAAACTAATCAAGGAGAGAACAAATCTAGAACTAAGGAGAAATTTCCTGACAGAACAATTAATCGGTGGAACGACTTCCTCCAGAAGTTGTGAATGCTCCAATGCTGGAAGTTTTTAAGAAGAGATTGGACAACTATTTGTCTGAAATAGGGTTTTCTGCCTGAGTAGAGTGCTGGACTAGAAGACCTCCAAGGTCCCTTCCAACTTTGTTATTCTGTGATTCACTGATTTATATTATTCATTTTCTATCCTACTACAAAGTGATTCAGGGATCCTTGGCCTCACCTATCTTGGTCTGTGGTGTATTACGGCTTGTTCAGTTTACACATAACATGTTAGTAGAGGCAAATATAAAACAGTTAACTTTTAGGCTTGCAGTTCATGCTCTTCTTAGAAACTGATATTAGTAAGAAGAATGTCCAGTCCACAGGGTCTGTTGGTCTTAGCTAGTATTTCACCACCCAAAGTCCCTCTTTGAGGAAGTTTGGTGATCTAGAATGCAAAATATAAATAAATTTTGCATCTGCATAGTTTAGTCACATTAGTTCTACTAAGTCATTTCTCTGAAGTATTGTTATTTAATTATTTTTCAGTTGCCTTTGCTATGACCCCCTAGGAAGGGCCATGAAAAGACAATTTAGCCCAGCATCTTGATGTCCAGAAGCCTCCAAGCAGGACATGAATTTCCTACTCTTGTCTTATCATTGATAGTTGGGACTTACTATCTCTGATGTATTTCTCACACTAGCAACCAGTGATTGCCTTATTCTTTCGTAATCTACATAACCTACCTTTAAAGTTGTCCAAGCCATTGATTTTTCTTACAACCTGTGGTAGGAAATCTCACTGCTTTGATATGTGCTTTATGAAAACATTTCTCTGTGTTGAACCTTCTACCATTCAGCTTCATTGTCCTAATATTGTGTGAGAGACAAATGTCTTTCTAGACACTTGTCCACACAAGGCAAAAAGGTCATGCCCCTCTCTCTCATTGACAGTGAAACCTCTTTCCATCTTTTCGCTTTAGAGATTGGTTTAATCCCTTTGATGTTGTTCCTTGATAGGTGAGAGCAACAGGCTTTGGATGTCACTAGGAATTAAGAGGCTAGAGGAGATAAGTGTAATGAATATCGAGAATAGCATATATATTCTCAGTCATTTATGCATATACATGAAAATCCTCATCTGCATTATACAGGAGCAACAGAAATTCATGTAGGCAATGCAAAAAAATATCCTACACTGTAGATTCACTACACTGCCCTGACCAGACAGAGGGGCACCTGCCTGCACGAAGGGATGTGGTTATAACTGCCATAATTTGGCATCTTTGTAAAAGCATTGCCACACCATAACACCAATGGCGTTGCAGTGGAGGCTCTTGAAAGCCTAAACAAGGTTCCTATAGTAATGTATCTTCACTGAAGACAATGCCATTTCGTTTAATAATGTAATGATGGATAGTTGGGTAAAGGTTTGGAAAAAGTCTTCTGTTTCACTTGGTACTGTTTTTATGTTATTTCCCGGCAGTTTAGGAATACATTTCCATACTTGTTTATCATGCAACAGAGAATTCTTATTTTGGAAGCTTAAAGAAAGCTTATTTTGGATGTGTATTGTCACATCAGTGAAGAATTCAGCTGGAAAAAGTATGGTGGCTTAAACACAGCTGCTATTTCTATTCTTTTTTTTAAAGGGAAAATGTGATTCTTTGGGGATTTAGAGTTGTCCTTACATTGTCATTTTGCATGTGTATTTTTCCCCAGGACCAGAATGCCATGAGATAGTTCTGCTATTGGGATCAGGTTGCTGCAATATTTCAAATTGTATTGAAATTCTAGCTGGGAAGTTTAAAGAGTAGAACACCCTTTCACTGTTCCCTACAGCATTCACTTATTTAGTTTAGATTTTTTTTAAAAAAAATGCAGTGACAGAATTTAACCTTATTTTCTTTTGCTTAGACTCTTCATATTGTAAGGAGATATTTCTGTGTCAGCAAAACAGTTTTCTTTCTTTTTTTCTTACTTTCTCTCTCCCTCCCTTTATCATCTCTCTGGCATTTTTTAATGAGTGTAGATATTTTAATTTTTTATGTTGTTATTTGATTTACATTTTACTGAAAACCACTATATTCTTTTCAGTGAAAAGAGAAAATATAGCCAGTCTGGTATAGCAATTGAATTAGAACCTGAGAAATTCAATTCAAGTTCACCTCAGCTATGAAAGTTCAGTGGGTGACCTCAAGCTAGGAGATATTTCTTAGCTTAATCTGCCCTTGTTGGAAAAACTGGATGAATAAATACTACGTACATTGTACTATGTAGGGAAGGAAAGATGAAGTGTAAATCTAATTAATAAAACCAATGTATGAACAAACAAACAAATATAAGTTTCATATAACTAACTAGCCAGATTCTACCCAGATTGAAATGCAGCACATCTTGCAACTATTTGTGTCTAGTAAAAAACAAATGGCAGATTGGTTTTGAATGGGTCTGCTTTGTTCATAGAACGTGATTCATGAGGCTCCCATCTTTAGAATGGATGAAATATCTTACTCTTCCTGGCCTGCTGGTACGGCATACGTTTGTTACTCTAGTTGCTTCAGTGTCTTTAAAATTAGAAAAGAGGAGATGAGCACATAATTTATCAAGACCCTATAAATCTGGGCTTCTTTGTCAGTTGGGAGCTGCGGGTTTTTTCCCCTCCTGTGAAGAGGGAAAAAATAATTTAAATTGGATGTCATGATAGAAAATATTTATGGAAACACGTTTCATGGTTTATGTGAGCCCACTGACCACATTCTGTTAGATTTGTTAAAGGCAATGGGTGCCACGTTGGATCAGAACACAGAATATTCTATGAAAATTCTATGTTAAAAAAGATGTATTCATGGCAATGATGAAGATGCTGTATGAGCTCCCTGAAGCCTAGAATGCCTTTTACCCTGCCAAAGTTTAATTAATTAATTAATTAATTAATTAATTAATTAATTAATTAATTAAATGTATATGCCACCCATCTCCCCAACAGGGTGACTTTGGGCAGGTGTTACTCAAAAGTTACTCTACAGTTGTAACTTTTTAATGGGCTGGGTAGGGAAAATTAGTACATAAATGGGAATTGATATGAATTACATTTAGTTGTGTGTTTTTTTAAAGAAAAAATAAAAAAAATAAACTCAGTTTTGATCTTAGCCCTGCTCACTTGGAGTAGGGCCTGGCACATCACTTAAAACCACATGTGGCCTTTAACCCAAGGAAGGCTGTACATTCTTCAGGTCACTTATAACTTATTACCACATTGATTATAAATACAAATTGGGCAGTCAAGAATCAGTAGAAGATAAATAAAGAAAACTAGAAGATACTGAAATAGTATGTCAATTTAAATATTTAGTCATCATTCACTTCAGGCTGGAATTAAACAATAGCCAAGAATGGGATGAGTTATTCCAGAGGCATGGTACAAGAAAAATGATTATGGGCAATAGTACAGCTTGGGAAATAGAGAAAATAGAAAAGTAATTTCAGAATTAAATTGATTCGTAGATTGTTTTGGCCTGAGGTGTCTATGTGGAAAAACAATCATGTTAAAATTTTTCACTGACACCCCTCTACACACACACACACACACATACATACATACACACACACACACACACTCCTTTGCTGGCAATGGGGTGGGCTCAGCTTCCAGATGACACATCCGGCCCGTGGGCTGGCAGTTTGATACCCCTGTCCTAGAACTAAGGAGAAATTTCCTGATAGTTAGAACAATTAATTAGTGGAACAAGCTGTGAACAAGCTGTGAATGTTCCAACACTGGACGTTTTTAAGAAGAGACTGGACACCCATTTGTCTGAAATGGTATAGGGTTTCCTGCCTGAGCAGGGGGTTGGACTAGATGACCTCCAAGGTCCCTTCCAACTTTATTACTGTTATTGTTATTGTTATTGTTATTGTTATTGTTATCGTCATCATCATCATCATCTATGGATCCATTTATTTCAGAGGAGTCACATTTATTTTATTGAGTGAGAAAAGTGTACCTTTGCTTCAGCATCATGTAAATCAAACACGAACAACCCAGTGTCCTCCAGATGTTTTGGAATTCACTTGTTATCAATCAAAGTTAGATGCTTACTTAGAGGGTCTGCAATCTAAAACACTTGTAGACTATCTGTCTCTAATCTACATTGATATAGTGCTTCCATTAGAAGTTTCTCCCATCCTATCCTGATTACCTGAGTTCTTTTACATGCAAAACATGAATCTGTATCTGAATTCCTGTAGAGTAGACCAAATCAGAAAGATTCTCTAAAATGTGCATAAATAATAAGTATACATCTAACAGTTAATTGCAGATAGGTCAGTAATTTTTTTAAAAAATGTTATTTTCCAAATTATGGGAGCATTTCTAGAGACTTCGTGAGAATTGACAGTGGTGTCTGCACCTGCCTTCTCAAGTTGGGGCCCTCAAAGTATGCTCAATTACAGGAGAACTTCAAGTATTCCCTGCCAAAATAGAATTCAAGAGGATTCTGGAGAATAACTTGCTAAGGAAATATGAGATACACATTCAGCGTAGTTAATAATACCCTTGCCTCATTGTTCTTTAAAATATTGTCTGATTCCAGTAGTCAGTAATGTATTGATCGTCATAGCTTCATTTGTATTCTTGAATCTGCTGTTCCTGTTTAAATATTTTTCTTTAGGGAATTTGATTTATTGGCTTAAAGTGTAAAGAAAACAAGCCTAATCTGCCATCTGCTAAGCCTGATTCTCATGCAATTTATGAATGATCATTTTAGTGGGACTTAGGTGGTAGCACACTCTGGCTCTAAGCAACTGTTTCAGCTAAACAAATGAACAAAAAGATAATTGAACCCCCCCCCCCAAAGGAATCAGCAATACATCACAATAGCCGAGCATCAATAGCACTACATATTTTTCCACCAGAAGAAAAGTTTGCACCAAACTTTTTTAGTTACGTGGAAACCTAATGAAAGACTCCAGTGAACCTAAATACAGTAATTGCAAAACAATTGAAAGAGTTGAGTAGAGAACAAAGAAAATTATTAAAACACCTTCGAGTTTTATGATATCCCAGGATGATATTTTCAGGCCATTTTCATCTGTTTAACTGAAACATTTATTTATTGTTGCAGAATGATGATGTAGGGATCACTTTAAAACACTGAGGTGGATTCTAATTCAGGGCTTTTCAACCTTTTCCCCCATTGTACCACTTTTAGAATATGGCAACATCCGAGTACCACCAGTCGCCTAGCAAGGTGTCAAAAACTTAATGACAAAAAAAGAGAGGAAAAAAGTGATGAACTACAGGTAGTCCTCGACTTACAACAGTTCGCTTACTGACTGTTCAAAGTTACAATGGCACTGAAAAAAGTGCCCCCCAACCCACAGCCGAGCAAGACACCTGCCTGCCTGCCCTGCAGCGCTCTTCCTCCTGTCCGAGGTTTTCATTGTTGTGAGCATTTCTGTTGAGGATTGGCAGTGAGGGTAGGGTGTGGGGGGTGTTTGGTTTTTATTCCCCCCACCCTCTGTTGGGTGGTTGCAGCAGGTTTTGGTCACTTCACATGACCCTGGGACACTGTGACCGTCATAAATATGAATCAGTTGCCAGGCATCTGAATGTAAATCACAAGACTCTGGAGATGCTGCAACATTCCATCTGATAAGCACTTCTTCTGGGCTCAGAAGCGCCAGGATCAGAGCTGAGCTCCAGCTGGAGCCTGGTGCTGATCCTGGCGCTTCCGCTGAGCCCTGACAGCCTTGCAGCTCCAGCCATCTCTCGCTCAGGCTTGTGCGGTGCTGCCACCGGTTCAGCTCATTCCCCTCCCCCGCTACCACTTTTCTAGGATGGGCACGTACCACTTGCCAGGTGCCAATGTACCACAGGTAGTACCCATACCACTGGTTGAAAAGCCCTGTTCTAATTGATACTACTCCCATTTGGAACTTATGCTTTTTTTCCCCCATTAGAGAACATATTTTCTATTTCATCTTGGGAATGGGACAATTCATCTTTGAAACCTCCTTACTGGCCTGCTTTGCATAGCTTTCCTGAACTGGGTGCCTCTAATATTTAGACTTCTATCCCCAGGTTTCTTCAGGCTGCATAGTAATTGCTGAGATTTCTGGAGCTGAATTTCCCTTTTCTGAAGAGCATCCGAGTTCAGAAAAGATGACCTACAAAAAGTAGGTCTGTCTTTCGCAACAACGTTATATTACGGAGTGGAAAAAATGGATTGATTACATCCAGAATAAATATGGGACTAAAAAGTTTCATTTAGCATTTGCATAAGTTTTGATGTGATATTAGTATTGCTTGTAGTCATTTTATATGAGCTAGAGTGCGATAGACTTAATAGCTTATTGTTGTTAGCATATGGCTGTTTATGATTGGTTTTACTTTTATACCTTGTATTTAGCTCTGGGAAGTCGGGGACGGGGAGGGGGCAAGGGGAAGGGGGGGAGGGTCGGGAAGGGTTGGGTAGGGGGTGGGGGGGAGGGGTTGTTAAAGATAAAATGTATTGAAAAACTTTTCAATTTAAAAAAAAAGTAGGTCTGTCTTATGAAACATTCCTACTTCACAGAGGTTAAGTGGCAGTTCCTAGTTTAGGCAAGCCCATAGTTTTCTTCCTGGAACCAAGATCAAGAAAAATACCAGGTTACATATACTTGGGGCATATATAGTACTGGTACATAGTGTTAAAAACATGAAAATACATCTGAAACTTTTTCAAGTTTCAATTCTGTTAAAAGCAAAAAAAAAAGTTTACCGTGTAGTGCATTTTGACACTTGGAAGCTTTAAAAAAATGCAAAATCAGACAGAAAACCCAAGATTAATAAAATGTTAATTACTGGAAAATCTCATTATCATTGAGAAGATAGTGGTTTCTTTGATGAAAAAGAAATTGCATTTTTTTACCTATAAGTTTTGTTTACATTCTTGGATTCTAATATTCAACCATCCCCAAGAGAAAGGTACATACAGGAAGTCTTCTTATTAAGAGACATCAGTATAACCCAGTCTTTCCATACCTTTTGAACTATTTGATCTCTGCTTCAATAATTCCCAGCCACTTTTCCTCTAGAAAGTAATCCTGGGATCCCTAAATTTAAACACTTAACAACTTAATTTTTCTTTTATAAACTACCGGTACCTTCTTCCAAAGATTATTTAAAGAAATAATGCTAATCATTCAAAGACTTTTACTGTACTCCTGCCACTGATTATAATCTATGAAAATGAAATAAATTAGCATACAGCAAACAGTACTTTTAAGTGGAAGATTCCTGGCATTAATTTTTCCTTATTTCTGATGTCTTTAGCTGAAATATCCCAGTCCATGGTAAGAAAGCCCATATCTTGTAGACAGATGTGTCTATAAGAGTTTGAATAAATTACTTGTACAAACACATCTGTTTTTTCAGGGCTGCCTTGTATGATTTGTTAACATTGGCTTTTTAGGACTATAGTATTAGTTACAGACAGGGCACATGAAGAGCTATCATGCACAGACAAGTATCAAGCTTCTGGTGGGAACAGTTTTCCAAGCATCATCAACAACATCATAGTGCTTCTTATTTCAATAGGCAAATGTATGAAACATATAGTAGATAAAGTAATAACTTGCAAAGCTTCCATAAGTGGGAGCAATTTGTCATATCTGAAATAATATCATTTTGTCTAAGGGTTTCCCATGTTCAGTCTTGCAAATCTAACAGTTCGAAAGCCTGCAAATGCAAGTAAATAGGTACCACTTTAGTGGGAAGGTAAGAGCGTTCCATGCACCTTGGTACATAGTCCTGTTAGTTAAATAACCACAGAAATGTCTTCGGACAACGCTGGCACTCCCTCAGCTAAGAAACAGAGATGAGCATCGCCCCCTAGAGTTGGACATGACTGGACAAGGGAAATCTTTACCTTTACTTTTGTGTTTAATAGATTGTGCCTGTTCTAAAAAGTGAATTTGTCTTTTTCTTTCATACTTCTTTTATGTATACATTTACTAATTTAACAGTGCTAAAGTCTCTGATCCTAGTTAAATCTATGTAATATCTCAGACTGTAGATGAAGAGAGAACTTCAGATGGTGTAATAATCATTACACAGAAATGGAAAAAAAGATTAGAAAGGATCTTTTCAGAATTATTGTTTTCTTATGAAGATGACAGTCATTAGCTGAGAAGAGATGAATGGAAGAATACTGTAGATCCTTCCAGTTTCTTAAGATTTGAAGTCCATTTCTGTTGCTTCAGATCCATTAAGAACTAAACCAGTTACTAGGTGTGCCCTTATTTATCTTCCTGGGATTCTTCTCCATATTGATGACAATCTATAGCTGAAGGTACTTGAGGATTGAGAGTCACTGTATTCACAAAACATGGGTCTTCATAAAGGACCTTGGAGATGAAATGTCAAGACTCCAGGCTCTGTGTGTGTGTGTGTGTGTGTGTGTGTGTATGTTTGCATGTGGAGAAAGAGAGAAATGAGATAGATCGATCGATAGATAGATAGATAGATAGATAGATAGATAGATAGATAGATAGATAGATAGATAGATGGATGGATGGATGGAACTGAATGAATGAAGAGAGCCATGGCATGACATTGAGAGGCTGAATTTGAATATGGCTGTTTGTCAGCCAGCGTTCAGATCAAAACTAGATTTGTATTCTGTGACAGATGAAACTCATAAAATTGTGCCATCATAATCCACTTTGACTATTTATTATTCTTATGATAGTTCCTGCTTGTACATCCAGTAGGCACTGTATGCAAACCCCTTCAGCAAAATGAATTGATTCCCTGGCTCTGATTTCCATATATTCTCAAAAGAGCACCCTGCTTTGTTTTAACTTTATGTTTAATCTCTCTCTCTCTCTCTCTCTCTCTCTCTCTCTCTCTCTCTCTCTCTCTCTCTCTCTCTCTCTCTCTCTCTCTCTCTCTCTCTCTCTCTCTCTCTCTTTCTCCCTCCCTCCCTCTCTCTCTCTCTCTCTCTCTCTCCCTCTCCCTCTCTCTCTCTCTCTCTCTCTCTCTCTCTCTGTGTGTGTGTGTGTGTATTTCAGAAGTCTGGCAGCATTGTAATAAGTATATTGCCCAATCTGTACTTTAAAATGTGATTGTTGTATAGATAGTCCTAGCCAACTAAATGTCAAGAATTTAAACACAACTAATAATAACCAAGAAGATAATCAATATTTAAATTACACAGGTGACCTCAGAGTTTCAAAGTATCTGACATGATAATGTGTTTTGCCTTGTAACAGAGAAATAAGATGTTAAGATTTCTGTGGGTAGCTCAAAAAAAAATCAGTCAATAAAGAAAGACCATTTGAATTGACATGAACAGATGTACAGTATGATCCACGACCTACTAAGCCAAAATATTTAGATTTCAGCTGATTTATTCTCTGATACACTTGGAAGTGAGCTTCACAATTTATATGAACTTGTAACCAAGTTAGTGAGTGCTCAAGAATTGAGGTCACACAGCTCAATTCTTTTAAGTCATGACAGCTGAAGCACCACATGGACAGCCATAGTGTTTTATCTCTGGCAAGAAAGTCCAAATCAGCAGCCAGGCAACCCTTCCATAAAATGATTTCTGTAACAAAAGAATAAATGTAGAGTCAACTGGCCATCTGTGCTTCTGCCCTGTACTAGTTTGCTGCAGAATATCATGCAATTTGTCTTTGTATCATGCATGGAGCAAAGGAATCTGAGGCAACAATATCAATAGAACTACTTGGTTAAATCTAGGGCAGGAGTCAAATGCCACTAGTATATCAACCAGTCTAAGGGCATTCCATGAACATAAAGACTATACTCCCATTTAATCATCATGAGAATATATTGCATCAGAATGCATGACTATGTTTCTAAGCATTTGGACTCAGCATAAAATTCCATTTCAAGAAATAGCCTGTTGATAGACATTGTTCAAAAGGGATGTGGTGGCTCAGTGGGTTAGGACACTGAGCTTGTCGATCAAAAGGTTGGTAGTTTTGCGGGTCGAATCCCGAGTGCCGCGTAACAGAGTGAGCGCCTGTTACTCGTCCCAGCTTCTGCCAACCTAGCAGTTTGAAAGCACGTAATGCAAGTAGAAAAATAGGGTCCACTATGGTGGGAAGGTAACAGCGTTCCATGCGCCTTTGGCATCTAGTCATGCTGGCCACATGACCATGGAGACGTCCTCGGACAAGCGCTGGCTCTTCGGCTTTGAAACGTAGATGAGCACCGGCCCCTAGAGTTGGAAACGACTAGCACACATGTGCGGGGGAACCTTTACCTTTACCTTTACTTAGACATTGTTCAACCTTCAACAAGACCTGGTACTCATGACTTATTTTTAGATCGATATGTTGAGAACCAAATCACAGGATGCTTTAAATACTTTAGCTGAACTCTGAATATGTCTCCAAAATGTGCACTTCTGCTTTTTTATGAAATTTCATTTTGGTGCTATTTTGTGTCTGCTGACATAAGAAAGATAGTTTTTTGTTTTTGTTTTTTAGCTCAAGACATCTTAGGCCTAGAAGCAAGCAATTAGTCCAAGAAGTCAGACAAGTCAATATATCTTAAGGAATACCTTTGGACATCCTTTTTGTTGTTTTGTTTGTTTTATGCATGTATGTTTCATACTGGTTCAGTCATTCAGTTCAGTCACTGCTGATAATAGCGTGCACCTTAGCTTCAGAAGAACACTGGTAAGGTTTAGGGTAGAAAAGCTCTACAAATTGTCAGCTCACCTCTGAGCTCCCACAAGGATTATGGGATCAAAAGTCATTAAAATGGAATGGCTCGTTTACTGTTAGATGAATTGAAACTATGTTTACTGAGCAGAACATTTGGTGGTTGACTTTTATGAAAAAATCAGATTGTTCGCATTGGAATACAGTATGACATTTGTAGAGCATCATTTGTGGACCATCTGAATCACTTTAGGACATACGCACGAGCTTGTATGCACGATCCTCATTATAGAAATAGCAACATTAAAAAAAGAAAGAGAAAAGAATGGATATTGTGGCTCACAGTTCTAGTGATTCCATGTTTCTTCTCCGTTATACACTCAAGTTCTGTGATGGGCAGTTCTTCAACTTTTCAGATGCTTAGGTTTTGTACTTCCTGCTAGCCTAAGTAAGAAATGCTGTGCTAATAAATTCTAATATGCAGTTGGTCTCTGCAGGTTGATGACCTTTCAGCAGTAGGGGGTTCTATGTAAAACTCATTCCTCCCCACTTTCCTAATTCTAGTTATTTCCTTTGCCATATGATTTATGGGTGGGCCACCAGTGGGAGAATTCACCTGCAAAAATAGTTCACACAGGGTTGTTTATTGTACTAAGTAGCATTCATGCTGGGTTGAGGGATTTTCCAAGGAAAAGGACCTGCTGTCAGATCTTCCATCATCATAACAAAATCAGCACCAGTCATCTCTCAGATTTCAAGAGGAATCCCAAGAGTCAGAAGACATCATGAGTTACAGATTTTTCTAACTGCCAGAGTAACTTAATGACAGGGAGAAGATGACTAGTACTATCATTTCAGAAGCATAAGTGAAAGCTACATATGAAATGGTTGCTCTTTCCTTTCCTTATACTTTTTGTTAATTATCCTTTCATTATCTGCTACTTCAAGTATATTTTTCCAGTCGTATCCAGCATCCTTTGTCTGTTTTTACTACCCTTTTCCCATTACACATTTAATGGCACAACGTGAATGGGATGGCACTTGTAAAATTTGTATCTTTGATTATATTAAGGGAACTATGAATCAGGGCATTTTGTACATAATGTACAAAGCAAGCGTTAGGCATACATACATCACCACCACCACCTATAAAGATTAACATGTAGAAATGTTTAACCATATATGAGGAATGGCAATCATATACGATGGATATAACTAGTAAATAAGTAAATAGGTTATTGAATAACTGTTCAGACCATTTGAAGTATGATTGTGCCTATTTTTTAAAAAGTAAGCATATAATGCATATAAGGCGGTAAATATTTTTGTTGGTTCTGCTGTCTTACAAGGTCCCTATTGCCTAGCTTTACATACTGATCTGGCACCTGTGCACATAAATCACCTGAATGGCTAAATTTGCAAAATATGTTATTAGGTGCATGTAATCATGATTTCACAGCATTCTGGCAACTTGGTAATTACTCTCCCACCATCCTGAGTTTGAAATGACTGATCTTTTCTTGTTATTACCAATTTATTGCCTTATTTCGTGGTGGAAAATTGACAAGAAAATGAACTGATTTGATCTAGGTTCATCAGACAATTGACTCACCAATCCCTTTCTGTTTTTTATTGGTATCATAAAGACAATAAAAGAATGCACTAGGAGAAATGCTAGTGTTCCAAACCAGTGGCACTGAGACCCATAAATTACCAAATGAAATTGCTATAAGAGCATAGCAATATCCAGGTTTGAATTTGCCTGACAACCATTTGTACTGCAACACTGTGCAAATTGTTTCACTGATATCTCTCAATTAGTGTACACAAAACCTAAAAACCTAAAAACCTGGTTATTTGATTTATCTGGCCTAGACTGAGGGGTTTTAAATTTTAAAATTTTTAACTTTTTGGACTATTAATTGTTATTTAATTTTATTTTAACTCTATTTTAACTTATATTGTTTTTTAACTTTGCCCTGTAAACTGCCCTGAGTCCTTTCGGAATAGGGCGGTATATAAAACCAATAAATAAATAAATAAATAAATAAATAAATGAATGAATGAATGAATGAATGAATGAATGAATGAATGAATGAATGAATGAATGAATGAATGGCATTGGTAAATAGATCCCACCCCTTTCTCCCCTCATATTTTAGTCTGGAAGTTTGTGATCTGCAGTATGTTATAGCATGTGCAATTAACAATGACTATAAAGGAGACTTGGAATGACCTGGATTTTAATGTATCCAAACTAACTGTGCAATCTTACTGAGCTGAATTTCTGTCCTATAAGAATATATTCAATCGAAACCAATTAAAAACAAACTAGTCATGGACATCCATAGAAGGGATCAAGAGAGGGAAGGTAAAGAATATGTGTTGTGATTTTGTGATGCAAACTCTGTTCCTGATATAGTTGCAGGCAATGTTATGATACAAGTATGAAAAGTTGAAACCTGGATCAGGATTTCAGTATTCAATTTCTGGTGCCTTCATTGCAATCATCTTGGTTATGAATGGCAACCAGTGATCATAGGGCAATTCTCTGTATGCCTTCTGTATAAGTCATTTCTTCCCTTACCCCTATCTTACAACTACTCTTGTCCCTGTGATATTACTTTAATCTCATCCTTAGGTCAAGAATGAAGATAGCCTATCATCATTAGCTATACTTGTATTAAAGTACTATTTTCTTCCTTATTCAAATCTAGTTTAATGACAGCCTGGGCACAGAGGGAAGTAAGATGACTGACAAGTCTGGGAACCAAGATAATGGATGTAGGACAGGCTGATCAACAATGGGGGTAGCAAATTGTGCTGATTCAAGGATAAGTGGATAACATTTGGGCCATATTTCACTGAGTTTAATGGAACTTAAATTATGTTGAATTGCAACTGAGATCCGGTTAAAAGCATCTTGGTTTCAGATGATCTATATGCTATGTCAGGTGACTCAATGGCTTAGCAGTTAAGATACTGAACTTGTCAGCTGAAAAGCCAACAGTCTGGGTTCAAGACCTGAGTGCTGCATGATAGGGTGAGCTCTTGTTACTCGCCCCAGCTCCTGCCAACCTAGCAGTTCAAAGAATGCAAATGTGAGTAGACAAATAGGTACCACTTTGGTAGGAAGGTTACTGTGTTCCATATTTTCATGTTGATCACATGATGATGGAAGCATCTCTCAGACAACACAGGCTCCCTCAACTGAAAATCAGAGATGAGCATCAGCCCCTTGAGTCTGTCATGACTGGACAGGGGAAGCCTTTAAATCTTTATATGCTAAGTATGTAATCTGAATCCTGTCTAGTGATTTCAAATAGCCTTATTCAGAACATGTAGGGTTTTAGCTAACAGCAGAACCTTCTTAAACATCTGTACTAAAGAAATAATAAAATATATTTTATTTTGATGTTTCCTTTTGCAACCCACCTTTGCACAATTCATACATTCACTGCATAAGGTGTTCTTTTAGACATGTAATTGTGATCTCACTGTAATGCAAACTGCTGGCTAGAAATGGTCTGAATTACCTGTGATTAGTACAACAGTCCAAAAATAGAGAAAGGGATTGGTTGTAGCAACACAATTGCTACTGTACATGTATTAAACTCCAGCAAGAATTTCATTTATGGCTTCTTCCCAAAGTAGAAAATGGTTCTTTGAATGCAAGTACAACTACAAATAGCCATAATTGTTTTCAACTAGGAGCAGTGAATGAAAGGTGAACCCCAAATGAAAGCAATTTTTGTTCCTTGAGCTTTTCTGCCTCTGTATTGCCAATTATTTTTTCCTGATGGTTGATATTCTTAAGTATCTCAGCTATTCCAGCTTTTATGTGTTTTCAAATACATCAGGGCACTTTAGTTCACCTCTGCAGCTTGCAGAAAGCTGAGAATAAATCTTCAGCTGGAAGCTGACCAACTCTGAATATCTTGAGCGTAATAGAAATAAGCTAGAGATATCTAATCTAGGCATTTCTATTAGCCTTTATAGTATTTCTTATGAGACAGAATTCGAACATGTGCCTGGAAGGCCCTGGAGTACTAACCGACAATACTACTAATGTTCATTATATCCCAAAACATTCATAAACAATCTGTAAAAAAGAGATTAGTAAACTACTTCACAAGGTTGTTACAGTCAATATTATTACATTCCTAAACAATCTGCAAAATAATCTTAATAAATTACTTCATAGGGATATTACAGCAATGAACAAGATGAGTACTGAGCTGCATTTTACACATGAGAGCTGCAGTGTTGTATATACATTTATCTGGAAATAAGCACGCTGAACTCAGTGGGATTTACATTTGAATAAATACATAAGATGGCAGTCCCAGTAAATTGTGGAATATTTCTTTTCGTTACTAATAACAGCAACATGTTTTTAAGCGAAGGGAGAAAGAAGAGAAATAGTACAAATGTGTTTTTTAAAAAACAAAACAAAAACAAACTATCATTTTATATGTGAAGTATGAGTCCACTAATGGGGCGGAGCTTAACTGGACCCTGATCAAGATTTTGTATCTTTCAATCCCAATTAGAAAGTCACCTTAGTGAGCAGCATTTTACAAATGAAAGCTGGATTTCTGTATATTTATCTGGAAGTAAATGTAGCTGAATTCAAGAGATTACCCTATATTTCCAATATCCCTGGATTGGTCTGTTACTTTACCAGATGGACTAAAACCCAGACTTTTCCAAGAATGTTTGCCCTCTGGTTTGGGGCTAGCTTAGTCTTTGGTATTCTTTATTGAATAGCTCTAGTTCTTCCAGCCAACTATTTGGATGTCTGACCTTGAGACCTCAAGCCACTGTAGCTATCTTCTCTTATACAAATCAATGAAAAACACAAAGGATTTGTCAAAATCTTCTGAGGTATTTTTGTTATATCTTTGTTTTATCACTCTATTATTTTTTACTGTTTACGTTCTTTCTAATGGCCAAAAGTAAGCCTCTAGGTGTTGTGTTGTATAATGACAAATGAGTACATTTGTTGGCTAAACCTATCAATTCAAAAGGAAGAGCTCAATTTACTGACTACATAAGGAAGTATAGAATGTAACATTACATAGTATTTGAGAAACTGCAGCAATTTTATGGCATTTCTAGACAAAGCCAACTTTCCAGAATAAACAGGCCATGTTCTCTAACTCAGGATAATCTCTTTAATGGAAAGACTATAGAACAGAACTGCTATTTGCTAAAGTTTTGAATGTACTACATTCAAGTTCAGTCCATCATACTTCATGTCATTAAAGACAGTCATTTTTTCTCCTTAATTCATATAGACATATAACATATATACATATAGACAGCCATTTGTCTGAAATGGTATAAGGTTTCCTGCCTGAGCAGGGGTTTGGACTAGATGACCTCCAAGGTCCCTTCCACCACTATTATTATTGTTATTGTTATTGTTGTTGTTCTTGTTGTTGTTGTTATTATTATTATTATTATTATTATTATTATTTACATGCACACACAAAGACATATATATACTTTATAATAAATACTAAAAGAGTATTGCATAAATTGTTGTAATTTCTTACATTTTCTTAAATGGTTACTAGTTGTGTAGTATTCCTTGCTGCTATAACTCTCTTCCCCAGAGAGAGAAAATTAGCCTTGGTTTGTAGAGAAGAGGGGGGCTCATTGTCCAAGTATTCACATACCTATAAACTAGGAATAAATAATTACAATTCTAAGGAAAAGGGGAAAAATAATAACAGCAATTCTGTACCATCACGCATAACTTCCTAGCCCTAGTAGTTTTCAGCTGTGTGATCTGAGACCAGCAGTCTTGTTCTCTTTGGGAAGTGGTGAAACACCAGCAATGAGTTAATGGTATTATTTACAAGTAAATGTACACAATACAGTACACTTAGCAGCATGGCATGCTCTTTACAATAGACATTATAAATGGGCACTCCCATTTCAAAGAAAATACATAGTTTCTTTAAACTAGACATAGAGCTCTGAAGTGAAGATTTTTCTTGTAAATATTTTAACTTGGAATCCAATCGAGCTTATTTAAATAGACCTTCATTTGATATGTTAGGAATATGCAACATTGTTCCAAGCTTCAAACAAAATGCAAGTATGCAAAATAATGAATCTGGGCTAGACTTGAAACACAACTTTGGTAGTTTTGAATGATGTTATAACAAGTGTCCCATTCATAGGAAACAACCTCGGAATGGGATGTTTCAACTTATTACTGTGGCAATTTTTTTGCAAGCTGAAAATAAAAGTTTCCCATTGCATCAGCCCACTGGTGAAAATAAACCCCACTGAAAACAATGGAACCTCTATGGGAGCACATTTGTAAAGGTCTGAACTGCAGGTTTGTCTTGCACCACAAACAAGATACACTTTTTTTCCACACAAATACATTGCTAAGAAGAGATCTAGATAAACACATCAAAATCTGGTAATTTGAGGTTGATGTCAGGCATCATGAAACGTTCTTATTTACCCTAATTACAATTACTTGATTGTGGATAGTGGGACCAACTTTAGCAAGGTTTACCCTAAACTTTAGCAAAGTTTACCCTAAAGTTCCTGGAAAATTGTTACTCAATCTTGGAGCCAACGTTTTCCAGCATTCAGGAAACAGGAATCATTATTTATTTCTAGCAGCCAACAATAAAGTTACTCAAGGGACATTCCCATTGATGATGCAAAAGTTCATTCTTCTGATCCCACAAGCTTTCCAGATTTTCATTCTATGAACTGCTGTAGCAGCATAGCAGTGAACAGGCATTGGAGAACATATATGAGCACATATGTAAGTATACATCAAAAATAGCAGTATTGAGCAATGCCCATTTAACTGCAGTTTTTATGGAGAAGCTACATAAAAGTATAGAAAGCTAATATAATATTTCTGCAACAGGATATCAGATGAAAGACAAATATTTATAATAAAACTACCAAAATGTATTTTGGATAAATTTTATAAAAGATTTAATTTTAAAGAATATTTCATTGACAAAGCATTTAGATGAAATGACTCAGGGAGCTAGATAGACAGGCGGACAAAAGGCAGATAAAACTTAAATTCCTAAAATGGAAGATCTCAGTGTTCTGTTTACGCCATGTTAATCTAAAATGTATGGATAAAATATGTTGCCTGCCTTGTAGGTAAAGAAATACCCCAGATGACTTTGAATCATCTGTAATTTCTGGAGTAAGAGCATCTTTTCACCACTGTGTTGGGCAGCTAAGTTGGTGATAAAGCTAGAACTTGGCACACACACAAATCAATTACTGGGAAAACAAAAAGCAAAAAATCTAAAACTGAAATCCTGCTGAGCCCTTGCTTGCCATTTATTTGAGTCTAGACTTGGATTGAATAGAAATATGCTGTAGAGACTCAAGCTTGGGTTTTGTGCAGTGTACATTTTTCTCTGGTTGCTGTTTTCATTGCTGCAGTTAGATTGGCAGCTGAACACCTGAGCTGATACATATTCATGTGAAATCAAGAGTTTCCAACCACCATGTACTTCTCAGAGCCGTCTATCGCCTCAGCAAAAAGCTGGATACTTTTTGTGAGTATCTAGGAACTGATACTGTATAAGGCCAGTACCTACACCAGTTTCAGTACTTTGCCCTACAGCCAGTGAGCCGGATTTGTGGCTCCTCCTCCTCCTCCTCCTCTTCCTCCTCCTCCTCCTCCTCCTCCTCCTCTTCCTCCTCCTCGTGAGGAGGGCTGCCTGTTTGATTTGGAGGCTCTGGCAAAAAGCCTGAGCTCATTGATTACAGATCCCTGTTAATAAAGAGCATTTGTAATGCAGCAGTGGTGCTGCAATCTCCACACGCCAGTTCATGATGGCCCTTCAGTCTCCACAATTAAGTCGTCCAGCAGGCATGCCCCCTGTTGCAGCTGCACTGTCAATCTCATTTTGTAGTACAAATGATCTTAGACCCAGTGTTTGACATGGGGGTTTAGCACCCAAGAAGGCAATTCTGCAACTTCAAATGAGCCTAATTGGTTGTGCGCTCAGGCGTTCATTCAAGCTGCTTCAGTCCATCAGAGAAAGATTTCCAACTAATTGAACAGCTCAGAAGAAAAAGAACGACGGAAATCACAATGCCTCAAGACAGCAGAGAGAGAGGTCTTTTTGGTGATTAAAAAAAACAACCACACACCTTCAAAATAATATTTTTTTCAGAAAGGGGAATTGCCAGCTGTCATTCCAGACACAAATCACCTTGGTACAAAAAAGGTTTTCAAGTGAGAAAGCAGTTTCATTATTAATCACTTTGGCTCCATGGGTATCTACGTATTTATTTTATTTTAAGAGAAAAGAATATTGGGGGTTGGGAGGAGAAATGGATTGGAATGCTTCAAAATCGGAGAGAGAGAGAGAGAGAGAGAGAGAGAGAGAGAGAGAGAGAGAGAGAGAGAGAGAGAGAGAGAGAGAGAGAGAGAGAGAGAGAGAGAGAGAGAGAGAGAGAGAGAACCATGCCAATTTGGGGAGGGGAGAGTGAGGCTATCTTTCTTATCTGAATGTCATCTGCAAGTTGCAAATACAATGTCTAACCTGGGCACATATTGGTAGGCTGAGGTTCCC
Source organism: Vipera berus (assembly GCF_964194415.1). NCBI lineage: Eukaryota > Metazoa > Chordata > Lepidosauria > Squamata > Viperidae > Vipera > Vipera berus. Next base: position 249,405,051 of record NC_138202.1, on the reverse strand, counting down.
TGCAAGCATTTGTAAAACCCTTGTGAACTATGTCATTCTTACTATTCAGTGTATTGAAATGCTAACAGTTCAGCCTGAACTGAGGAGAGTGATTTTTAGGATGTGTGATATAACAGCATAACATAATATAACAGCATAACCATGCAGAGGAGAGAGTGAATGTAAAACTACATTTAAGGCTTGAAACTCCCAAATCAAAATCCATTTGTCTGACCACTCTTGTCTGAACCAGGGAAGATCCTGAAACTTCTGTTATTACTCCAAGTGAGAGAATGGTTTATATGAAGGGAATTTCTACCCCGTCCAGTGCATGGGATATCACATTTGTCAACCATTGCATCATTCACATTATAATGTCATTACTTCATGGCTTATCTACTATTTTCTCTAGTTGTATATGTGGCTAAGTAAGTATGGAATGGAGCAGATCAAGAACAAGTCTTACCTTTAAAATCTTGTCTACAGGTTTGCAACTTGTTTTGAGTTGACCCCAGCTAAAGTATGGGATTATAATCATGATCTCTAAAAGCTAACTTTGCCTGTAAAAACCTAGCATATTTTAAGATGTTCATGATCCTTTTCCAACAGATGCTCCAACATTCTTGACCAAAGCAGTTGGAAACAGAAATGATGGACTTCTTAAAGTAGTGCCGCTTTTGTGGAATAGTCTCCTCAAAGGGTCTTGTTTTGACAGCAGCAGATTTATATTGGTGAATTCATCTCATAAGCAAATTTGCAGAGACTTTCAAGCACATACTTCAGTTAGTAAGTTGTGTTGCATTGCTACATTTTTTACATTTTCAGAACTTTTGTTATTCCTTCTGGGTTGTATCACTCTGATTAAGCTTTATTTACGTAGCAAAATTCAGAGCAGGATAGCTTGATTGCAGCTGTAAAACAGTATTTTCTTAAGAAAGAGGATTCAAGTATTATTGTTATCAAAGCTTGCTTATCTGAGCTCAACATTGTTCATAATTTGCTCTCCAAATTATGAATCTGGTGTAACAAATCTGATACATTTTTTGCTTATGACAAGATTTCAATATATATACGTGTCCTTTTATGCGTGGTATCAGTCTGTGTCTTGGTAAATGGAGTCTTAATAAATATGATCTTTTCTGCCTTCTCATGGTGCCATTCATCACAATGCATTCCTTCTCTAATGGTTAGTAACTCTTGGTTTTTATTTCCAATGGTAGATTGGCATGAAGTCATAGGAAGAAAGAAAAAAAGATAAAAGTTTCAACCCAGATGCCTACTCATCATAGGAGTCAATGTCTTGTTGATGCTGTAACGAGGGCAATTCCAACCACACAGACTATACAAATGCCAAAGATATAAAATAAGGGATCTTGGTTTTTTGTTACAAAAATGGGTTAAAAATGGGTTAAAATCAGGTCTTGTTATAGATTTTAGATTACTAATTATTTCCCAAACTAAGTCAATAACAGCCAGGGATTTATCCACCCTCCTTCCCTTCCTTTTGCATCACTTTGCTCAAAAAGCCAGTCAGATATAGGACTTTAGTGCTGCAGAAATGATTATAACTGGAAACTGAGAAACTCCAGTTTCCCTTCAGAAACATTGATTGCAGACATGGAGCTGCTGATCAACTGATCGTTGGTTTTTGTAAAGTGAAATAATTTAACATAGGACATTTTTCCACTCAGAGTGCCTATCATGAATTTTACATACTGAATGAATACCAGCCTTGTCAGCCATACTTTGTCTTTCACAAGCCTTCAGACTACCTTAGCAGTAACATGGATGCATCTTGCAGTTAAACCCAACAAACATGAAGCAGATCAACATCTGAAACAACTGCCACAGTGTCCCCCAGTGGCAACATTAAGGACGAGATGTTTTACCTTTCAATTTGGAAAGGAGAAGGCCTTGAATTCCTGATTTTAACTATATTGGTGGTATAAAGATCTTGATTCTTTAATATGACAGTGTAATAATCTTACTTTAGGATTTCTGATCCAGACGCTTGCATAGAACAACAATTAATTGCTGATCAGCAATTAAATGACAACCCTATTGGGTTCACAACTATATAGGTCCAGTCTCTTTTCTGTTGCTAGCTTTATCTTTATTTATCATCTCTCTTTTGTTAACAATATAGTTTCTATAGCAACAACCATTGGCTGTCAAAATAATGAAAGCCACAGAGAGCTCTCCTGCAGTGAAACCCCTCATGCTGACAAATCCACGCTTTATGATCATTGTCCAGTGTTATTCATTACCTATCAAATGATCCATTTATTAGAATATAGAAGTTACCAACTAATTACTTCTGGAATAGGATAATCAAAACAAGGGTATTGACTTCTTCCTGAATCTAAAATCAAAAACTCCATGTGATGTATTATTTGCCTCAGAACATGAATCAATGACCTTAACTACATATGTCCTAACACTGAAAGCTGCATCATTTGCATTATCAGAATTTGCCATCCTCAGTTAAAAACTCTGTTTATTTGCACAGAATGCAGAGCATTAATTTTCAGATGGTAGACTAAAACATGATGATGGCAACTTGTTGGCCATATTAGCATATTAAATTACACACCATTGTCTGCTGAGAAATCTGTGGGGAAAACAAAACACTGAAAATCATCACCCTATTTTGTACAATTGTACAAATAATTATCTCTCTTATACAGATACTCTTCATTTAGTGACCATAATCAGCACTGGAAACTTGCTTGTAAGCAAAGCAGTCACTGAGTGAAACAGTGACAGTGTTTATGATCTTCTACTTCCCTTCATTTTACTCACCTACAAAGGTCATAAATGCAGTGGCTGGTCACAAAATTACTTTTTCATCAAATGGGGACTGTTTTATACACTATTTGTAAATGTTTGGTCATTGGTGTTCGTCCTGGAACTGTCAATTCTTCTTTTCAAATGCTTCAAATTTCAAAATTTGAAATCTCCATGAATTCAGTTGCTTGAGTTTTACATTCTTCTCTTCTTTATTTAAGCTGCTGGCCCTGGGTCATCTCCAAAACATCTAAAGGTGGTACCCCATTATATATCATTATGTCATATCATTATATTTCTAATGAATTTGGACCCAGAAGACCTAAGTATTCATCCCATCAATTACTTTAGAATGAAAACATAGGAAGTTTCAGCTGGAGTCTCCTATAGTATGAAATAATAATAATAATAATAATAATAATAATAATAATAATAATAATAATAATAATAATAATCCCAAAACAACTGGAGCACCACTTGAACACCATTGGCATTGACAAATTCACCAAATTCAGTCAATTGCAAAAGGTGGCCTTACTAGGAACTGCTTCCATCCTGCAACAATATTTGTAATACCATCAAACATCTACATCTGCCTATTCCAGGTCCTTGGTAAGGACTCGATAGGTAGACAAAAATGTCAAATCCAGTCTGAACATCTGGCTGACTGTGCGATGATTAATAATAATAATAATAATAATAATAATAATAATAATAATAATAATAATAATAATAATAATCCCCCAGTGAGGCACTACCTTGACGTGCTTGTGGGGCTTGTGTACTCTGAGGAAGATGAGAGCTACGCCAGAGGTTAAACCATACTGGACAGGTCTCATCAGAGGAGTCAGACAAAGAGTGTCTCTCCCATAAAAAATATGGTGAGATGTAAATTTCAGAATGCCATACCGGCTCGGATGTTGCCTGGGTTAACAAGGTCCATGCTAGTTCCTGGATATCTGGTGAAAAGTGGGTTACAGGACTCAGGACTGTTGGCCGAGCAACCAGGGCCAGCAGCTGCAAAACTACTGGAAGAAAAAGTGTTTACCCGTCACAGATAAACAGTGATTGAAAACAAAGAAATAATGATCTGTCATCTGACAAATCAAGTCCAACAAGTAGAGGATATCTAAAACGAATGCACCAGTTCTGGAAAGAACAACATCCAGAATCAGAAATAACAGAACAGAGACTAGCAGATCAACGCCGATTTATAGTACGAAATAAAGTATTCACAGAAACAGAATTGGTCATACTGCAAAGGTTTACCCAGGGCAAAGAAATCAAAGCCTTGCCAGAAGTAATTCAGAACGTAGAGGCAAGCCAGGGGGAGTTGGTAGTGAAGGAATCCAGCAGAGATATACAACTGTTCTCATTTAGAAACCAGGCACCTCTTCCTCAGGAAGAACAAAGCCCTCTAACTAAAGAAATAAAAGAATTGAAACAAGGAATAACTGAGCATCTAGAACAGCACAAAAACAACAGAATAAGGCTGCCTGCATTGAAGCTTGTCCCAAAGAAACAGCTAGCACAAGCATTAAAAGATGCAAATGCTGCAATATCAAGTATAAGCACCAATTCACTGCAAGAAACAAACCAACTAATGTACAGCACAGCTGCAGTTATAACCGAATACCTGGGATGCAAAATCAACAAAGAAGAAAAACAAACAGTGCACCACAAAAATGGAAGGTTAGACTAGAAAATAAGATCAGCAAGTTAAGATCACATACAAGCAAGCTAGAACAGATGAATGAAAAGAAGCTGAAGAACAAGAAGATCAAAGAATACCTAATCAAGAAATACCACTTACAAACAAGAAGATCAAGGAAGCACTGGAAATAATAAAGCAGCAAATAACAGTTATAGCCAGGAAAATCAGTAGTTACGAAGCTCGAATTGCAAATTATAGGCAGAACCTCCAATTTCAATCCAATCAGAAATGTTTCTACCAATCCATCAATGGAGAAACTGCAATGAATCAGTCAGTACCTGACAAGGAAGAAACAGTGCAGTTCTGGAAGCAGATATGGGATAACCCAAAGAAACACAACAAGGATGTGGCTTGGTTAAAAGAGGTGGATGCACATAAAACAGAAGTTGAAATGAAAGAACTAGCAATAACAACAAAAATGGTAGAAAAAAGAGCAAGGAAGATCAAAAATTGGTCAGCACCAGGTGAAGATGAACTGCATGGGTTTTGGTTGAAACATCTAACCATTATAAACCCACTCATTGCCAAGCAGTTCAATAATATACTACAAGGAGGAGAAATTGAAAAGTGCCTAACAACTGAAAAATCCAGCAAAAGGAGCAACACCAAACAACTACAGGCCAATTACCTGATTACCAACAAGTTTCAAATTGCTAACTGGTGTGGTAGCTGATGCAGTACAACAGCATCTAGTTGAAAACAATCTCTTTCTACCCAAACAGAAAGGAAACCACCCCAATAGCAGAGGAACAAAAGATCAACTCCTAATAGACAAAATGATCTTGGAAAACTGCAAGAAAGGGAAGACCAACCTGAATGTGGCATGGATTGACTACAAAAAGGAATTTGACTCTCTGCCACATGACTGGATAATCAAGTGCCTAGAAATAACAGGAGTCAGTAGAAACATCAGAAAATTTGTGCAAAGATCAATGGCACAGTGGAAGACACAGTTGCAGGTCATTGGTGAAAGACTGGGAGAGATTAATATCAAGAGAGGAATATTTCAAGGAGATTCATTATCACCACTATTTGTTATTGCACTGTTTCCTCTGTCAACAATACTGAATAACTCAGGACATGGCTATCAAATATCAAAAACATCTGCCATACTATCCCACCCCCTTTATATGGATGATCTGAAGCTGTATGGAAAAACATCATCTGAAATAGAATCGCTGCTGAACACTGTCCATATATATAGCCAAGATATTGCAATGGAGTTTGGCTTGGACAAATGTGCCACACTTACGCTCAAACAAGGAAAAATAGTGAAAACTGAAGGAATAAAGATGCTCCACAAAAATAACATTAAGAGTCTGGATGAGGAAGATTACTACAAATACTTGGGTATCCTTCAAGCTGACAACATCAAGCACACTGAAGTCAAGAAAAAGATTAGAAGTGAATACATCAAGAGAGTGAAGAAGATCTTAAAATTCAAACTCAATGGAGGAAATATCATGAAGGCAATCAACACCTGGGCAATTCAAGTCATTAGATACACAGCTGGAATAGTGGACTGGACTCAAGCAGAACTAAAAGCAATGGATAGGAAGACCAGAAAAATAATGACAATGAATCATGCTCTTCATCCATGCAGTGACATTGACAGACTCTATCTACCAAGGCAAATAGGTGGTATATCAGATGGTTGAAGAAGAAAAAATAGCTTTGTAAGAATATCTGAAGGACAATGATGAAGATGCACTGAAATTAGTATATCAGGAAGGCTTACTGACTACTGGAGAGACCAAACTGGCCTACAAGAAAGACCAAATGAAGAACAGAATAGAGGCATGGAAAGACTAAGCACTACATGGCCAGTACATTAAAAAAAATATAGCTGGGAGAGACTTCCGGTGGCAACGCTGCACTGATGGAGGCTTTTCTTTGGCTGCCTGTCCTGAGGCTTCGTTAGAACCGCGGGGACAGTGACAGTCAGCTGTCCCACAGCTTGTAAACTTGCCCCTCGGGAGAAGAGGGGGAGGTGAGCTTTCCTCGGGTAGAGGTAGAGCTCCCCAAGACCTCCCAGAAATATCTGGGGGTCAGAGGGTGAGAGCTCCCATGGAGCCCGAGGCTTTCTCCTAGTCCAGGAGGCCTTTGCTCCAAATTGCAGGGCCAAAGCCAGACACTGCATCGACATCTGCAGATTATAGTGATTTGTGACTGATTTTAAAGCAGACAGAACTGATCAGGTGGAGGCAAATTTGCAAGTATTTAAAACTTTAACTCAGGGAGCATTAATCTTCTCCACACCTTAATTTGACTTTGAAAGAGAAAAGATGGTACCGAAATGTTTTTATTTGTTTGTTGAAAGAATAAGGTGTGAAGATTTTGCTAAAGCTTAAACAACATATTGGATTTTTGTGTATTTTAGAGTTTTTAAAATTTTTAAAGTTTTTTTTTTGGACTTTATTTTTATTCTGAAGTGCAGGGGGAAAGTGAAAGTAATAAGAGAAAGTGAATTGTAACAAGTGGGGAAATGGCTTCAAGACGGCAGGCAATTCCTGTTGTTTCTAAAAGTTTAATTTCTTCTTCTGTAACACAGCCTGCAACCCAATCCACTTCAAAGCCCATATCCCCTCCACCCTCTCCTCCACCACCAGCATTTACACTTAAAAACCTGCAGGATGCTTTGAAGCTTCAAGCACAACAAACAGCCCAACAAATAAAGGAAGAGATGGCTGATCTTCTTGAGGGTAAAAATAGAGAGATGAGAGAAGACATATTGCTTGCACTTCAAGGGCTGGCTGCACATATTGAACGCTTAGATGACCATGTGGATGAGGTTGTGGAAAACAGTGAAAAATTAGAAAGTAGAATTGCTAAAGCTGAAAATAAAATTGATAGAACTGAAGATGAGGTGACTATCTCACAATATAGAGACATGGAATTTGCTCTGAGAATAAGAGGATTGAAAGAGAATCCACGAGAGGATTTGCAAGAGGAGGTGGTAAAAGCTATAGCTCCCATTTTGGGATGGGATCCTAAGAAGTTATCAAGGGAGGTGGATAAAATCTTCAGGGTTAACTCTTGGATTGCTAGGCAGAAAAATTTACCTAGAGATGTGGTGATTTATTTTTCTAAGAAGTCACTCCGAAATGCAACCATCCAGGCCTTTTATCAACAGAGATTTCAAATTGCAGGTCAAGATATTATAATTTTGAAAGAAATACCTCCTTAAATTTTGAGAAAAAGGATTTTGGTTTTTTGTCTGATGAGCTTAAAAATTGACAGATTCAGTTCAGATGGGAGATACCTATTGGAATAGTGGTAAACTATGCAGGGACACAATACCGACTTAATACGATTACAAAGGCAAAAGATTTTTATACTTATGTCCTGAAAGCAGGTTCACCACCATCTCCACAATTTAAGAGAACAGAAGAAAGTTTGGAAGATAAACAGCAAGTTGAAGGTGCAACATCACAGTTTGTTGGAGAGGTACAGCTGGATGAATCTACTGAACAGATTTTGGCGTTAAAGGGTGATCCAAAAGAACAGAGAATGACGCGGGCTGCACATAAACGTAAAGAAAAGGAGCAATTGAAACAGAAGATAGATTCTGGGCCTATGATACAAGGCCCTGCTACTACGGAGCTGGTGGGAGGGGCGTGACCGAAGAGACCAACTGTGGATCTCCAGGCAGTGTTCCATAGGCTTCAGTTCGCTAAGAATGGTGATAAAGCTACTGACATGGAATGTTAATGGTCTGAACTCACCACAAAAAAGAAAGAATTTCATTACTTGAAGCATCATAAAAATGATATTGTTTGTCTACAAGAAACTCATATTTGTGCAAAAGATCAAAAGTATTTGATTAATTCCCAATTGGGATTACATTTTACAGCATCTGCCCCAGATAAAAAGAGTGGGGTGGTTATCTATCTAAGAAAAAAATAGCTGGGAAAGCAAATAATAACAAGAACCTGGCAATGGCTAAGAGCAGGAAAGTTGAAGAAAGAGACCAAGGGACTAATTCTGGCTGCAGAAGATCAAGCCTTAAGGACAAATGCATACAAAGTCAAAATTGAGAAGACAGCAACAGACAGTAAGTGCCGCCTATGCAAAGAAGCTGAAGAAACAATGGACCACCTGGTAAGCTGCTGCAAGAAGATCGCACAGACTGACTACAAGCAGCGGTATGACAAAGTAGCAACAATGGTGCATTGGAAAATCTGCAAGAACTGGTGGGATCATAAAATAGAGAAAGTCATAGAAAATGATAAAGTTAAACTCCTCTGGGACTTCAGAATTCAAACAGACAAGCACCTGCAACATAACACCCCGGACTTAACAATTGTCAATAAGAAAGACAAAAAAGTCTGGATAGTGGATGTAGCAGTGTCTGGAGACAGCAGAATAGACGAGAAAGAACTGGAGAAGATAACAAAATACAAAGACCTACAAATAGAAATAGAAAGACTGTGGCAAAGCAAGGGTAGTACCAATAGTAATAGGCACCTTGGGCGCAATCCCAAAGCAACTGGAGCACCACTTCAACACCATTGCCATTGACAAATTCACCATTAGTCAATTGCAAAAGGCGGCCTTACTAGAAACTGCTTCCATCCTGTGGTGATATCTGTAATACCATCAAACATGCATATCTGCCTATCCCAGGTCCTCGATGGGTAGACAAAAATGCCAAATCCAGTCTGAACATCTGGCTGACTGTGCGATGATCAATAATAATAATAATAATAATAATAATAATAATAATAATAATAATAATAATAATAGAGTTGTAAGGGACCGTGGAGGTCTTCTATCTAGTCCAACCCTCTGCTTAGGCAAAAAAACCCTATACCATTCGAGAGAAAAGTATCTTACCAATTACAAAAGTGAGGATATTGTAGCTTATGTTTCTTAGAGGCTTATCCCAGTATTTAGGAGAAAGCAGAAGTAACAATGGTTTTAGGGATGGGCTATTATACGCCGTAAAATAGTGATATAAACAATTTACTTATTTTGAATCAAAATAGTTAGCTCAGCATGATCTATCTAGACATAATGATGTTATTAGACCTGTCAAGTACATGAAAAGGAGACTCTCTTCCATACATTAGCCTCCTAAAGAACTGCCCCTCAGAATTGGACATGACTGGTCAGGGGAAACCTTTACCTTTACTTCCATTTGATCTGCTATTATGCTATTCTTTTTAAAATTCCATTTATATCCCGCCCTTCTCCGAAGACAGGGCGGCTTACAAGCTGATAAGCGCTTATTCTGAAAAGAACCTTTGGAATCTCTTGACTGTTTCATTTTAAGCTTCAGCTTACCTACTTTAAATAACAGTAACAGAAGTCAACAAACATGGCCGCTTGTTACTCAGGTTTGACTCCAGGTAACTTACAAACTTATAGAACAGGAGGGTTGGATGGGATTTTGGAGGTATTATAGTCCAATCCTTTGCTCAAGCAGGAGACCTTATACCATTCCAGGCAAACTGTTGTCCAATTGTTTCTTCAAAATGTCCAGTGATAGAGCACCCACAATTTCTGGGTGCAAGCCATTCCACTGATTGTTTGTTCTCACTGTCAGGAAATTTCACCTTAGTTCTAGACTGGATCTCTCTTTAATGATCTTCTACCCATTATTTTTTTTTCCTGGCCTCTGCTGTTTTGGTGAATAAATCAACCCCCTCCTCTCTATGAGACCCTCTCAAATATTGGAAGATGATCCATGTCTTAAATTTTGGGCTTCTTAAACTTAAATTTCTGGATCCTTTAATTCTATGTCTAGTCTAACAAGGAGAAGGACTAGGGGTGTCTAGTTTTTCTTCTCCTTAGATTAGCCATAGAATTAAAGGATCAGTTCCAATACAATACCTACGAGAGACTCCATTGTTTACATCTTTCAAGTGTGAGAATTGTCAATTTAGTCCCACTCTCTGCTTCTGTTCTTTAACCAGTTACTGATCTTACAGACCTCTTATCTCTTGACTGCCAAGTTTCACTGAGTCTCTTTGATGAGAGACTTGTCAAAAGCTTTTTGAGGTAAACAATGTCTACTGAAGCACTCAGGCAACATATGTACTTATTATTTGTTAACTTTTATAGCTCACCTTTTGTTCTGGAATTGAACTAAAGAACCTCAATTTTTATATTCTCCCGCTTATCTCTAGATATATATTTTAGCAATTCATACTGAAATGCATTTAGGATTAGTGGCTATGTATCTGTGAATACCATTTGCTAGGAAGCAGCAACAGTAGAGATTCACTGACTTCATATCTTAATTTTGCATTTCTCAGGTTTATCTACCATACTTGACTGCTGAAGGGGACCAGCCAGTGGTGAGATTCAAATATGTGAACAACCGGTTCTCTGTGTGGATGCCACTTCTGAAAGTCAGTTCTGGGCCTGGGCAACAAAAAATTAGCTACCAGTTCTGCCGAAGTGGTACAAACCAGCTGAATCCCACCACTGGGACTGTCTGTTGAATTCGATAACCTTTGGTCTGATTCAACAGGGCTATTGTGTTTTTGTGCTGATACTGTGATTTCCCTATATTTGTTCTCTTTATCTTTGTTCTGCTCATTTTCAGGGATAGTACTGTACATCTCTGAATGAATGGCAGTTGGTCATGGGAGGTATTTCAGCACAATAAAATTTAACAGTGCTGATCTGTCTGTGCAATGCTTCAACAGCCTTAGATTAACATTGCACAATAAGTAAATTCAACTGTCTATGGCAATAAAATGCTCATTAAAATACTACTCGTAAGACATATTTTCATGGTGAAAATCTATAAGGCAGTTATTATAGTTTAAAAAATGTTCATAGCCATTCAAATTGTTGACTTAGTAGATCTCTTGAAGCTCTGATATATTTCTGGAAAAAAATAATTCAACCTTTCATTCAAATGCTCAGGATGTCATCTTTCTTCCCATTTTAGCGGGGTTAAACTCCCCAAGATAGTTTGCAACTTGTGAGCCATCTGTATCCATGACAATAAAAAAGGGAATCTTCTGGGATGCATGATTACATTTTTCAAACTCCTTACAATAAACATTTTGGGACTGTGTCCATTAAAATGATTGCTTGCTTGTTTTAAAAAGGCAGCTTTCTAAAGTCACAGGACTACATTAGCATTTAGCCACCAGAGATTTGAATTTCAGGTAGAGATTCAAATAGCTGAATGTTTATGTTTACCAAAAAATTCCTTTTGTGGAAAAACTAAATCTCAAAAAGAGAAATATCTTTTAACTACTTGTGTGTATGTTTAAGGGTACTTTCATGAAAAGCCAGTTTGATCTAGTGATTAAGGCATCAGGCTAGAAAGCAGGATACTGTGAGTTCTAGTTCTGCCTTAGGCAGGAAAGCCATCTGGGTGACTTTGAGGCAGTCACTGTCTCAGCGCAGCCAACTTCACAGGGTTGTTGTGTGGAAGGAAGGGCTATTAGATATGTTCACCTTGAATTATTTGTAAAAATAATAAAAGTTGGATTAAAAAAATTAGCACCATTAGGGCTTGCCCTACCATTAGACAGTCACCTCAGATTTTGGATGATGTAAAACTTGTTATTTACTATTTATTTATTTACTGTTTAATAGTTTGATATTAATATTTTATTCTGAGACGAGGAGAGGTCTTTCTGCCCAATTGCTGGCTTTGTGTAGTGGAATCTCAAGCTACAGTGGGAGGAGGACTGAAAAGTGTGGCAGGGAAGGAAGCGACACAGGCCAACACCCCCCTACACACACACACACACACACACACACACACACACACACACACACACATACACCTTAGAATTTCTGAGGTGTTTATCTGGCTGTTCCTAAGAGAACGTAATCAGTCTGGTAAGATTCCTGCAAATAGGCAGGCAACAATAAAGAAGCCTTTCTCATAACTCACAATGTCGCATTGGTCCCTTGTGCTTGACACTTTGGTTACTATGCACTTGGGAGCTGTTGCTTTCTGGTGGCAGGCAAGGAGAAGGTATTCAAAAGTCAAAATGACAGTCACAGTAATACAATCAAACCGTCAGGTTTTTTTGTACGTGTGTCGTGCTTGGGAGGTACAATGTATGTGTGTGACACTGACATTTGCCGAACATTCTCTCAATATTTGAGGAGCCTTCATAGAGACAAAGGGATCAACCAAATCTCCAAAGCACCTGAAAGCAGGACAAGAACTAACAGGTGGAAGATTATTAAATAGACATCCACCCTAGAATTAAGGAGAAGCAGCGGGACGGTTTGCTCCCAGAAGTTGTGGGTGCTCCATCACTGGAGGTTTTCAAGAAGAGATTGGACAGCCATTTGTCCAGAATGAATGGTCTCCTGCTCGAGCAGGGTTGGACTAGATGTCCCTTCTAACTCTGTTATTCTGTAATTCTGTTCTGGCAGGCTGATTAACAAGGCAATGCTTCTTCCATCTTTTGCAGGCGTAAATCCCAAGATTTTGAAAGCCTCAAGTGTCTAAATAACTGATAGGGAAAATATTTGCTTTTTGAAATAAGAAAGCAGGACATACAGTAACCGTTTCCCCTCTTTCCCCTTCTCCCCTCCCCCAGTCTTTTGACTGCATAAATCACCTCTTGCATTTCAAGGATCATTAAATCTCGTCCATTTGTAATGCAATTATAGTTAGCGGACTACTTTCTGGGCTGCTTGGTAATTTGCTTGTTAATATATTAGCACAATGCATTGATCAAGTGGCTAATCCAATCACTCGCTTCTTATTGATTCATAATCGAGCACGCTGCCCATGATCACTTTCTTTTTTGCTTACGCCTAGCAAATGCCAAATAGGTTTTCTCACACCTAATTAGCTTATGAAATAAGCCAAACATTTTCTTTTGCCCTTAAGGATAAGATCAATGAAGAGCTTTTAGGCCTAAACCCGGATGATTTTTTTCCCCCATCAGTTGCTCCCCCTCCTTATTTTGTGTCGGCATTCCAGTTCTCACTGACATGATCACTTTTAAAGACTTTCTAATTTGAAGACATCTGAAAAGCAGCTGCCATGCCTGAAATGCTAGAACAGCTGTAAACAATCAATCACGATGGCAAGGAATTCTGGTCTGTACATTGGCATGTAGTCTGTCAGGCCACAGGAAAAAAAAATAGAGACATAAACGATCAAGAGGTCAGAGGTATCAAAAGCCTGTGAAATGGAACATGGTCTATATTTCATCAAAATGTGTCTGACGCAAGACATCATTCCAAATTTTGTACCTTCCAGAGGTATTACACTATATTCCCCACCATCCTCAGCAGCATTGCTGAGTATAAAAAAGTTACCGCTTCACCCTTCTGAAAGACACCAAAAAGTACCTAAAGGGTGATCTTCCAAAGTGCTCTCAACTTACGAAGCATTCTCCAATTATTGATTTTGTTCCTTGTTATTGAATGAATAGGAGTCATAGAATTATAAACTTCTCGCATTGTTTCTTGATGTCTCACATGCAGAGACTAGAGTCTTAAGTTAGAGATGCAAAAAATTTTGGAAACATCATCACTGTTTAATTATGGGCAAACAGTGTTTTACCTGATAGTGGCAAAGTACTTGTGAAATCAACCACTCTGTGAGAATCCTTGATTGACCTGAAATGGTGCTGAAAAAATGAAAGGACTCAATGGTTGGGATCTAAAGGTGCTTTGTGTGAGTTGAAGAGCACCAACCCAAAAATAGAATTGAACAGAACAGAACAGAACAGAACAGAACAGAACAGAACAGAATAGAATAGAATAGAATAGAATAGAATAGAATAGAATAGAATAGAATAGAATTCTTTTCAGATTTCAATGCTTCATATGCTTCATCCTGTTCCAGCCCAAAGAATCCTGCAATGCTTAGGAGCAGCTTTATGTACAAAGAGCTTTAGCAGGAGGTAGAGCTCAGGCAGGCCCTTTAGAAAGTGAAATGTACTTGGCTATCTCTGGACCTATCCCACTCTATTTCAAGAACATTTTTATTAATATGTTTCAAGTTAGACATCAGCCAAAAAAAACCCTCTCTGTATAAAATACTAATACACACACTGTTTCTCAGAAACAGAAAAATTGGTTTCACTAAAGGAACCAATTCTTCCATTCAGCTAGTTTTCCAAAGAAATAATCTGCTTGTGGCCATCATAGAATTCTCATTGATTTAATACACTAGCCCCCTGCATTATTGCTTTATGCTATGTGCAGCAAAAAAATTGTGGTGGGAGTGTCAGGACAAACTCTCTTCGATGACATGTAACAACAGTGCAACCGGCAGCAAGAGAGAACAGGGGGAAAGTAGCATGGCAGAGCTGTGGTAAGGTTGATGTGAACAGAGTTTGAGAGCGGTAGGGAACAACAACAGATTTTGCATGTGCAATCTCTTTACAGATTAATGGATGCCTCTACTGTGCTGGAGCAATGGGATGTTACTCATGCAGAGCACAAATAACTCCCTGTGGTGTGAGCGTCGCTCTGAACTGTGGATCCAGCTGTCCATCTTTCAGGATAGTTCCCCCCCCCCTTCTTCGGCGTGTGCATTCATGTTTTGAATGGATATTTTCCCATTTAGTAAAGGGGGTGTCTGCAAAGAACAGAACAATGGTACAGTAATGGTAGCTGTGATTAGTTAATGAAAACAGAAAGATCTTTGGTTTCCCTGCTTCAGCTTGCTGTCAGAGCTATTGTATGTGGCAAAATGACATTTGTTTCTCTTGAATCATTTTTTCCCCATGGGCTTATTTAGATGAGTACAATTTCCATTTGCCTTGTTATTCTACCCTTTTTAAATTACTTAAAGTTACAATTGAATATAAGCCAGGTACTATATGCATTTGTATATTGGTGAAGTAAAACTATTATTAAAATAATTAGGTTAAATATTTTGTGAAGCCAACATGTTCAGATGGAGACAATCATTTCTGGTAATGTTTCCCAGCAATTTTCGACAATGCTGATATTCCAAATGTTATTTTTAAATAACAGGAAACAGTGTACAGATGAGGATGGTGATGGTGGTG
The DNA here is from genome assembly GCF_964194415.1 of Vipera berus. NCBI lineage: Eukaryota > Metazoa > Chordata > Lepidosauria > Squamata > Viperidae > Vipera > Vipera berus. The sequence goes on along the minus strand of NC_138202.1, from coordinate 249,389,607 downwards.
TTGGTGGCGACGATGACGATGAAGAAGAAAAAGTGCTCCAGGGCCATCGATGACTACAAACTTTTTTCTAACTGCAGAGGTTTTTTTAAAATTTTCATTTTTTGCAGAACCCTTAACCTGTGATAGAAAGCACTACCAACTTTGATAGTAAGGGTAAAGAAAAAAAATAGTTCCAGAGAATTATCAGCAGTAAATTGTTGCTGGACATACTGTAATCCTAGAATAAAAAAGGGGAAGCAAAGCTATACTATACTCCTGCAGCTTAACATTATCATTTTCCTCCCAGTTCAATCACCAGGTGATACATTTTGTTAAAAGGGGAAGAGGAAGAGGAAAATAAAAAGCTTGCACTTCACCTTCCATCAAACTATCTCAAACCAGAAGGCTTTAGGAAATAGTATTGTTATGGAAAATTCCCCAGTTTCATAGGAGTGCTATTTCAGCCTATCGTCCTATATCCTTTTTACGGCTATGGTCCTCTCTTCCTTTTTATTCAAGGCCATAGGAAGCTGTTGAAATATGTTATCCAGCAGCACAGGAATCATAGGGATGTAGATATTTAGTTATGTGCCTTCACCCTTGACCAAGTGGGAGATATATTAGAATTCACAACTCAATGTCTTGGAGGCTACCAGCATTTAGATGGGGACAATAGACTCAGTTCCACCAAACAGAGCTGTTCCTGATCCAGAAACCAACCAATTTGCTCAGAATAAGGAATACCCCTCCCCCCCAAAAAAAGGCAACTTTTCAATCTGGGGATGCTCTGGATTCATGACTTTGGCTGAAGGAGTAAGTGGAACTTTAGATCGGAAACCCTTTGCCTAGCTTATACTGTATTTCCTGAAAATAAGACCTATCCCCCCAAAAATCCCTAGCTTGATTTTTACGTGTGCACCTAATATAAGCTCTATCCTAAAAATAAGCCCTAGTTAAGACCCCGCCCACTCTGTCCCACTATCTGGTTGTATGAGGTAGGGCAAGGTGCAAATGTAAAAATCAAGCTGGGGTGGGGGTGGGGGTGGAGCAGCCCCATGCGTCACACACCCACTTACTTCAGAGCCCTCACAGCCAGGCCTCCCATGCCCTGACACCTGCATCGCTTTTTGGCAATGGCACCAGCAGCGCTATCCAGCAGGAGCCTGTGTAGCCCAATTGTTCTTTTTGCTGGCGGCCATTCACGGCGTGATGCCACGTGGCACATCGCACCAGTGCTGCCACTCATGGCAAGATACTATATGGCGCATCTCGCCAGTGCCTCTGCTTGTGGCAGGACACCACGTGGTGTGTCACACTGGTGCCACCGCTTGCCTATGCCATGGCACAGCACACCACATGGCATCCTGCCATGAGCTGTGGCACGGGCACAACGTGTCATGTGAGCAGCAGCACTGGTGTGATGCACCACAAGCCATCCTGCCACAAGCAGCCGCAAACGGCTGCAGAAGAAGTCAGGCAGCAGCGCAACATGTGTCAGGGTGTGGGAGACCTGGCTGCAGCAGTCCTTAGGTAATCCCAAAAATAAGACCTAGTGGCTCTTTTGGAGACAAAAAAGTATAAGACCGGGTCTGATTTTTGGAAAAACATGGTACATCAATAAGCTATAAGCCAGTTTTATCTATTGGTTAAGGCAGGGGTCTTCAAACTTGGCCCTTTTATGACTTGTGGACTTCAACTCCCAGAATTCCTCAGCCAGCATGCCTGGGTTAAGGCAACAAGCTAGAGATCAGGAAACTGTAAATTCTAGTCTCCCATTAGGCATGAAAGCCAGCTGACCCAGTCGCTCTCTCTCAGCCTGGCCACCTCATAGGATTGAGGAAAATAGGAGGTGGATGGAGCATTAGGTATGTCTGCTGCCTTGAATTATTTATAAAGATAATAAAAGCTGCATAAAAGATAAATAGAATTAATTCTTGTCCTATTCTCGGGCACTGAGAAAGTAAATCCACTTTTTCCCTGTGATGGCTTTTCATGTATTGGAAGGCTACTAACATATCTCCTCTTAGACTTCTTTTCTTTCGGCTAAATGTATCCAGTTCTTTTATTCTTCTTCTTAGGATTTGACCTCAAAACTCCTCACTATTTCTGTTGTTCTTCTCTCCCTAATTTTCAATAACTTTCTTGTATTGTGGAAAGCAAAACTGCTCAGAGTATTACAAGTATGGGTTTTTTCTTACCTAACCCAGGTTTTTAATCTGTCAACCTAATGACCATTAGATAGCAAAAGTAGTCTGTCTGTCTGTCTGTCTGTCTCTCTCTCTCTCTGCCTCTCTCTCTCTCTGCCTCTCTCTCTGTCTCTGTCTCTCTCTGTCTCTCTCTCTCTCAACTCTAGATTTGTGCATTTCAGTCTCTCTCTATGTCTCTGTCTCTGTCTCTCTCTCTCTCTCCTGACACACACACACACATGCCTCTAGATTGTGCATTTCAGGTGCAGCTATTATATGTGTGCTTGAGCTAGAGTTCAAGAAATGAGTTTCAGTTTATGTGTGAAAGAGAGATTCAGTTTTGAGGTGATGTCAGGTACATTCACATAATTTATCAAAACTGACTGTTGATTTGTCAACTGATTATTAATGTCTCTACTTGATCATTAGGAACCTGTCACTCATCCTCCCACAACAGACAATCATCAGCTATCAGATCATATCTTTACAATCATCAACTTTTCAAGAGAAGACCTCATTATACATATATGAGCACTCAGGTCTCTGTTAAGTCTTTGTAAAGTGTGTTGCTGTAATTACTTTCTATTGTTGCTATAATGTTGTTCGTTCTAAGGGGGGAGGGGTGTAATGTATTGGGCTTGCTGGTAGGCTGCTTGAGCAGGGAGCTAGCTAACAGCTCCCAGCATCTCAGACAACCCGTCTCCAGCGCTGCTATTGGTTGCCCCTAGGGCGGCAATAGGTTGCTTCAAACCTATTGGCCGCCACCTAGGGGCCAGGGTATAAGTTGAAGCATCTGCAGCCCTGTTCTCTAGTTCAGATCCTGCAAGCAATAAACCGTGATCTTTGCTGAGCTCACTCGCCTCATCTTCATTCCTGCGCAACGAGCCCAGTACACAACATACATCTTTCTCCAGTTTTTCAGTTCATAATCTGTGCTCAGGCTCTGCCTAGTCATTTCCCATCATTTAAAAGTGGCAAGTGTCAATCACAAGCATAGCTACTAAAACCCAGCAACCTCCTGCGATTATGTTTCACTTTGTACAGTGATTGACACTGCTCCCTTTTCCGTTCAGCTGGACTCCAAATGTAGCAGCCAGACAGGTTGTTTTGTCAGCTGCCCCTTTGGTGACAGCCAGGCCATGGGGCCACTGCTTGACTGTCTGAGCAGGGACTCTGGACGCTGCAGGGTTCCCTCCACAGGCTTTTTGCTTGACACACTGTGGGAGCTGGCACACAGCTCCGCCTCCAGGCTCGGTGATTCAGTACAGCAACAAGCTGCTGGTGCTCCTGATGTCTGCCTTCCTTCCACCTTCAGCCAACAATATCTGAGATTTCAGTGTGATCAGTGTAATTTCACTGAGGAGGGGAAGGAGGCATGGAAGGAGGCAGAAGAAGGGAAAACATTTCTGACTCCACAAGTATTTGCAACAATCTCTCTCTCTCTCTCTCTCTCTCTCTCTCTCTCTCTCTCTCTCTCTCTCTCTCTCTCTCTCTCTCTCTCCCTCCCTCCCTCCCTCCCTCCCTCCCTCCCTCCCTCCCTCGCCTCTTTTTTCAAGGAACGAGGTTTGTTGAAAATGAATGCTTGAGTCTGGCCTGGCTGTCAAATCTTTTCGCCAACAAACAAAAACAAAGTGAAATACACTTCACTTTCACTTTCATTGAATTCCCTTCCTTTCCAAACTCAACAAAGGATATTTCCAAGACAGTAGCCTAATTCAGACATCCATCTGAAGATACAGAGAGGATTGAAGGGAGCTGCTCTTCCTTTTTCCAGCAGATATAAAGTGGAGCCATACTTGGGGCTCTGCTTTTCATGGATCCTGGATCATGTGGAAAGCCATTCTGAAGCAGATAGGACCATAGATTTTTCAGTCCTCTTGAAGGTAGGAGATTGGAGCAAGGCAAGAGTAGCCCGTTGTGCCTAACTCCATTGTGTCCCCATTTTGAGCTCCCCACGCTTTCAGGAGAAAGACTGAACACAATGACTTTTAACAGTTGATTGAGGAGAAGTTTGAGGAGAAGGTCTCGTGGTGGACAGCTTCTTCGCGTTGCATCATTCTGGCGGGCCAGATCATTCAGCTTTGTCCGCCATGACTTCATTCTGGGCATCTGCGAATGACAGGACCTCTCTGGCAAAAAGTTTCTGCTGCAGCTCTCTGCTGTGGACACCGCAGATGAGCTGGTCTCGAAGTTGCTCATCAATGTCTGAAAATCAACACAGGTGTGCGGCCTGCCTCAAGGCCGCAATGTACTTGGATGCGGTCTCTCTCGGCTACTGTATTTGTTGTTCAAAGGCGTAGCGCCATGCAATCACTGACATCTTTGGTTGGAAGTGTTCTCCGAGCTTCTTCTTCAGTTCGGCGTAGGAGATGGATTCCAATGGCGTGGGTGCAAACAGGTTTTCAGCCAGATCAAACGTTGCTGGGCCGCACACACAAAGCAGCGTGGCGGCCTTCAGTCCGTCCTCTACGACCTGGTTCGCTCAAAGGTAGTTCTCAACCTGGGACAGGTACGAGGGCCATCCTTCTGGTTGCTTGATGTCGAATTCTCGCAGCCTTCCGAACTTGGGCATTCTGCTGGTTTTCATGGCTGGATCTCAGCATCTTTGAATCCTGCCTCTCCGTTGCCAAGGAACTGGTCCTCTGAGCACATGATCGCTAGCATGGCTTAGCTAGCTGACGGTGGGGGGAATTTGCTTTTCCCACCAGGCGTGCGCTGCCTCTCCCCTAGTGACTTTCAGCTTCGATGGAGAAGCAGTATCCCACCTTCGTTGCCAGTGTTCGTTGCGCAGGATTGAAGACGAGGCGAGTGAGTTCAGCAAAGATCATGGTTTATTGCTTGCAGGATCTGAACTAGAGAACAGGGCTGCAGATGCTTCAACTTATACCCTGGCCCCTAGGCGGTGGCCAATAGGTTTGAAGCAACCTATTGCAAGAGCCTTGGTGGAGCAGTGGGCTAATGCCTCCTTAAGTAACACCAGCTGCCTGCAATTAGTGCAGGTTCGCATCCCACCAGGCTCAAGGTTGACTCAGCCTTCCATCCTTCCGAGGTAGGTAAATTGAGGACCCAGATTGTTGGGGGCAATTAAGCTGACTTTGTAATAATGCCACTTGGGGGTGTGTGAAAGCCCTAATAAGCAGGCATATACATAGAATGAAGGCTACTGCTAAGCTTGTAAGCCGCCCTGAGTCTTCGGAGAAGGGCGGGATATAAATGGAATTAAAAAAAAACCTATTGCTGCCCTAGGGGCAACCAATAGCAGTGCTGGAGATGGGTTGTCTGAGATGCTGGGAGCCGTTAGCTAGTTTCCTGCTCAAGCAGCCTACCAGCTGTTACCACGTGGTGTTAACAAGCAAGCCCAATACATTACAATGTATATTCACATGGGCATGAGTGTAGAGCCAAAAGTGAGTCATCAGTATAAGCATGAGCATGACTAGGGATAGAGCTAATTCACTACCCAATTAGAGCCCATACATTTATTTTGTGGTGTCAATTGTCTTTTACATTGTCCAAACCCTGGCATGCCTTTAGTAAAAGATTAACCAGGACACTCAGACTATTGTAGAAGAGGTCCTTGAAGAATTCTATCTTATATACAGTGTATAAATTAATCTTCCTGTCCCTTAAAATGTCCACAAATCAATAACAGAATAAAGGAGTTGGTAGGGACCTTGGAGGTTTTCTACTCCAATCTCCTGCTCAAGTAAAAAGATAAAGGTTCCCCCGCACATGCGTGCTAGTCGTTTCCAACTCTAGGGGCCGGTGCTTATCTCCGTTTCAAAGCCGAAGAGCCAGTGCTTGTCCAAGGACGTCTCCGTGGTCATGTGGCCGGCATGACTAGACGCCAAAGGCGCACGGAACGCTGTTACCTTCCCACCGTAGTGGTCCCTATTTTTCTACTTGCATTTTTACGTGCTTTCAAACTGCTAGGTTGGCAGAAGCTGGGATAAGTAACAGGCTCTCACTCTGTTACGCGGCACTTGGGATTCGATCCGCCAAACTGCCGACCTTCTGATCGACAAGCTCAGCATCCTCATCCACTGAGCCACCGTGTCCCTCACCCTGCTCAAGTAGGAGACCCTCTACATTCCAGACAAATGGCTCTCTAATTTTTTAAAAACCTCCATGATGGAGCACCCATGACCTCTGGAGGCAAGCCACTCCACTAGTTAATTGTCCTCACTGTCAGGAAATTTCTCCTTCGTTCTGGGTTAGTTCTCTCCTTGATTCATTTCCATCCATTGTTTCTTATCATGCTTTTTGGAACTCTGGAAATAGATAGTGCCCATCTTTTCCTGATCTGATGGGAAAAGAACAGAAATCATATTACATCAATAACAGAGATCTTGACAATACTAATCTTGAACCTGTAATATTTTTGCCTTTCTGCACTTTCTATTATCTATTAAGTCTATTCTATTCCAACTTTTACTCTTTTGTTTTTCCTGTCTTTCATCAAAAGATAAAGAAACAGCATCTCACCTTTCCAGTATCATGAGATAATATGAAAATACAAAGAGTTGCTTTTTGGGTTTTGGATATGCTAAAGCTTCCCATAGTGGTCAGCTAGATAATTCTTGGAAGCAGACAAAGGAAAAGAAAAGATGAAGTCTCCTTTGATTCTTTTGATCGTGTCCATGTCCATGGTGTTTTCTTTGCAACACTGAAGTAGTTTGCCTTTCCTTCTTTTGAATTTATAGTGGGGGGAGAGGGAAATTTCCCAGTCTAGACTACTGCCCTGACTTCCATTCAAGTACAAAGCTGCTTACCTTTTCTGAAGTCAACCAAAATGAGTTAGATGCTGCCATCTGGAAAACTGAAGGCAAACCCATCCCCTGATGTTTGCTGTGTAACACTGTCCCTTAGAGACAGACTGCCTCTGAAAATGTAAGTTCCATTTAGCTCTCATGGTTAATAGCCTTTGACAGGCTTACTGCCTTTGAATCTGTGTGATGACCTCTAAAAGTAATAAAAGCAAGGTGCAGAGAAGTTCTTTGCCTTTGTGTCACTTGAGTTTAGTTTTATTTTGTTTCATTGATTAATTTCCACAAAACTACTATTAAATATGGAACCTAAAGTTACCTACACCACTGAACTTGGAAGAATCACAACATCATCCCTAAAAGTATTTTGAGATTGATACATAATTGGGATAATCTACAAGACAAGCAGCCACATGGCAGTGCCAGATATATAAATGCCTGCAGAAATTATTTGATGCCCTCCAGGCTACGGATTCTACTAGAACTATTTATTTACTGTATCTTCTGTTTTTAAAAGACGTAGCTGGCATGCTGCAATTCAGTTTTAGCCTTTAACATAATATCTTTTTGGCATTCTTAAGGAAGAGTTTTATTTGGAAATGTGTCCATTTTCCCAGAAAAAATCAACAGCCTTATCATCCTAGTCAGAGTCATCTTTCCATTGAGTCCTCCAAATTCTGGAAGATTGAAAAGTTATTCACAGATATGGAAAAATACTAGCTTGTTTACTAATAGTGTATTTTATTATCCAATACTGAATGTGTCCAGCAAATCGCTTGATGAAGATCAATCCCTGTGCTTAGGATACGTAATGTCAATAACTAATAGTTCCACAATATAATGCAATAGCCTGAAGATGCCACTGCAAGGCCATTTGAATTGTGAAGAGAAAGGATGATTCATCTGCATATAGGAAAACCAAAGTAGAGTTAGCACCTAATTTGATCTTTTCTAGAGTTTGGACTATGGACCTGATGTCAGAAATGAAAAGGTGGGGAGCAACCTTGTTTCACTCCTATTGGAATTGGCAAGATAGAAGGAACCTGGAGCATATCTAATATATACTGAAATATTTTCATATACTTTGCTAATCAAAAGTAGGAGTTTTCAGTCAATGAAATTGGATCCCAGCTTCATCTAAAAGATTGTGTTACTTTGACTGATCATTATGAAGGTATTATCTAACAATGGGCTTTGATTTTAGCTTTTTTTCTCATGAACAGCTGAATTAGCTTTAAATAGCATCTGGGTAGATTTCTGTGGCAATTTAGTTTTAATTTTCCTTTTTTGGATCCTTGGGTTGGTAAAACACAGGCACTGTTTAGTTGAAGCCTTCTTTTGGGAACACAAGCAATATATAAATAAAATCAATAAAGTAACATTAATAAATGTATAATTACATGCAAAGTATTCTTTCCTCTCTTGGAATTTTTAACATTTTTATAGGATATCTTGTTAACTGGAACTGGTTAAGATAAGTCCTACTTAAAGTTATCAGTCCTCACAATTAGTACTTCATAAAAAATAGAAATCATTGAGATTATAATACATCAAAGACCATAGCAATATCAGTCAGAAATCTTTTGAGTTTATCTGAACATGCCAAGCAAATTTCCAGTATTTTTAAGTACATAAAATTGATGTACTTTATATACTCCATATACTTCAAAACAGCTGACATAAAAATCTGACTCCTTTGATCAAATGTTTTGGAAGTATGCCTTAATGCATGGACAATCTGGAGTAGTAATGCTTCCACCATTCTAAGGCATAGTTAACTTCCAACATCCCGTGCAGATTTGAAAGATAAAAATAGATAGGGCTCTACGCTTTCTCCTACTGCAGTAAAAACACAGGTGCTTGCAAATTGGTATAAGCTGAGGGAGTTAGTTTTCTGAAAATTCAGCAAGGCAAAACAAATAGGTCTGATTCTTTGACATATAAAAAGCCTTGTACTATTTCCATTGGCATCTTTGTGCCCTGATCCATCTAAAATGCAATAAAACTAAGTATGTGGAGAACTGAAAAATTAAATCAGTATAAACACTCTCACCAACGTAATAAAATGTAATAAAAAAATAAGGAGTTAAAAGTCATGTTGAAATGAGAGATAAAACAATCTAAAAAGGCCTCACAATGACAATGAAACAGTATTATTTTATTTTATTTTTATTGAATGTGTATATGTATATGGTCTTCAAGACTGGAGATATCTTCATGGAGAAAAGGGCTGAATTTAACATGGAATAAAGTTTTATTTGTTTATTCTAAGGGCCCCTGCTCTTAATTTCATTTATCTCTTGGTTGAAGATATTTGGTTCCATAACAACCCATGGCTTGTGGAAGTTCCTTGCCTTATTAAATCGCATCAGTAAAGTTTATTCTTCCCATTTTTATTTTGGAGTTTTATTTGTTCATTGAGATTGTGGGGTGCAATGTAGACTTCCTTCCTTCCTTCCTTCCTTCCTTCCTTCCTTCCTTCCTTCCTTCCTTCCTTCCTTCCTTCCTTCCTTCTTTCCTCCCTTCCCTTCCCTTCTCTTCCCTTCCCTTCCCTTCCCTTCCTCTGTCTGTCTGTCTGTCTGTCTTCTCTCCCTTTTTCTTTCTCCCTGTCCCCTCTACTATCATCAGATATAAACATAAAGCAGGGAGATGATTTATTGCTCAATCCACTAGCTTTGTGGATCCATGTGAAATGCACTTGCATAGAATAGGCTACATTATTATTCATCGGGGTGGGGGCCTTGCATTCTGCTTCAAGCTCTGAAGTCATTGTTCTAAACAGTTATCAAAATGAAGGTAGAGAATTCAGCCTTTAAACTGTATCTTGCATCTTATAGTTCCAAAACAGTACAATATATTTGTACACTTATTACATAGATAAAGATCCTTTCTATCTTTAGCAAGTATGGGAGGTAAATTTGGGAGGCTTTCCCTAGTGCTGCGTTAAAGGGCTATCCACCCACCCTAACCTTATAGAAAATTATGTCAGCATGATTGTGGCTTCTACTTTATCCCCCATTGTTAATCCATGCCTTGACTCTACTGCTACTGTTCTGCTTCCCAGTCACACAGTCTTGATTTACCATGAACAGTGTATGATGGAAAAACTGGATGAGTCCTCTGTTTTTGGCTGTCCTCCTTCTGTATATCTCCAGCTGATAGAAAAAAACATCCACCTACAATGACACTGCAGTTGGATTGAGACAGATCTGGCTGCAGATCTCTGTCCGTCTTCTTTAAGCTTTTTCCTGTGATCCTTCTCCTCCAATCCATAAATGAAGCTGAATAAAAGAAAAGGAAAAAAAATCTGAGTCACAATGGGAATTGAGTGATCAGCGGCACTTTTTCATCATTCATTCATTCATTCATCTTCTGTTTCTTTACACAAGCAATATGTCCAGATATGTCCAGATTCTTCCAAGTTTTGTTTAGGAAGCAACGGAAGGTTTCAACTCAGCTTTTTGCTGTTAAAACAAACTAACACACTTTACTAATCATTCTGTTAATGGCAATTAAGTGACCCTGAGAAGGTGAGATTCCACCAAGTTTCTATTAGCCACTTTGTACAGAAATGTGGCCCTCCTCTCTGATCTTTGGCTATTCTCCTACACTTTCTTTTTTCTGTCTCTTTTCCCAAAAGAAAACGCCACACCTCTTTCAGACCTGCATAACTTCCAGCTTGCCAAACAGCAAATCCCACATTTGAAATTTATTCCTAGTTTGGAAAGGTGACAGGTGAATAGCAGGATGACTCAGTTGATCTGTCGATCCATCAACCTGAGAGATATCTCTTTGCTGGTAAATAACCATACATCACCATTGGCTATTAAGATACCTAACCAACGGCTGATAGACCTGAGAGGCTTGCATAGGGAAGTAAAGACACCAATCTGTATAAACCCCAGAGTCTCTATCTCTTGTTATTGGAGCTCCTTTTGAGTCCACCCATGCAAAACCCTTGAGCAAAACCTAGAGCAAGTCCAAGAGAGATGGTGAAACCCACCCATGTAGCCATCTGTCAAAATTAGCCTTCAACAGCCCCAAAGCCATTGTTTGTTAAGGAGAGTGATTGTTTGGTGATGGTTTTCCTGCCGGGTGAGTGATGCTTGACTGGAGGGAGGATTCTGTCCTTAGCCTATGTGTGCCAATCCTGAAAAAAAGATTTGATAGGAATGGGGGTGGGGTGAGGGAACCAAATGTCACGTTAGTTTTCTGATGGCTGAAGGACTAGCGCATAGTCATAACTCCTGAAAGACCAACAGAGTTATTATATCTATTGCTTCATAGCATATGTATTACACTTCTAAGCAGACAGTACCATTTCTGGTAATATATGGTCATACTAATTCAAACGATTTGGATGTACAGTATAAAAAAGAGAAAGAGAGACACAGAGAGAGAATGGCTTTTTTTTGGTCTTAGACCAGTACGATGGACACATAAGTAATGTCTCTGTGTACCTGTGGAATCATTCACAGGAACCATTGGGGGAAACACAATTTGGAAGATTTTCATAAAGATAATAAATATTTATCCAAACCTATGTATAAACATTTGAAGAAACCTTGCAGACTTCTGAAATAATCAATTATTTTGTTGCTCCAATATACAGAGTAATAACAGGGCTAATCAGTTTGCCATATCAGTCTTAGACCAAGGACTCAGATTTTATTGATAATTTCCTTTGAATGGAAAATGCTACCCATCATGTATTCTAAAAAAAACAACTCAACTTTTTTAGTCAATTGAGTACTTGAATCTCTTTCATTCCCTGTATTTATTTACTTATTTTTGTTTTCTAGCACATTTTCCTAATGCTTTAACTACCCTGAACTCTTTCTTCAGCATAAGATCAACATTTTAAGATTAGAATATAATCTTAATATAAACTTGAGGCGGGAGGAGAAGGTAGTGAAGAATCTTTAATTTATGAAACTGAAGAAGTGGACTTATCTAAATCTCTCTAGGGCTTTAATGGGGGATATCTATAATTCTCTGAGTTGTATTCCTTTCACAGTGATATTTTGTAATTCCATTCTATTACCCTTGCTTAACATTAATGAGATAAAAAGATCACATTATGGCGACTGATGTTCTTCGAATTAAATGCGTGTTTCCATGTACAAAGCTGCCTCCTAATTTAAAAAACATAGCATGTAACATAGACTCATGACCACGGTCATCACTCAACTGAGACCAGATCGCATTTTTTATCTATTCATTGGATTTAACAAGGCATGAGATGGAAGCAGAATACCAAGTGTGGCTAGATTATCGCACATCACCCACCCACCCCCCAATTTGGCCACTTCTTGGCACTCTCAACAAGGAAACTGAGGCTTCCCGTTGCCATAGCAATAAACCTCAAGGTCAAAGGGGCATATGGAAGGTCAGGCAATGACAAAGGAACATCTGAGAGGCCATCTGGATGAGTGACCTGACATAATTAGTCATTAATCCCACTCTTGGGAACAATAGAGGGAGCCGGGAATGTGTTTGGACTTTGATCGTGGTCAGGGTGATCTCAGAGGGAAGGGAAGAGAAAGCTCCTCTTGGTAGCTAAGCAGATTACCCTGGCATTCTGTTAACTAAAGAAAAAGCAAGCAGAAGTGGCCAGTGGCATATGCATTTCACATGTGATACCTTTTCCTTTAGTTACTATTAGGCCTCTTTCCAGAGCCATGTGGCTCCCGGATTAGTTCAGGGGAGCTTTTCTTTTTACAGTGTTCAGTGAAAAGAGAGCAGTAGTTTACTTAAAATTCTCAGGCAACAGATGGGGGGAAAAAAATCAAAGAGCCCAGAGCACCAGGCAGCTCGCTTTACAGGTGTCAATATTTACTAAGCAGACTTTGCTAGCATCTCTTTTGGGGGGGGGAGAAGAGAGAATAGTTAATCAGGAAAACAATAGCAATCAGCCCTGTTGTCTAAAACAGAATGACTAGAATTAAAAGATGATGGATGGAACGGTAAGAACCACTCTTTGGCATCTGTCTCTCTCCCCCACCCCCACTTTGGCCCTTCCCTTTCACTCCCTTCTGCACTTGCATGTCATGTTTTATTATACAGACCAAGGCTTTGATCAGAAGATAACCTTCCTATGTAGCTGGGAGCGCTTCTGGAGGGAAGAGTGGGTGATGTGCCGTGATGGATCACCTGGTTTTTTTTTTGTAAGATGTGAGAACAATAATAGACTGTGTTAAATCTGGGAATGGTTGGGCCTCTTGAAATTGTTTCTCCCTCTTGGAACAAAAGATTTTCATTATGTCAAAAGGACTAGGTTGAGGATGCCAGATAAATAGAGTAGGGAGAGCCGGGAGAGAAACATGCATGGTAATCAAAAGTAGAAAGACACATGTAAAAGTAAAGGTAAAGGTTCCCCCGCACATGCGTGATAGTCGTTTCCAACTCTAGCGGCTGGTGCTCATCTCAGTTTCAAAGCCGAAGAACCAGCGATTGTCCGAAGACGTCTCCATGGTCATGTGGCCGGCATGACTAGATGCCAAAGGCGCACGGAACTCTGTTACCTTCCCACCGTAGTGGTCCCTATTTTTCTACTTGCATTTTTTATGTGCTTTCGAACTGCTAGGTTGGCAGAAGCTGGGACGAGTAACAGGTGCTCACTCTGTTACGCGGCACTCGGGATTCGACCCGCCAAACTGCCAACCTTCTGATCAACAAGCTCAGCGTCCTAACCCACTGAGCCACCGCGACCCTTTTAGCAGTTATGTATACTGGCCTAAAATGTAATGTGACCCCATGCCCAGTTTGCACCAGTTTGGCAGAATTGGTAGCTAATTTTTTGTTGTCCAGGCCCAGAATGGACTTCTGGAAGGGGCATCCACATAGAAAACTGGTGGTTCACATGTATGGAAGGCACAAACCTTTCTCACTGAGGCCTGGGGACAACATGCAAGGCAATGCAATGGGAAGACACAGAAAAAAGACATCATCAGGACCTATTTGTAGGGACATTACTTTAGAGCGAAGCAGTGAGATAGTAGAGCAGGGATTAAAAAAAAATCTGCTTCCATGACTGGTCCAAATTCATTTCTTATATTTCTGAATTAAAAAGTAATAAGAATGTCATCATAGTTATCAGCATCACCTTATCTTTGTTTAAAATCTGAGAAGTCCAGTCCATAATCCATATTCTTAAAATATAAAAACTAATCAAAGAAAGGGGAGGAGAATGGACAGGAAAAAAATTCTAATTATTGCGGATAAAATAGTGTTCAGTTAGTTATAGTAAGCATCCTTTTCAAATCTCATACATTGGATTACACTTTCCATCATCTCCAGCCCCCTTAACTATGGGGCAAAGATGATAATTTTTCCCGCCAAGGAAAAAATTAAGAAAGATTTTTTTAAACCTGCACATATATAAAAATGTGAAGCTAAGACTTGATCATTTTGCTAAAGGCTTCATAGAAAACAGAATTTTGTACATATCACATCTGGACATTAAAATCACCCTCTAAATTCTGTGGCAATCAATTTCTTAGCTATTGACAACCAAGGAAAACAGCATACACAGAGATCAAAAAGTCAAGATGGCAGTCACAACCATGTGGTCCAAGCCCCACCCCTTTTTAAAGACTGCTGTACCACGTATTAAAGAGTGATAGAGTTACAATCAAATGGATGTGGCTGCCATTTTTATTTTTGGGATGCTCTCCTGCAGATATGCCTTGACAGCAACAATTACCTTCTGCAGGAAGAAAGCCTGATAAACCATCAATTCCCAAAGACTTTTGGAACAGCCAGACCTTGACAGATCCACATGGTTTCAATCACTGGTAAACTATTTTCTCTCTTCTTCAACAGTCTGCAAAACAGTCTTGCCAGTTACATCCCATTTGCTTTGTCACACTAATTTTAGTAATAGTTACATCTGATCTTGTAAAACAGTCAGACATGGATATTTGCAAGAGTTTGCTGCTTTCATCCAAATGATAAAAGCAACATTACAGCATTACACCCCAACTCCTGCCCTCCTTGGCACATGTCTGGGGTGGGATGGGGTTTGTGTCACAATGCTGCTTTTGTCAATCTTGCCTCTGCTATGAATGCTGCTACAAGCAAAGCACTAAAAGAGGATGCAACAATAGGCAATGACAGCAACAAAACATTGTAATAATCGATATAAAATGTTTCCCTAGGCCAGCACAATAACATGGAATAATGTTCTTTCATTATGGTGATTCCATAACAATTTATAGAATAATAACCTATGGAATAACTTATGAAATAATGACAACAAAAGACCTTAAAATGTAAAGAGTGGAAGGGAACATTGGGACACACACACACACACACACACACACACACACACACAGAGAGAGAGAGAGAGAGAGAGAGAGAGAGAGAGAGAGAGAGAGAGAGAGAGAGAGAGAGAGAGAGAGAGAGATTAAGTTATATGTAATTATAGGAGGAAAGAAGATCTATTTGGAATTACATTATGTGAGTTTATGCTTTTAAAACCATTATTTTAAAGGGGAATCTTCCTTTTAAGGGCAACTAATTGTTGAGCTCCATGAGATCCATATTTTAATAATGTTTGTATTTCAGGGGATTGGGAGTTGTACTAAAAAAGCTAGGAACAGCCCTTTTGGATTTGCGAAAAAAGACCCATCAAGCACCACATTTTGTCCGGGTGGCTAACAAAAAACCTTTCTCCCTATTTTTTGTTTTGAAATTTAAACAAAAATTAAAAATATTGGGTCATGGTCATGAATGTCAAATGTTCAAAACTATAATATCATTGATTCGATGTGTATGATTCTTGTTTCATCACAAAAACATTGGCTACCTGAAGGCAAAGTTGCCTTGCATGGATCATATTGATTCCTTTGGGTATCTTTTTTTTTTTACTTAAAGGCATTGAAAAGACAAATCTTGATCATGATCAGAGACTATATTCTTAATAAAAGTTACTTTTGCTTATCATTGAGCTCTAACTGATATGTGTCTTAATAGATGTGGGGAGTGAAGCACTGAATCTCCTCTCTTGATTTGGATCATTTGCAAACATAATTTTCTAAAACACATACAGAGCTACATGCTACATCAATTATGTTATTTAACATAATATGTAGTTTGACATATTTGGCAGAAATCTTTCCCAGTAGTACTGCTTGATGACACCTTTTCCTTCTCTCCCAATGCCTAGAAGGCTAATGAAAATAATCAAAGGAGTCTTGGTCCCCATCTAAAATGTGGAAGACAAGCTTAACTGCAAATGTTAGCAGGAAATATCATTAATTTGCAAACATTATTACAGGAAAACTAAATGTCACTTCAATATAACAAATATTTCTTTAAAAGTAATTTAGCCCTGAAAATGAATTTAAAGAGAGAAAGAAATAAAAAATACATAAAATAAAATAAAAGCTGTGTAAACAGACATTGTGTTGAGATATAAAACTGATTTAAAAAAAGAAGTCAAATTATTTTTAGGCACACAAAAGAAATCTGGACAAAGATGAGTATTTGTAAAACCTTTATATTATCATCAGCAAACAATACCAATAAGCTGTCATTTTCTTCATTTCTTTTCTTCACAAGAAAAGTCTCAGAATAATTTGCTTTTCTAATGGAACTTGAGTCCAGGGGTGTCTATGAGAGTCGAGAGGCTGACAATATCATAGTGGTAGGCATGACTGGACAAAGTCCTGCTCCTTTTTAATGTTTTTGCACACATGCAAAAAGGGGGGGGCAGGGCTTCTATTGTCCAGTTGTGCCCACCATTTTGACACTGCTGACCCCCTGCACACTCACACCTCTGCTTGAATTCTTCAACAAGCCCTTCAAAAACTCTAAAACCGTATTGTCAATTATATTCCATAACATCCCAACAGCTCGTCGATCACCACTGTAACTGACTCTGTCCGCCATGTTTGGCCTCTTCTTCTCTTTCCTTCCACCTTTCCCATCCTTAAAGTTTTCTCTAGGGAGCTGGGCCTTCATCGGAAAATATTTTTGCCAAATTAGAATTTCTGGTGAGATGCTGAGATGCCTTTCTCACTGTTAGTCCTTTACTTCTGTGTTTTGATTAACGCAGGCCTGTTTTTACTATTGTTCATCCTGTGTAACTCTATAGTATTGCACCAGAAGCTCCGTTTCTGTGACAATCTCAACCTGGTGCGTATTGTATAGGAAATGATAGCATTAAAATAGGTAGAGTAGATTCTTGAGTAATAGGAAATGTTTGAAAAGGTGTGAAGTAGGGGGAAATCAAGACTTTTCACACGCACACACAAGCAAATAATCTCAAATTGTTCCAAGTGTCTTATTTTTAGTTCTTACACCACTGAAGACACCCTGATCAATTTCAATGTTTTGGATATACGTGTCATTAAAAAGTATAGTTCTTTTATCTGATTTTGCATTGTTTGCATCAGACCTGTTATGATAGCTTTTCCCCCGCTTTTATTTCTTTTCTTGTTCCCTTCGTCTTTTCACTTCCCTTTCTTCTTGACACTCTCCTTGCCTCTTGGATCTCTGAAAGATTTCTGCAGAGACACTGGTGATTTAAAAGTTACAGCTGCCCTGACAGTTTGCTTGGAACCTGAGTCAGTTGATTCATACAAAAGATTGTGTAGCTCCTAATCTCCCTCTGAGCTCCTGGAGCAAAGGACTGCTGATGGTGGCTACAAGATCTGTTTCAGCCTCATAGGATCATGTTGATGGATGGGGTGATCACTTAATTTGCTTTTTATGTCCTAAGAACCCAGTAGAACATAGCTCCGCCCCCTTTTTTCCTAACTCATATTGCACAACTGCATTCCACAGAAGTTTTACAAAGCATGAATGAATTCTCTTAGTGCGAGTGATAAACCAAAATCGTGTCCTTTAAAAAAATGGTAGTTAATTTTGAAGCATTTTTCTTTCAATTTCTTTACCAGAAGAACAGGAATGATGTTCTTCATGGTATATAAATTACTAACAAAAAGACAGAAACAGGTGCATATTGAAGTCAATATATAATATTGTCCAACTTAATTTTTTTTCCAAAACAGGGATAAAGTGCTTTTATAATCTGCATTTATAAAAAGTGCAATCCTGACTACTGTAAGCAATAAGATAGAAATGTGTGTTGGTTTTGGTCTAAACCTAGATCAAATCATGCCACCTCTATGTTCTCTCTCTAGGAGCCATGGTGGTACAGTAGTTAGAATCCAGCACTGCAGGTTTATTCTGCTCACAGCCAGGAGTTCGATCCTGACTGGCTGAAGGTTGACTGAGCCTTCCATCCTTCTGAGGTCAGTAAAATGATTGTCAGATTGTTGGGGGCAACATGCTGACATTTGTAAACCATACAGAGAGTGCTGTAAAGCCCTATGGAGTGGTATATACATCTAAGTGCTATTGCTATTATTATGTTCCTTGAAGGCAACACTGGATTCTCTTTGGCCTGACCAGAACCAAATCTAGATCTATATAAGACAGATAGGCAGAGATTGAATCATACTGTGTACAAATCATTCCAAAAATAACCTGATTCTGTCACTTCTTCCAACCTTGTCTTCCAGTATAGAAAAACAACAACAAAGAAGTAGTTCTGAAAAATTGGCCAACAATGGCTTATTGAAGTGACATGAGGGTGTTTTTTCAGATCCAGCAGTTGATATGGGTTCTGCTTTGTATTCGGTGGGATTTACTGTGTCTGCAAAATCCCTACAGATTTTGTTGTTGTTGTTTTGTTGTTGTTTTGTTCCATTTGGTTTGGTTTGTTTGTTTGTTTTATGTTACTTTCAAACTGTTTGAAAAAATATTACAGAAATGGGAAGGGAAATACATTTCTCTTCCATTTTCATGGTAATAGAAATGGAAAAATATTTAAAATAACTATATCCCATATTTCCTTTATTCAGTGTTTATATTTTTAATTTTCTCCAGTCTCATGTTGAATACAAAATCTTGAGGGAAAGAATACTTTGGACTCTTTCTAGATTATATCTGCGGAATGAACAAACTTCTCTTATAATCTTCCACTGATTTATCTGCTGTTACTTTGAAAAATATACTGTATGTCTTTGGCAGTTTCCATTCCCAATTTTGGAAGACTTCAGCCTTTCTTTCATCTGATTTTTTTGTGTGTGAAAAGATGGATATAAATAACCATTGACCAGATATTCTGCAACATATTTTATCATGGAACTGTGTTGAAATATTTTTAAACATAGTACAAATTTTCTTGAAAGTTGATAGAGATAGAGCCTGTTTGATGAAGTGGTTAAGACACCAGGCTAGAAAACAGGTGCCATAACTTCTAGTCCTGCCTTAGCCACAAACCCAGATGGGTGACCTTTGGCCAATCACTGCCTAGGCAGACTCTGAGAATTAGATACTATTGAGTAGAACAAAAAAAAATTCAAATATCTCAGGAATGAAAAAAAGTTGTCTTGAAATAGATCTCTGGCTTAACAGAACTGAATTATTTTTTAAAAAAAAATATAACTAAACCGTGAAATGTAACAAAGTCCATAATATTTCATTCTACCTTTGACACAGTAAAAATGTTGCCTTAAGGACCCATGCAATGTATAGACAATTAATGATGGTTTCCTGAAATATTTAACTTTTGCAATTGTCCCCATCGCCATCTCTATCTACTCCACCCTTGAGTTAATTCTGTTGTGTCCATGAAGCTCTTGTTAAACTAAATTGCACAGAAGATCTTGTGTCTATTGATAGACATTCTGTTTTCTTTAGGCAACAAGGACGGGGTTTTTTTAATTGATGAATTGGTACTGACAGTCATGACAAACATATGGATAGTAACACTCTTGCCAGCAGGATGCTTATCTGTTTTACTGGTTCAGAAGAGCCTGATTGATGGGAAAGCCCAAGGTCTCCCCAAAGATAATTTAGCCATTTCCATACAGTTTCAGGCTGCATTAGCTGTATCCTGCAGGGGATTCCCATGGGGTGGGGGCTGTCTGACCTTCCTTCTAAAAGGCAACACATAGGAGATTCCTAAAGGAGCCATCATGTAAAAAAGACTAATGATCACTTCCATGCCTATTATCATTCAGAGACATAGAAAGAGACTTTAAAAATTCACTTCCACATTCCTCCCTTGATGTTTCCCATGATCTATTAAGGCATTAGATGCTAGATAAATTAATCATTAAAACTTACAGTTAAGTCCTTACAAATAATAACCAGATGTATGATGATTATCTTTGATCTTGATATATATAGGGGGGGTGGTTTCTGCCACCAAATGCAGATGATCCTAAGCAATTTGCTTGCTAACAGTACCCAGCTAAAGTTCAAGGAAGTGTTAGTGCTTTCTGGATTTGGATGCCAAGCCAAATGGATGAGCGAGTTATAAAAATGTCAATTTTTCATTTCTGCCGATCTTCTGATTTGCAGATCATTTGTCTTTCTTGTTACATTTGTGGATATGCATTCCTGCAATAACAGTGACTACTCATTGTTTGATTTGTTCCATCTCTTTGTTATTGCTTTTTTCTCTGAGCAGCTTTTTTCCATAGATTATAGTATAATTTTGTCACGCAATTAAATTTTTAGAAGAATTTTATTTATTTATTTATTTATTTTTGGGACTTATATGCCGCCCTATCTCCCGAAGGACTCAGGGCGGCTAACAACAATAAAAAACAACAATACAAAAATTAAAAAAGAATTAAATAACAACCCCAAAATAAATTAACTACACAGTTAAAAATTAAAACATATTTAAAAACCCATCATCAATCAAGGTCAGCCTGATGGAAGAAGAAAGTTTTGAGGTCGCGGCGAAAGGACCGGAGGTCCGGGGCCATCCAAAGCTCAAGGGGGAGTTGGTTCCAAAGGGCTGGTGCTCCCACAGAGAAGGCCCTCCCCCTGGGGGTCACCAGCCAACATTGTCTGGCTGACGGCACCCTAAGGAGGCCCTCTCTGTGTGAGCGCACTGGGCGATGGGAAGTCGTCCCCGGTAGCAGATGGTCCTGCAAATATCCCGGGCCTAAGCCATGTAGGGCTTTAAAGGTAAGTACCAGCACCTTAAATCTCACCAGGAAGACAACTGGTAGCCAATGCAGCTCACGCAGGAGGGGTGTAATATGGGAGTATCGGGATGCTCCCATCACTACCCGCGTGGCCGCATTCTGCACCAGCTGGAGCCTCCGGGTGGTCTTCAAGGGCAGCCCCATGTAGAGAGCATTGCAGTAATCTATCCAAGAGGTAACAAGTGCATGAGTGACCGTACGTAGGGCATCTTGGTCCAGATAGGGGTGCAACTGGTGGGGAGTGGCATGACGGAGGCTCAGCCACAGGAGATAATGGTCTGTCCATGAAAGGGGTTGAGATGTTGGAGTAACCCCACCCAGACCATTAAACCACTGCCCAGAGATGAAAATAAGGTCGGGCGTGTTTTCCCCCTCGTGAGTCGGACCCTGAATAATCTGGGTCAGGTCCATGGCTATCATGGAAGCCATGAACTCTCAGGCCACCCCCGACGCACCACCCAGGGAAGGCAGATTAAAATCTCCCAGAACCATAAGCCTGGGAAACTCAACTGCCAACCCTGAGAGAGCGTCAAGTAGCCCGGGCAGGGCTGTTGCCACGCAGCTGGGAGAAAGGTACGTGAGCAACAGACCCAACTGACCCTCAGGACCCCACCTCAGGAGAAGGGACTCACATCCGCCAATCTGCGGGGCAGTGGTCTCCCGTGGACAAAGGGCCTCCTTAACAACAACTGCCACCACCACCCCCGCCCCTACCCTGAGCCCGAGGCTGGTGAAGCACACGGAAATTTTAAAACTAATATTTGATAGGATATTTAGCTTGTGGCTATTTCTGGCAGTTTCTTCTAATTCATAAACAACACTAAAATTATTAACTAGTTAGAGTGGTCCCAAGGATTACACTCAGTTTCTTATTATGAGAAAAGAACCAAATGGCCAGCAGAGAGAGAAATAATTTTTCTTTGATATGTCTGCGTCTAGACAAGTTCTTATTGTTCTACTGGTTGAATAATAATAAATCAGAAACTTAGAAAACAAAAAAAAATGTAGTTATAAAATGGTTGGGATTTTGTATAATAGCCTCTCCTCCATTTGAATTCTGCATGTGTAGCACATGATACAAAGTCATTGGTTGAGACTTCCTTCTTGCTTGGTTCCCAAAAACAGTAAGGACAATGAGTAAAAACACTCTATGGTTCTTCAGTAAAAACAGTGAGTGCTGGTTTCTCCCTACAGGTCACTTGACTTCTTCTCTGACTCCATGGGATGACAAAATATGACTGTTTTTGAAAAGATTGCAGCTTCCATTGACTAGTGTTGCCTTAAGAAGAATACCATTGGTATCATATATTCCTTTGGGATAGTATGTCGTAGGTTTCTGTTCATCACAATATCCTAGATGCTACTTTTGAACTGTGATTTTGAGTCCAACTTCTCTATAGGTACACAACAACTTTATTTGTCAGTCTCAGGAAACAGAATGGGGCCTGATAAACAGATACATCAAAAGGTTGCCTTGACTTGAAAAATAATAACTGTTACTGAATTGTATGTGTCACAGAATCATAAGACAAGCCTATTTGATTACTGCAGTTTCTTATGGTAGCCATGACATATTCAGGATAATAATGCATTAGTGAAAGGTAAAGGTTCCCCCCGCACATGCGTGCTAGTCGTTTCCAACTCTAGGGGCCGGTGCTCATCTCCGTTTCAAAGCCGAAGAGCCAGTGCTTGTCTGAGGACGTCTCAGACGTGGCCAGCATGACACGGAATGCTGTTACCTTCCCACCGTAGTGGTCCCTATTTTTATACTTGCATTTTCATGTGCTTTCGAACTGCTAGGTTGGCAGAAGCTGGGATGAGTAACAGGCGCTCACTTTGTTATGCGGCACTCGGGATTCGACCCGCCAAACTGCCAACCTTCTGATCGACAAGCTCAGCGTCCTAACCCACTGAGCCACCACATCCCTGCATTATATGATGATAAAAAAAAGCTATTGCATGCAGTATATGAAGTTTATGCCTAGCCAACTGGACTAGTATAGATACCATAATAAACAAAAAATTAGAAAGGTTAAATTTACTTTCTCATAATGTACGGTACAGACAAAAATTATTAACAGTATTTTAGCACATTAGCTTTAAAAATAATAGTTTGATCATTTATTATATAAAATATATGGTTTGTTTAATAAGTGCAAAATATGTTAACTTATGGCATTATGTGATAGCACTTTGCGTCTAAGAACTACTGCTCTACAGAAATAGAAATGTATTACTTATTTACATATTATTCATTGAAAATGCTTCTGTGCTACTTTAATCATATGAAGTATGATACCGTATGAGTATGATATATTCTCTTTGATATTATATAAATATGAACCCATATGAATCATATGGAAGTTTAGCAAAGAGAGAACCAACCTAAAAATAAGGATAAATTTCCTAATAGTGAGAAGAATTCCAGAACACTTCTGGAAACACTTGCCTCCAGAAGTTGTAAATGTTCCATCACTGGAAGTTTTTAAGAAAGACTGGATGGCTATTTGTTGGATATGTAATAAGGACTCCTGCTTGAGAAAAATTTAGACTAGAAGGTCCCTTCCAACATTAAAATGAAACTACACATATATATACACACATATATATATGTGTGTGTAGTATATATATATACACACACAGAGAGAGACTGACAAATAAAGTTGTTGTGTACCTATAGTATACACACACACACACACACACACTGTGTGTGTGTATATATACTATATATACATAAAATTTTAATGTGATTTTATGTACATATGTATATGAGTGTGTGCATAAAATAAAATTAAAACTGCAATAAAATATATGTTTTATGGATACATTCTATCATCCATCTATCTATATCTAATATATCAGAAATAGAAATCTATTACTATCTGATTAATAATGCAGAGTTGAATGAGAACCTTTAGTCTTTTTTCATGCTCTCCATACTGAAGGGTCCTTTATCTAAAATTAGTTCAGCCTCTCTCCTTCAAATATGTTCCACCATGAAAGGTTAAAAGGTGAAAGGTCTGGTTCATTTGTAAGGCAACCAGTTCGAGTTATTTTGCCAGTATTTTACACTTCCTTTTGCATAGACCTCACAAAGGCTTATGAACACAGTAAACAGTCATTTGTAAATAAGGCAGTCAGGTTTGGCCATTTCACCAATCCTACTCAGCAGCCCATGCAGAGAGTTTATAAAAGAGTTATCAGTGTTATACACAGGATTAATGGAAGCAATAAGACTGTGCTTATTTCTCACTCATTGTCATTAATAAGATTTGCAATGCAAGTTTATCCACACCTCCTTACAAGTAAACTTCACTGAGTTAAACACAGGAAAAATTTACTTTAGTCTTACAGACTATTAATATTGGTTTGAGTGTGGCTTAAATACTTAACTAATTTATGAGGATGATATCAACTATAAATTCTAATTGGAATGAGAGAAAAAATATGGTCTGAATCTATGCAGTCTTAAAACTCACAAGATAAACAATAGTGTATACTTGAATGTCTCTTTCCTTGAGCAACCAAAATGAAAAAGTCATATTTATAACACTGGTCACATGTCTTTGAATTCTGTTTTTCTGTTATGACACTAATTAATAAGTCACATTGCTGAACAAACTGTAGTGTGCATTATGATGGTATTGTAGTAGAAACAAGTCCATTATTCTGGTTCCCACTCTCAACATTTCTCTTCACTTCCGAGTGTTTCTAATCCTTTTTCCCAACTGAAAGCTAATCATAGAAGATGTTTTCTTGATACAATTATAGTCTTCTAAGGGTGGGCTGCCACTACTTAACTGCATAAGGCAATAGAAGATTTCTGTGTGAGTGTTTTCTCTAGCACAGAACTGCTAAAGAGCATCTTATGGTTAATCTGAGCAGCCTAAAGCAGTTCTTCTCACTTCAGCAGTTTTAAGAAGTGTGGACTTCAACTACTTGCTGAGATTGAGAAACACTGATAGAGAATTCTGGGAACTGAAGTCCACAGATCTTGAAAGAGTTGAGAAACACTGGCCTAAAGAGAATTTTAATCCCTTTGTGATCATCTGTCTCTACAATCACATCAAACAGTCTGAGATAAATTAAAAATACAAATAACTTTAAATTCCAGCTTTTGGAATGTCGTATTTGTTTTGCAGTGCATGGATATATCTCCTTTCCCTTTCTCTGACTAACAAAAAGTTTATAGAAACAATAAATGGAACAGTCATAAAGTAAATTAAGCAAAATTGCATAACAGTCAAATAAACATTATACTGGTCTTAGACCAGATTTGTAAATAAGTTTGAAATTGGAAGGCAAAAAACATATGATGTATTTAATACAGGCTAAGCCCAGGAATCACCCCCCACACACACACACACCCCAAATGGGGTGGTTTTACAGTTCTGCCTCCAGCGCCCCCAAAATATGTATGGGATGATTACATGAGATTTAACAGATTGTATGATTGAATCTCAGCATAAAAATATCCCAGAACATTTGCACAGTACTATATATAATGACTAACAGGGATGGGTATGCATTCTTTGTTTAGGCAAGAGTTTGCCTATGACCCATCCAAGGTTGTATTCATTTAATTCTATTAATGATATTTTTAACTGATTTTTTTTCAGCACTAGTTCAAACTTCTTTCTCAGAATATTGTAAATATAGATTGCATGTAGCCAAGTTTTGGGTTAATATGTTGGTCCTATTTCTTCACATGGACTTTTATTTGTAGATATTATATATAGCGATCTGCACCCAGGAGTTGCTTTACCAAATGTTTATTTTGTATTGAACTTCTCTTTGACTTTGACATGCCATATGGTGAAGGTATTTTTCCCCCTCTCTGCTAACCTTCTGCAGTTGTAGTTTCTTTGAATGATTTACTTGATTCTGCTTTTACCACCTGGTCTTAAGTTCCCAACCTCAATAGTTCAGAAGGTGAAGAAATGACATGTGAATATGCCTTCTTCCAGGAAAAGCGGGCCAAAATTTTAAAATATTAAATTAAATTATGCATAAAATTCTTTCCTTCAAGTAGATTAAATATACCAAAACTACAGTGAACAAAATGTTGGAAATATCAAAAGATGCTTAACAAGCGATTCAAGCTACCCAAAAATAACAAAGCTGAATTTCCAGGGGTCGTTCCAGTCTAAAAGAGTTCCTGAACTTTTTAAAGTAAATATTTACTGAGCAGCTTCTCTTTTCATGCTTTTGCTAAATTCTGCGTCTTTTTCATGCTGTTATAAACACGCATAAGGGCATATAAACAAAAGAGGAAATGTATTGGACAATATGCTTTAAGATTTGACTTTCAGATGGTTCCAAATCTGCATTTTTCCCACTTAAATTTCACCCCACACCTAGTAGTGGGAGAAGTAAACAGAATTGTGAAGGATTCTATGATTTACTCTTTGCAACATTTAATAAAGACACTTCACTGTTTTCCTTGGGCTATGAGAACTGGATCTGAATTACACGCTGTATACGATTTCCCTTTTGCATGACCTTTTGCTCTGTTTCCAGTTGTGCTAAGTCTCATTCTTTCAATTTATCCCGCTGAACTGAGCAATTGTTTCTAGACTGCTTACTGCTAAGGAAGATGCAGACCCCAGAGGGTGCAGAAGCACCTGTAAGGGAGAAAGAGAGAGAGAGGGGGGGGAGAGAGAGAGATCTATGAGATCTAGTATTAGCTGAGTCCTAGTCATACATGGGCAAAGTCTTATTTTTCTGTGCCAATCATCTACAAAGCCACTGAGGGTAATGATGAAAGAGTATTAAACCATAAATAGCAGTGGGAATAAATTAGAGAATGGGGGGGAGACATATATTTATTTATGACATTTGTGTGCCACCCATCTTGCAATATTTGTTTGTTGTTTGTTTGTTTGCAGCAGATCTATGGCAGAAACTATGTAAGACTAAATACAAAGACTAGTATGATGTAGTGGTCAATCAGCACTGTAACTGATCTAAAAAAACAGGGGACTGTGAATTCTAGTCCCACCTTAGAATGAAAGCCAGTTGAGTGATCTTGGGCCAGTCCCTCTGCCTTAGCCCAACCTACCTCACAGGGTTGTTGGGGGATAAATAAGAGGAGGAAAGAATATTGGGTATGTTTGTCACCTTGAGTTACTTATAAAGTAATAAAGGAAGGATTTAAAAAAAGGCTGGTTTGTATTTGTCTTTCCATGGAGAAGGTTTCACGGTAGAGGTTGCCAATTGGTCAGATGGTCAATCCAGAGGAAACATTCTCCCTTTCAAAGAACACAGCTCTGCTGTAAGAACTTTGTTGTAAGGATAAACTTTTGAGTTTCAGGTTCCAGAATGAGTCCGAAAGCTCGGAAGACAAAACTCTGATCCCGGTGACCAACTCAGATTGGATCCTGCAATATTATCCTGTATATAATCCTTCACACATTGTTGTAAATTAAAGAAAGAGCAGGGTCTGGAAAAGAGGTGGAGAATAATGTGGTTTATGAGCTGTTTGCTGGCCACATCTATTCTCCAGTATGGTACAGTATGTGACTCTTTTCACCTGTGGGTACATTATTCTGTGGCTTCATTTGCAGCAGGGATTTATAATGAGAATTTCAGGTCCTTTGCAATCCAGGAATTGCATGCTTCTCTGAATTGTCAATTTGCCCGCAGTTTATGAATCTCCAAGTCGCTTAAGATGCTCAGCAAACAGATTTTCCATTTTAGAAAAAGAATGCTCAAAGTACATAAACAAACTGTTTATTAACTGGCTGCCATGTGTTACAAAATCTCCATCTTTAAATTAACCATGGAACAGATGCTGGTGAATATTCAGTTAAAAAAATAGAAATGAGAATACATTAACATTCCTAGACCTGAATTTCTGGAATAGTCTCTACGGAGGAATTAACTACACTGAAAATGCATCACAAATTGGCAGGCACTTTGTTGGGTAAGTTGGCTTGAAAGATAACTGTTTTACTCCTATGGTACACAAAAGGCCTTAATGTTGCGATAGCAATATTTTTTTTTAGTTAATTTGTCTATGATTGGCAACATGGGCAAAGGTTTCTTCCAGCATCACAGAAAATAGAATACAACAAAGAAAGTATCATGCCTTTAGAATCTCATGGAGTCCTGTAATTCTCAAATGAGCACCTGAAATACATCTTTCTGATTCTATGGTGAAGCCATGTGACAAGACAGATATCTCCCCAATGAGGTATTAGCAAGGGGACAATAATGAAACTCTATAAGCAGGAAATGGCTGTTTATACATCTCTTATTCCCCACCCGCAGTCAGATTTTAATTCAACCAGCTGGGTGTGGGTATAAATAATTATTACCCCCATTTCCGAGGACTGCCATAAAATATGAAAAGAAACAGCATATTTCCTAATCATTCTTTCCATTTGGGTGCATATTCTACAGGGCTGCCTCTGCAACTGCCAGCAAAGCAGTAGGCTTGCCCTCAGAAAACAGAAAGAAATGTCTCTCTGCAAGGCAACAAAACCAATAAGGCTGCATCTGCTTTGCTGGTCCTACCAGAGGCAAAAGTGAGGTCTCATTCTAGCCAGCTGAGATGGTGCCAGATGATGCTAAGTGCATACTTTTATTAATTCAGCAGTGATCCTGACCGACAACAGTTTTTCCGGCAGATCAGCTGCTAAGCCTGGGAAAGAAAGAAGAAAGGTTTCTTCTACTATATGGAAACATGTGGCAAATGCAGTTTTCTCCATGTGGCTCCATTACCATGTGTTTCCATATAGTAGAAGCAACCTTTCTTCTTTCCTTCACAAGTTTAGTGGCTGGTCAGCCAGAAAAGCTGTGGTCAATCAGGATCACTGCTGAATTAATAAATTAATAAAAGTTACTTAATTAAGTTAGAGTGCTTTTTCAATTTGCATAGTGATTTGTACATTTATAGTATGGAAATATACCTGATTGCATCTTTTAACTTTCTTGTTTTTTTTTTAATAAAAATATTTTTATATATTTTTCTCCTCTATACTTTAGAAGAATATAATTTCTAATTTTGCTACTATTTATTTTCCAGCATTATATTGTATGCAATGAAAATATACATTGTTATTGTACAGTAATTGTTCTTTGGTATAGCAAGCTACGTCTGAAAAATGGGAAGATAGAGTGTCTTATATTGCATAGGAATTATGTCTCATTCACCTGATGCTTAATCTGACATTTCTTAACAGTTTCTATTCCTGGGCTAGGTGCTGTGGTCTTAACCCTGTACATCTTGATCTAAATGTTTTTAGTGTCCATGCCAGAACTGTCCATTCAAGTTCATTATCCTGCCTCACATGATACAAGGGAGGGAGGGAGGGAGGGAGGGAGGGAGGGAAGGAAGGAAGGAAGGAAGGAAGGAAGGAAGGAAGGAAGGAAGGAAGGAAGGAACTTGTGCATTCATGTGCATTCTTATTTACCACATAGGGACTGTTGGCACATGAAGCTGATCTGATCAAGCTTAGCTCTAGTAATTGCTTGTCATTAGTCAAAAGTTTGTTGAATGGACCAGACTTCTCTGTATCCTGTCTTATTCTGATTAAGCCCTATGAAGAACATGAGCTAATATGTCTATGTGCTTATATTCTCATCGGGACATATGTTATTTTTTCTTTCTTTCCAGAATGTTGCCAAAGAATACCACCTACATATGTATAGCATTATTTCCATGTTTGCATAGGTCTTTGGAAATACTTTGGACAGCAAAGGAGCAAAATTATATAACAACATGAAGCCTGCAAGGTTTGGAGAGCTTTTCCTTTCTTGCATTTTTAATTAAGCATGAAGCATATAATAAGCTACATGGTCTTGGTACACAAACTTGGTATGCTTATGAAGGAATTCCTTGATCTATGTAGTATTTAGTAAATGATTTAATCCAAATCTTCAAGCAGAGTTTTGTGATTAATAATCCTCATCCTCATCTTTCTTTGAATATCGTTGCATCTTTTACTGTCTTCAATAATATTTCTTTTTGTTAGGGTCTATCAGACTGTATTTGGGATGTAAAAATCCAGACAGCCACTAAATGGCAACAAAGAAGTTCAGGTGTAGTTGCTAACTAATGGCTGTTTTGAACTGTGAAGAAGCATGTTAAAAATGAGCATTTACACTTTTTGGAGGAGATTTCTGAGAACGTTGATCAAGAAAACAAACCAATGGCTCATTGAACAAATCAACCCAAAGTTGTCAGTTGAAGCATAGATGAGAAGGCTCCCTGATCATATTTGAACATATTATGCAAAGACTTGACTCTCTGGAAAAAGCTCTGATGCTGGGAAAGGCGGAAGAAAGATAAGAAGAAGACAACCAACACCAAAGTGGATGGACTCCCTTCCAACGTGATGACTGTAATGTTGGAAGATCCTGAAAGACCAGATTTGGGACAGACTGTCATAGGGGAAAAAATCTATTTATAGTGTCACCAAGAGTTGACATCAACTTGAAGTTGTATAATCAATCAATCAATCAATCAATCAATCAATCAATTGTAGACTGAATTTTTGCAGCCTAAATCTAATAGACTTGTCGATGTTAACATTTCAAACAATCTATCTAAAATTACTATTGATATAAATAAAACATTAATTCCAGTGAGTTTACGGAGAAAATTCTTGAAAAAAATGAACGGAACTTCAAGACTGATATTTTAAGAATGAAATATGATGTTCTCGCTAAAGCAGAGGAGCTTAAGGGGGGAAAGGCAGCGATGGCAACAAGTGCCCAGAGAAAGGACCAAAGGGGGGGGGAATAAGAAGCAAATGAAGGAAGGTTCAACCAAAATTGCTTAAAAATATGGGTCATTATGGGTTAAATACTTTTTTGTAAATAAGAAAATGTGTATTTTTAAAAACCTAGAATTATTTACCGCAGGCTTGTTTATTATAACTAAAAGCCACAAAATGTTTTTTGTTGGTTTTGTTAGGGTCTATCTAGGGGAAATTTTTTAAGGAGAACGGGTAATCTATTTACTTGTTTGTGATTTGAAAATAATGAATTTTGTTTCATACTATTTGCAAATTTTTGGCCTCCAGAAATGTTTCAATTCAAATAATAATAATAATAATAATAATAATAATAATAATAATAATAATAATAATAATAATAATAATAATAATAATAATAAAGTTGGAAGGGATCTTGGAGGTCATCTAGTCCAACCCCCTGCTCAGGCAGGATACCCTATAGCATTTCAGAGAAATGGCTGTCCAGTCTCTTCTTAAAAACTTCCAGTGTTGGAGCATTCACTGCTTCTGGAGGCAGGATGTTCCATTGATTAATTGTACTACCTGTCAGGAAATTTCTCCTTAGTTCTATGTTGTTTCTCTCCTTGATTAGTTTCCATCCGTTGCTTCTTGCCCTGCCTTCAGGTGCTTTGGAGAATAGCTTGACTCCCTCCTTTGTGGCAGCCCCTGAGATATTGGAATGCTGCTATCATGTCCCCCCTCATCCTTCTCTTCATTAAACTTCATTAATGTCATAGAGGAAAACATTCTTTTGCTTATCTAGGAGTAAATTCAACTGAACCTGATGGAACTGATTTCTGAATAGAGAGAATACCAGTTTACTGATAGCTCATAATCATACGCATCCTTGTCAAAGAAGACGTATCTGGAAATACATCTTTTCTGGGCTCAGAAGCTAAACAGAGCCTGAGTTGGTTTAAGATCTGTAGGAGAGACATCATTTGGCTGTACAGTAGACTGAGAGGATCCCCCATCCCAGAAACAGCAAGAATAACAATCAGAAAACAATGGTAAGCCACTTCTACACTGATGCTAAGAAAGGCATCCTTAAGGCAATATTGAAATTTGGGAAGGTGCTGCCATCTAGTGAGTTCCCATCCCCCACCCCACCCTACCCCAGCAACTCACAAGATTTATTTTTTTAAAAAAAATGCAAGCATGAATGAATTTAAATACAAGGAAATTGAAGCACACTGATTTTTCTTTAAGAAATGCAAGCATGAATGGCTTATAACCTAATAAGAAAGGGATGGTGCACCACACACGAACACCTTAATTGCTAAACAATAACTTGAATATTCTACAAAGTGACATTTTTAAAATGCAGTGTAATGAAAAAAAAATTGAAATGGCTGAATACAGGATATATGTCTATTGACACCTTTAATTTCTATCCAGCTGAACCGAAGCCTTATGCAACTTAATAACAAAAATTGACCCCCTCCCCCAATCACATTGGTCTGGCATGGAAAAATGGGCCACGTTACAGTAAGTTAAGAAAAGTATTTTAAAGTCATTAAAGGAAAGCTGTCACTCCCTTTAATATGTATCCCATCTGCTGAGGGAGGCAGAATGTCAACAGGAATTTTTAAGTCACAGACAACTAGAGTTGAGAAAGATGCTTCTTCCGATGTCTGAGTCTCAAGGCATTGCTGTACAGGAGTAGCGTTCTATGTGGATGGGGTGCTTGAGCATGAAAGCACAGAGGCCAAAATAAGAAACAAATTCAGTTTGGAAAGAGAGATTCAGTGAGAATAATGGTTTCAAATGCTGCAAGTTTTCAAATTACGAGCACAACTGGAATGGAGAATAAGAATAGGAAGGGAAAGGCAGTTACATTGAAACTAAGAATCATAATAGAAACTGCTAATGAAAAAGGGCAATTGAATGGGGGGGGGAAATGGGAAGACACTTACAGACGAATCCCAAAGACGCTCTGTCAAAAAGCAACAGGACTTTTTCTTTGAAGACATTTTGCTTTTCACCCAGCTTCTTGGATGAGAAGTGAAATATCTTCAAGGAATAACAAAGTCCAGCTGCCTTTTGAAAAAGCATCTTTGGGAAAGCCATGACCTGAATGACTGAGAATCTCCATAGACTTATAGGCAAATCTGAAGCCTGATAAAGGCATTGGAATGTGTTTACTTTTAGAGGAGATTACAAATTTCATGGAATCACAGGTTTTTCTTTCCAGGAGTGATAAGGCAGAGAACGGGTCAGAAGGAGAGGAAATAAGGATAATAATAGACTGAATCAGCAATTGGTGAAATTAGACATCCAGGAGCTTGAAGACACAAAATCATTCTTTCCAATCTATTTTATTCTACTCTAGCAGAAAGCTAAAAAAGAAAAATTGAATCAAATCCCACAATTATGGGAAAATGAGGCATGTAAGGCAAAAGGGGATGCTGAGTTTCAACCCACATTTTCCAACTTTAGTAGAAAGCCATTCTCCAAAAGGTGGGGAGGCCAAAATAAAGGGGGAAGAAGACAAGAGAAAAGAAGAAAAATGAAATAGAAAGACTAGACAAATGGCTGCATGGAAGAGTGTGGAAAATTACAAACTTCTTTCATTTCTATGGTGATAAAGTGACATAAAGCACATATATGCAAGGTTATTCAATTACTAAGTGCCCCTTTCAGACCATTTCAAAGCCTCCAAATGTATGTGAGCCACATGTTTACAAGACCATTCCTAACTTCAAGGAACTCCAGCCACACCATGTGTGTTGCTTCATATCAACAGTCAATTCAATAAAGGCCAAAGAAAGTTGAATGATTTGGGCATGGCATTTTCTCAAACTCCAAATCCTTCAGGATGGTATTAACTTGCCTTATTCAGTGTGGACCAAACAACATGTTGCAAGTGAGCAAATGGAATCTGTTGAAAAGCCAACCAGGGAAGTTTATTGTGTAAATAAACCGCTTTTATTTCTCCTTCTTTTGAGGGTTCCATTGAGTAATTTCTGCTGGGGGGGGGGGCGTTTAAAGAAAAATGTGTTAAAATTATATTTTAAAAAACACCCAATAACAAAATAGTATAAACACACTGTAGATGGAAAAAGGAGAAAATAATGAGGGGAAGTAACATACAGTGCACAGAAATATACATTCTTTTAAGAATAATGTATCCAAAAACCAAAGTTCAAACACTGCAGCTTTTCAGATAATGTTAAATGGAAGGAATCACTGAGAAACTAGATGACTACATGCAACACTAAGATGGATCAGATTTACACTGAATCATACGATCTTAATTTCTGTCTAATAATTTATTAGCAACCCAGTTAAAAACTGAAGAGACAGCAGTTTGACTGCATTTAGATGCTTGCCGATGAAAAAGAAAAGATCACAAACTCTAGATCTGCTTGCATTGCAGAATAACAGATGGAAGGGACTTTGAAGGTCTTCTAGTCCAACCCCCTGCTCAAGCAGGAGACCCTACCTATACCATTTCAGACAAATGGTTGTCCAATGTCTTCTTAAAAACCTCCAGTGTTAGAGCACCCACAACTTCTGGAGGTAAGTTGTTCCACTGACTAATTGTTTTTCCTTAGTTCTAGGTTGGTTCTCTCCTTAATTTGTTTCCATTCATTGCTTCTTGTCCTGCCTTCAGGTGCTTTTGGAGAATAGATTTACCCCCTCTTATCTGTGGCAGCCTCTCAAATATTGGAAAACCTCTATCATGTCACTCCTAGTCCTTCTTTTCATTAAACTAGAAATATTCAATTCCTGCAACTGTTCTTCATATGTTTTAGCCTCTAGTCCCATAATCATCTTTGTTGCTCTTCTCTGCACTCTTTCTGGAGTCTCAACATCTTCTTTATATCAGGGTGACCAAAAAAAAAGTTTTACTAGCTTCAGTTAGTCTGTGCGGCTCACATGTTTCTATCAAAATTTTAGATTCACATTCTGACCCTTCTCGATCAAATTATGAAGCAAAGTCAAGAGGTTAGCAGGTAGAAGGCAGATCTTTCATTGCTGAAGGTCTGAAATTATCTGGAGAAGCCAACCTGTGCAATATCCTTAATTCTGACAATTGGAAGGATGTCCAGCAGCAAGGTAGATAAACCTGTTGTCTGCCTTAAACCAATTGAATGTATTATTAGTAAGTTGGCTTTTCTTAGCCACTGTGGCCACTGGGATCCACTTCATTATGAGACCACTTTGTTCTGAGGAAGGCGGGTTATTCTATAAACTAAAACACTTTAAAGAAACTGAAATGCACAGGCCTAATATTGTACAATTACCTCCTTGATTCTAACTCTGAGGATAACCTTGGGATGGAAAAGAAATTAGGGAGACAGCCAAATGAGGAAATGTAATAACAGGTGACTTCAAGTACTCTAAGATTGGCAGGGTAAATATACATTGTAAGACAAAGGCACTTTTTCTAGATATGATAGATGACAGCAGTCAAAGCAGTTCATCATGGATCTGACAAGGGAGGTTACCCTTGGCTTAAATCTGAGCAATATCCTGGGATTTGGTAGGAGTTCAAAATCTTGTCAATTTGATCAGAAACAATGGTTGTACAGTACTATGAATATGTGTGCGGGGGAGGTGAGATTGTTCAGAAGAGGCAACTTTTCCAAACTTTGAGAATTAATTTAAAAGAAAGTTTTAAACGCAAAGCTGGGAAGTAAGGTTTCCTTAAAATATTTACTATTTAAAATTACTACAGTAGAAGTTGCACTAAAATGTATACTGTACAAGCCAGTTCAAAAGGATAATAGGGAAAGTGAATGAACAAAGCTATAAAAGGCATCAAATACTGAGAAAAATTAGAAAAACATATAGAAGCACAAACTGTAGCAAAATTAATCAGAGAACTAAAAATATGAAGCACTTTTGAATAAAGTTTAAGTAAACAAGACACCGAAAACCAGCTAAGGAGGTATTTGTGTTACCAGAAATTAATGTTGTGAACTAATGACAGGGAAATGATGGCAAAATTATTAGCACTACTCTTTATAGTGGAAAATGAAGGATGAATACAAACATCTGAATATCTTTTTTAAGATATAAAAGCATTCAGGTGATAAGATATATGTTTATATTTTATATCAAATATAAAACTGAAAAGCTTTAAAAATATGGAAATTATGATTTCTCCAAAAATTAAGGATCTTCAATGGTAATCTCTTCCTCTTCCAGTAAAATTTGCAATTTGTCATTCTTTGTAGCGAATGAAATGGAATGGGTTTTTTTTGTTTGAATGTTTTGAATTACCTGGAAATTAAATACTTGTAGACATATGGTGGACTTCCTAAAGGTTTCTAGCAGGTTTTTATTTTTTATTTTTTTATCAAAGTCTCTTTAATAAATGCAGTAGTCATCAGATAAAAACTTAGGATCCTTTATGGAGTAGTAACTTGCAAATAAACAGGGAGAACAGTGACAGATTACACGATGAGCTTATTCATATATTACCTGTAGTCAAGAATAAATTTTGAAATACCCAGTTTTGTGGATGATATCAAATTATATAGACTTAAAAGAAAACAGCCAAAGAAACTGTGAAGAGTTCAAAGACTTCTCTTCAAGTTGTGGAATCAGGCAATTAAAAGGCAAATTTGTCATTATGCCAATAATCATGAAATTATACAGCACCTTAACTACAATATGTTTCTATGGAGGCATCTAATTAAAAAACAAACTATCCATTATTGTTTTCAGATGTAGCAGTTCCAAAGAGATATTCAATATTAAATAAATAAATAGGTAAGGTAAAGGTAACCCCCCGCACATGTGTGCTAGTCGTTTCCGACTCTAGGGGCCGGTGCTCATCTCCGTTTCAAAGCCGAAGAGCCAGCGCTTGTCCAAGGACGTCTCCGTGGTCATGTGGCCAGCATGACTAGACGCAAAAGGCGCATGAAACACTGTTACCTTCCCGCCGTAGTGGTCCCTATTTTTCTACTTGCATTTTTACGTGCTCTCGAACTGCTAGGTTGGCAGAAGAATAAAATAAATAAATTAAATAAATAAATAGTAAGATCTAAATTCCAATCTACATTTGATAGGGATCAGTAATTTATAGCTTTTATTTACTGTTTGCCTTCTTTTTAAGGATAATTCCTGCTCCATTGTTTGTTTTGCTTTATTTGTAGGGTAGATTCACACTGACAATTGTCATCATTAGTTTCTTGAAGATTTGTCTGGCAGCTCAACCCAACATTGCCCATTGGAATAAAGGTACCCAGAATGCTAGACTGGGTTACTCCAGCTTGGGGAGATTAAGGACGGAGGAAACACCTAGAGAACCACCTCAGGTCTGACTATACCCTGCCATGATGTCATGCTTAAGCCTACATTGTGGCAAGTGAAATAACAAAACCAAAATATTTTGTCACCTTTATTATATTGGCAAATGCTGCCAGCAGGTGGTAGAAAGTTGAATCTGAACAGTGGTCAATGTTGAGCTGAGCTGGCCTTTCTGTCACCACTGAAGAAGCAACCGCTGATCAAGAAAACTTCAGTCAGCCAAACTGCCTTCAATAAATATAAACCTGTCTCCTTCCTTGTTTTTCTTGGAAAAATAGTGGAGAAATTGATGGCCCTACCATTGGCCAGGGCCTCAGAGGAATCAGATTATTCGGACTCTTAACAGTCAAGGTACAAGACAGAAACTGCAAAGAAGATGACTTTGGGGGCAGTTAGGATCAGGAGAGTGCAGTACTCACACACAAACAAACAAAGACACACAGTCTCCCTTGATCACCTGGTAGTTTTTGACATCATGGCATTCTGGACTGTCTCTGGGATTGGAGGGGGAGTATTATCTTGCAGTGGTTCCTCTTCTTCTTGAAGGGTTTGTTCTAGTCATTGATAGGCAAGATCTAGCCACAGATCTCTATTTTATGGAACGCCTAAGGAATTCCTCGTTTTTTCACTTTTTTTAACATTGATATGAAGCCACTGGAGAAGGGTTTGATATTGTACTCTTGTCCCTAGGCTGAACAGGAGATGTGGAAGTAGGTTGGACCAAGGTCCTAGAAACAGTCAGTCTGGATGTGGAAGAATAGAATTCAGCATAATCCATCCAAACAGGCTGGCTCTGGGACTGTTATCTTAATGATTCCCTCTCTGATTCTGAACAGGGTCATATTTCCCTGCTTAGAGATGGTCAGCAATTTGGGAGTTCCTTTAGGGTCATATCCTAAAATATAATAATAATAATAATAATAATATGAATAGCTGTATTCAGGAGGCCTTTTGCATAGTTACATTTTGTGTGCCAGTGGCAGATTTTCCTAGGTCAAAACACCTTATTCATAGTCATTCACATCCTAGTCACCTCCTATTTGGACCAATATAAGGTAAAGGTAAACGTTCCCCCACACATGCGTGCTAGTTGTTTCCAACTCTAGGGGCCGGTGCTCATCTCCGTTTCAAAGCCGAAGAGCCAGTGCTTGTCCAAAGACGTCTCCGTGGTCATGTGGCTGGCATGACTAGACACCAAAGGCGCACAGAACACTGTTACCTTCCCACTGTAGTGGTCTCTATTTTTCTACTTGCATTTTTACGTGCTTTCAAACTGCTAGGTTGGCAGAAGCTGGGACGAGTAACAGGCGCTCACTCTGTTACACGGCACTCAGGATTCGACCCGCCAAACTGCCGACCATCTGATCGACAAGCTCAGCGTCCTAACCCACTGAGCCACCACATTCCTTTTTTGGACCAATATAACATGCTCTAAATTGTATTGCTTTCAAAGAGTATCTGAAAATTGCAGCTGGTACAGAATAACAGTGATAGGTTGTTATCTTGGAAGCTGCAATAGTTATAGCCTTCTGGGTATGATTCAAGATGACTGCTGTCACCTTTAAAGATCTAGATGGTTCTGGTCTGGTTATCTGAGAGATTGCCTTCTCAAATATTCATCTGCCATTCTAACATGATCAAACAGAATCAGTTCCCTCTAGATCCTATTTCTATATTATTTGAGGCAGTGCCAGAGGTAGGCATTCTTGAAGACCTACCCATTCTGTGTTGCTCAGGAAGAGGATGTTCTTTGATTGAAATGTAAGTTAAAATAAGTATTTGAATGCTTTTACTGTATGTATTGGGGTATTTCTGAGAAGTGTTCTAAATCTTCGTTCTTAGCTGCCTTGGGTTGTAGGGGATGAATGGCATACAAGCAGTGCAAATCCACACATTTTCTATGTTTCTTGTATAACATCCACAACTTGTCCTTGGGACATATTTACTGCTAGTGCTTCTTTCTGAACTTCAAAGTTACTGTTAGTTTCCTGCAGAAACAATATGTCAGTGGAAAAAACCCAGGTGTTTTCTGATCTGTCAATATTCTACTGCAAAATGTTTGTGATATGGTAAATATTCAAATATGTGATCCTGTCACCACAATTTAGGGTGATGCAGCCTCTCTTGTCTATATCAGATGACAGTGACATGTTTGTATTGGCTCCCAAGCTAAGCATCCCTGTGTGTTCATGTCTATGCATTCCTAGTGGAAATCCTCTAACAAATTAAATATAATTTTCCCTGTTATCCTATTGACTGTATTAGAAAGACTTAAAACAAATGATGAATTTTTACAACATTATTGTACACTAAAATCACGCACCTCCATTAAATGTCATTTTTCAGCCCTAAACGCAGAATATTCTCATTATCTGGAAAGCCATTTGTAATCATATCACTAGTCTTGCTTGAGTTCTATACACCCACTTCATTAGATGGAAGTGTCACTTTTATGAAGTGAATGGAGAATCCCAGTTGTACATAAAGCTTATGTGAATTATAATATACAACGTTCTGTATTGTGGCAATGGATTTGGGATAATCCCCCTAAAATGCAATGTATTCTAGGTTGTTTATCAAGTCAACAGTGGAGTTGCAGCATAATTAGTTTTTACAGTTTTAAAAAAGCCATTTTTATGAACTTGTGAGTAAAAGGAAATCATTAATAAGTGGCTATGAAGAAAACATAAATGCTGAGATTGGCAATAATTCTGAAGTATTTCCTGAATGCATTTGGCATTCTGTTTTGTGTAGGTATTATGGGAGGGGTTGCAGGAAAATAGAGAGATTGAATTACAGAACACTGCTTTTTTTTAAAAAAAAACTTTCATTTATAATGAGGGGTAGAAACTACATCTGCTTTGCATCCATCCCTGTTTATATCATATGCACTCAACATTATATGCAATAAAAACTTATTGGGAGAATATCATATTAAGAGCATGTTTTTATTTACTTGATTTTACTTTGTATATGGCAACAGTCCATAACTGAGGCTGCTCACTAATGAATATCACTGAAATAACTGCCATCTGGCTTTTTGAAGTAGCTATAGATGCATTATTAAATCACACTGAGTAGTATACTAAGAAATAAAGCCATCCTTGATTGTTAAAAAGCCTTTCACAAGCTGCAGTATATCCTGCTAGGAAATACAGGGTCTCATTTTGCATTTCTTTGCCTTCAATGAAACTAAGGACCAAACTAAATATCACTGCAATGTTTGCAGTGGTGGGATTCAGCCGGTTAACACCACTTTGGCAGAACCAGTAGCTAATTTTTTGTTGCCCAGGCCCAGAACGGACTTCCAGAAGCGGCATCCACACAGAGAACCGGTTGTTCACATATTTGAAACCCACCACTGAATGGTTGTATGTGTTTGAATAACTGCTAATTGGACACACACCTACCAATGTACCAATCCAAGTAGTAAAAAAAAAAGTTGAGGGGTCCTTGGTACTTGCTTGTTTTCTAGTTTGGATAATAAAATATTTGGGCAATTTCAACCTTGAGCTATAAATATTCTCCTTTATTGGTAACAAAAAAATATAGTTTTTTGGGTCTGTCTGCCTGTCTATCTATCATCTAATTTAAATAGATGCCCATTCCACAAGCAGGTAGCTCTGCGTGGGGCACAATCTTTTCTCTAAAGAGTGAAAGAGGGCAACAACACATGCTTTATGGGCAGAGAAGCTGTTGAAGTTCCTGGTAACCACTATTAAGTATTTTCAAAGTTCAGGCAAATGTATTACATCACTAGTCAGTGACTTTTCCAAGAGTTTCAAAAAGAAGATGAATGTCAATTGTCACCATCAGACTTCCATTTTTGAACCAAGAGTTTTCATATGAGTTCCCAATTCATGTACTTGTATTTGGGCAATGCGCATGTCATCCTGCTTAAAAGAGATGGTCCATTCATTTCAGTTATGGGGTTAGTTCTGTACTGGTCCTTTTAACTCCATGCCAAAGCACAGATTATGTACAGAATAGCTCCAAGGTTCATTCCGGAGATTTTTCTCAATTGATAAATCTGAAATCCTGGCAAAAAAATTTCACAGTCTTTTTTTTTTCCAGCTGTATGTGACTCTTAGCTGACCATGGCTGATCCAGAACAAGCAAAGCTGAGCAGACCTTATTAGTACGTAGATAGGAGACTTTCAGGGAATACTACGGCTTTATAAACTAGATT
Organism: Vipera berus; assembly: GCF_964194415.1. NCBI lineage: Eukaryota > Metazoa > Chordata > Lepidosauria > Squamata > Viperidae > Vipera > Vipera berus. The sequence continues at coordinate 249,348,462 of NC_138202.1, read as the reverse complement.
GGGGAGTTGGAGAAAAAAAATCCCAGAAGAAAACAATGGGTATTTCCATTCTGCTGCATGGTTATGTACATGTGACTACCAAGAATCACCTGGACTGTAAGTTTTGCTTACTATATGTTTTGTATGCTTTCTCGAAAGATCATTATCAAGCAGAAAGGGATGGTGGTCTTTAAGTATTTTAAACATCGGTCATTAATAGCAATCATATAATGCAAAGGTGTTGGGGAAAGAAGATATAAACATATTTGTGTAGGAAATGTTTGTGTAGGAAATGTCCATTTATTTTTTATTTTATTTTATTTATTTTAATTCCATTTATATCCCGCCCTTCTCCGAAGACTCAGGGTGGCTTACAAGCTTAACAGTAGCCTTCATTCTATGTATATGCCTGCTTATTAGGGCTTTCACACACACCCCAAGCGGCATTATTACAAAGTCAGCTTAATTGCCCCCAACAATCTGGGTCCTCATTTTACCTACCTCGGAAGGATGGAAGGCTGAGTCAACCTTGAGCCTGGTGGGACGCGAACCTGCACTAATTGCAGGCAGCTGGTATTACTTACGGAGGCATTAGCCCACTGCTCCACCAAGGCTCATTTAGCACTGTTTGTCTCAAGAGCTTACAAGAGTAACAGAAGAGTGTGTATTATATGCAGGCTCCAAAGGCAGCGTTTTTTAAAATGTGTTGCTGAGAAACAAAAAAATGGCTTCCTATGTTTTAAAAAAGATTGCTCGAAGCTTCTGCTACCTCACTTAACTTCACTGCATCTTTCTGGGTCATACGTTCTATAAGCTGCAGAGGATTTTATATTCTGAAATGTGAGTAAATATTAAATATTTGAAATAAGAAATGTATACAGAATACAAAATAACAGGCGGAAGGAACTTTAGTGGTCTTCTAGTCCAAGTCATACTGTTCAAGCAGGAAACCCTGGCCTATACCATTCTGGACTGTCCAATCTCTTCTTAAAAAATCTCCAGTGTTTGGAGCACCCACAACTTCTGCAACCAACTACAAAATCAGAGATGTCTGCAGCACACACATACCAACTGATCTTTCTTCAAAGATTATGCGGCTGTGTAGCCATTCAGATCATAAACAGGTTTGATAATTAATTACCAGTATCCTCTGTGAAGAATTGTATTATCAGGGATGCATAGAGAATTCAGATAACTGCTAGTTTCTGACAATCATGGCTTTTAAAAAACATAGACCTTATTATAACTATATAGCGACACATCTAGTTTATGTTTTTTCTAGTTACTGGAATTTTTCTTCAACGTTGCAACAATTTTATGGTTTACTAACAGCAGTGACATTTAGAAAGACTAGACTCCATGCTATTTTGAAATTAGAGATTTATGTTTTCATTATATACTGTCCTCTTGTACATCTTATAAACAATATGAATTATGTTTCTTTTACTGTGACTGACATTTCCTGGAAGACAAGGACAAGGTAAATACAACTCTCATCTCCTACATTTCTATCTGATTATTTTGAAATATGAACATTTTTTGCCCTAAATTTAGATGTTTCCTATTAATCTCTTTCAGTAGATATGATTTAGAATCAACTGTTTTTATATGGCAAACAATAAAAAGTAAGTTCACAAAAACACCCACACTGTTACACTGAGAAAGACATAATGAAAACATTTATTCATAGCATACATTTGTGCAATTATACCAAACAGGGCTTCATCAAAGCTTTTCATTTTCAATTATAGGAAATGATAGTTTGCTTGTGTTTATGTGTCATTAGGATAATATTTTGATGCTGGAAATATATTTGCCTTTATGCTCATTTTCTTTCCATTTCTTCTTGTTTCCTTTTACAGGGACAACTAATTGATAGCAATTGCATATGAATTAATGGATTCAATACATTATTTTAAAAAATTGACACTTTCTAAATTATAAGAACTAAGCTAAACCATATCAGAGGCCTCTCTGCTCTAAACATTCCAGTCCCAAAGTGGCCAATCAGAAGTCCATAATGAACTAGCAAAAAGGAGTTAACTTCCAGGTAACTGGATAACTCTGTTGAAATGCTATAAAGGAGAATATTTGTAGCTCAGGTTGAAGTGACGGGTCCTCGGTGCTCTCTGAGCCTGGGTGGTTTTTTTTTCTTGTTTCCTTGTTTTCTTGTTGTTTTCTTGTTTTCTAGAAAAAGTGCAGAGAAGAGCAGCAAAGATGATTAGGGGACTGGAAGCCAAAACGTATGAAGAACGGTTACAGGAACTGGGCATGGCTAGGCTAGTGAAGAGAAGAGAAGGACCATGGGAAACATGATAGCAGTATTCCAATATTTGAGGGGCTGTCACAGAGAGAAGGGGGTCAACCTATTTTCCAAAGCACCTGAAGGCCAGACAAGGAATAATGGATGGAAATTGAACAAGGAGAGATTCAACCTGGAAATAAGGAGAAATTTCCTGACAGTGAGAACAATCAACCAATAGAACAGACTACCTTCAGATGTTGTTGGTGCTTCATCACTGGAGGCTTTCAAGAAGAGACTGGACTGCCACCTGTCAGAAATGGTGTAGAGACTCCTGCTTGGGCAGGGTGTTGGGCTAGATGACCTACAAGGTCCCTTCCAACTCTGTTATTCCCATTCTATTATTGCTGATGTTTCATTACCCAAACTAGCATCGTCAGTCATTGGGTAATGAAATGGCTGAAAGAAAACAACCAAGCTCAGAGAGCACCAAGGACCTGCAGTGCTATTTCTGTTAGCAGCAATTCTAGGCTACTTATTTAAGGTTTGAGTGGAGTCCTCCCAGCGGAGTGCCAGGATATATTGATTTGATTTGATTGATTGATTGATTGATTGATTGATTATATTTATATGCCGCCCTTCTCCCTAAGGACTCAGGGTGGCTCACAACAATAAAAACTAAAAAAACACCATGAAAATACAAAATTTAAAAAAGAATTAAACAGTAGATATGTTCAATACATAGTAATTTAATCCCATAAAACCAAATTTTAAACCATAGTCAGTCCAGGCCTGATTGTTGATGTCTTCAGGTCACGGCGAAAGGACCGAAGGTTGGGGGCCATCCGCAGCTCTGGAGGCAACTCATTCCAGAGGGTCGGTGCGCCCACAGAGAAGGCTCTCCCCCTAGGGGTCGCCAGCCAGCATTGCTTAACCGACAGAACTCTGAGGAGGCCGACTCTGTGGGAGCGAACCGGGCGATGGGAGGTTGAAAATGGCAGCAGGTGGTCTTGCAAATACCCTGGGCCTAAGCCATGTAGGGCTTTAAAGGTAATTACTGGCACCTTGAATCACACCCGGAGGACAACCGGAAGCCAATGAAGCTCGCGCAGGAGTGGAGTAACATGGGAATATCGAGGAACTCCCATAATTTCAGTCTCCCTTTTGCTAAATACCAAGATTCTAGCTATATCATCTTGCTCAAGTTCAAAGGAGCTCCTCTCCCTCAGCCTGAATTGGTGGCATTGATTGATTGATTGGTTGATCAATTAAATAAATTTATATAGCTACCCAACTCACACATAGGTGACTCCAGGTAGGTTACATTTAAAACATCCACTGCATAATAAAACCATTAAAAAAACACCACCACCACCATGGCAGCAACAACACAATCAAATCAGCCAGTTGATTGGCTCTATCTCCATCCGTGGTTCCCTAGACCCATTGACAAAACCATGTTTGTATGCCCTTTTGAAAAGGTAACAGGTGTGGGACAACCTAATGGGGAAGGATGACTACAGATACTTAACTCTGTCTTGTTAGCTTTGATGTCAGCTTCTGACAAGACATTCTAATCACAGCCACACATCTAATGGCCAATTTTCTGCTCCACAGGATGCAGTTTGAAAGTACACCACTGTTCAATCTAAGCCAATCCAGATATGTTGGTTACAAAATATAACTTTCTCAAGCTCCATCAATTGTGCCTATGCTATATCCTCAGCTGCTATGCTAAAATATGCAACCAAGGTCCTGGTCCATTTGGACTTGACTTACTGCTCAGCAAGTATCTCTACAGAGGCTGGTGTGCTAGCCCAGTTACGTAGCTAGCCTCAAATGCTGCCAAAATCATGAAGCCCCAAAAAGAAGAACTGACATGAATTTGGCTGATTGAATTTAAGACCACATAAATTTAAGCCAGCTAAGCCTTTGTACACCTTATTCACATGTAAGAAGCATACAGGAACCTCATGGTTTTTTGGACTTGTTTGGTCACTGCAAATATTTGGGTAAAAGCACATACTGTTAGGAAAGCTCTTTGTAAATTACAGATTGGGAAACACCAGCTTTTCAAACAAGCCAAGATTACCTTGCTTTTTATCACTGGATATGAAGCACTTTGAAATTTGATAGGGTTACCTGGTGGCTGGTGTAACCATGGAAACTAGAGCATTGTACCAACATACTCTATACAAAGGGGGCTTCCTTGTAATAAACCCTTCCACGGCTACTCTTTCTTTCTGCTTTTGTTTTATGGTTTCCATTCCATAGCAGAGAGATAAAATAGTTAAAGTTACCATGCTGTTTCACTCTAAGCTGCAATTTAATGATCTACTATAGCTGTAGCTTCTAATTTGCTGGCACTCATTGCCATTCTGTGATGGTTCTGCCATTCTAATCATTAGTGGTACATGTTCATGTGCAACCTTATCCATTTCTTATGACCTTTGCTGCAAGTTCCCTTGATGCAGCTCCTGACCTGGAGGTATATAGATCACAAAGGAATTGGTGCTACCTTACAAGGTCTTCCACTGATGGAGATTGTCACAATGGCTGGAAGTTAAAGCACAACTCCACCCCCATTCTCTATCCTGAAAGAAATAATACTCAGCTCCCTAACAAATCGTCTGAAACCAGTTAGCTAAATAACTCTTGATTTTAATTATAAAACTTAATTTCATCTTAAAATTCATTTTTCAAACTATAAAGTTTTTCACCTGGAAAAGGGGATAGATATTTGATTTCTTTTTCTTGCAAAAGAACAAAGATCTATATCTTTTCCCTTTTAACCAATTCTATCCCTAGATGAAGTTTAACAAAGCAACAATGACATCCAGTGGTTGTTGAGCTGATCAGCAGTTTCTCTTCCCAGTTTCATATAATGCATGGTAGCATCAATTGCTTTCCTACCCCCCCCCCCCTCTCTCCTGCCTTTCTCCTAAGGAATTAACACAAAAGATTTGAAAAAGCTTGTTTAAACAATTTAACAGAGCACATATATCAATGTACTCAGATGTGGCCCAGTTTTTATCCAGAGTACACATCATTTTGGAATAGGATCCTTTGGAGTCTATGGGATTTAACTTTGAATGAATCAGTACACAATCTGCTATTAATAAATGTTTACGTGTTTGCTAAATAAACTATTGTAGTGTGAAAAATGATTGCTGCTGGCCTTTTTAAAATTCAGCAAGGTTGAAGATGAGGGTGACATTTCCCTGAACCTGACATTTTCAGATGTATGATAATTCTAGTTCTTGAAATTCATAGAATTTTTAGGAATAGGTCTCCAGGTATTTTAAAGGCATTTAGATCTATCACCAATGATGGGCCAGCAGAAACAGGAGGCTGCTCAAATATCAACTTAATCTTTGCAACAAAGATGGCAACTGTTTTGTCTGTGGCTGATTTTCAAATGATTTTATTTATGGAACAACTCTTTTCATGGGAGAAATATATGCACTTTGTGGAGATTCATCCCCGTTGCTGAAAAGTCATTGTACATAGTCATAATTTAAACAGTATCAATAAAAAGATGATAAACTGCAGGAAATGTCAGCTGTTAGTGTATGAAGGTAAGCAAGCTCAAAGGACAAGCATGCATGTCAAAGCATTTTGGTGGATCTAGGGTCCAAAAAGATGGTTTAGTAGCACTTCTCAATGCTATAAAACTGTTGAATCCACTTATTACCTACAATCCTTGTCCAAAAGTGCAAGAGATTAAAATTTTTCTATCCCATCATATCGGTGTTTCTCAACCTTGACAACTTTAAGATGTGTGGACTTCAACTCCCAGAATTCCCCAGTCAGCAAAGCCAAGCTTGAGAAACACTGCACTATACCTTTGCTTTAACTGACTTTTGTGGCCAGTTCATCTTGCTATGTATTGCTTTGTTTTCATCTTTTTGTTTCATTACACAGTCTCGGGGTTTGCATAGACTGCAAATATTGGCAGATAAATAAATAAAAAGTACATCTTCATCCAATACAGGCTTAAACTGTGAAATTCACTACTAGGTAGCTGTGTTTAAAGGGGATTTGACAAATTCAGACAAAATCAAGAGCACCCTGTTTACCTGTTTTTCTTCAAACTCCAGTATTGCTATTGCCTGTTTGTCATTTGTGGGCTTTCCTGAGTACTTTTATGATGATAATCTGCTCTAACCTGGTTCTTCTTTACCTTTTACCTTACCATTTATTACAATGTAGTATTGTGGGACTTGTACAGTATGTTGTAAATCAAAACAGACAAGAGTCACAAGGAGTCAAGCTATCGGGTGCAAGCAACGGGAACCCCTCCTGAATAGTCTCAAGCAGGACCTTTATTGTTAGTCACTTATGTTACAACGGTCTCTCAGACTGACTACATTCCCAGTCAGATAAGGCTTCAGGAATTCTGGGAGAGGTCAGGCCTGTGCTGTTTTCTGCAGCGCAAAGACTCTGAACTCAGTCCCCTCTTAACACCTCCCTCCAGTCTAGCTGGAGATCGGCGCGCATGTTGTGTGTGTATAACTGTGGATTTGATGCTTTCCCTGTGACATTTCCCTTTCTGGATCAACAAGCCTAAAGTAATTCTGTAACTAAGTGCAATGACCCTATGCTGATGCTTCACCTGTATGCCCTCTTTGTAGCAGTCCAGTGACCACAATATTTTCCAGCATAGTTAAATCATAAGAAAGCACCTCTAGTTGTCCAGAAATGACTGTTGTACAACCATTTTCCAGAGTTATGGAGAAGTGACTTGGGCTTCCAAGTCATTTTATTGATACACTGATCTGCTGATGTGTCATGACTTTGAAGCCTGGCATTATAAAATCATTGCAGATCCCAGCTGCCTCAACACATACAAATGTGGGCTCAAATAAAATGCACATTGAACCTCAGTTGTGCCCACTACATTCTACTGTGACTTCATGTACAGTTAATATATCACTCTACATGTTATAAGGTAAAGATAAAGGTAAAGGTTCCCCCGCACATGTGTGATAGTCATTTCCGACTCTAGGGGCTGGTGCTCATCTCCGTTTCAAAGCCGAAGAGCCAGCGCTTGTCCAAGGACGTCTCCGTGGTCATGTGGCCGGCATGACTAGGTGCCAAAAGCGCACGGAACGCTGTTACCTTCCCACCGTAGTGGTCCCTATTTTTCTACTTACATTTTTACGTGCTTTCGAACTGCTAGGTTGGCAGAAGCTGGGGCGAGTAACAGACGCTCACTATGTTACGCAGCACTCGGGATTCGACCCGCCAAACTGCCGACCTTCTGATCGACAAGCTCAGCATCCTAACCCACTGAGCCACTGCGTCCCTTGTTATGTTATGCAGGGACCTAAACCTCTGGCATGCACATCTTACTATGTGAATGGCACCATCATTATACAATAAGATGCTAAAATACCCAAATCTGCAAAAAATGTAGATAACCTGTAGATGGCAGCAATCTCTGATAGTTCTACTATAGGGGTGTCAAACTGCTACCCCACTGGCAGATGCATCACATGGAAACCACACCCACCCCAGCTTGGGCAAGGGGGAAAAAGTCGCGATATGGCGCAATATGTCATGTGATGCAACAAGTTTGACACTCCTGTTCTACTAGATATGCAGAACTTGGCTGGTGGAAAAGACTATAAAACAGAAGTGTTCGTCTTTACACACTATTCTTTTTTTTCCTACAGACTACTGACCATTACATTACCCTGTGGAATAATTAGTAAAATAGCTAATGCAGTTCAGGCTACAGATAGTTCCTGAAAAATTAGGTATGAAGGAGTTTCATTCCTGCTAATTATTCCTCAGCACTCTGATGAATTTTCTAGGTACTCCAATACATGTTTAATGCATGTCCATACTAAAGGGTTTGCCATTTAATTGCATATTTTTAATTACCTAAATGTTTTAATATATAACTATTTCAATACTCTAGTAGACTGTCATACAGCAATATAGCTTTATACGTACCCCTCTTTCCTTTCATTCCTTTTTTGCTGAATTATATGTACGTGTGGTTATTGACCATAACAAAGGATGAAATGGATGGATGGCTGGTATTAAATAGTAATTTCCTAAAATATTGTAGCACAGTCCCCATAATCCCTGAACATTCCCCATGCTGGCTAAAACTGAGAGTAGCTGTAGCTAATACTTTCTGATGTTAAAGGCCTTTGTGCTGGGCTTTGTTTGGACTAGTTCCCTGAAGCTTTCTTGGCAAGATTTTTCAGAAGTGTTTTGCCCTTGCAAGCTTCTTAGGACTGAAAGACAGAAAATAACTGGTCCAAAGTCACTTAGTTGGCTTCATGCCTATAGTGGGATTAGAACTCATGGCCTCCCAGTTTCTAGCCTGGTGCCTTAACCACCATCCCATCCTAGTTCAGGAATATTTGCTTACCTAAAAGCCCACTTCCTATTGGTTGGATGATCCAAGCAGGGGGGCTGTAATGTCATCTCTTGAGCCTTCCATCCCACACCCCAGACATTCAATAACCGTAGAAGCATGGAAGAATGCAGAATTCTGTAATTATTCTGTCATGATGGATGTATTCAGGGATTATTTTAATTATTCGAATCTTATCCAATCTTTCCTCTTGAAGATCAGAGCAATTTTCATGGAAATCTCCCTTTATGTTTCTCTCCACAGCAATAAACCTGTAGGATAGCTTGAAATAAAAGAGAGTGACCGGTTCAGAGTCAATCACTAAGTTTCCTATGATTGAGGACAAGCTTGAACAAGAGCATTGCTGACAACTACAGTACACTGGCTCTCTTGGATATACTGTATAATAAGAGGAGGTTAGGAGTAATAATGTGATTTTGCTAAATAAATAATGTGATTTTGCTAAATAAAAGTGGCAAAACACTTTTTTTTGCTCTATCTATTTAATATTGGTAAATGGTAGCAATTCTAGGAAATGGTTATTTATTTCTAGGTAGTGATAACATTCAAGTTTATTTGTATACTGTATTGGATTTAGAAGAATTGTGAAAACAAAGACATCAACAAGTCATTAGGATTTTACTTTTATTTCATCTATTATTATATTTATTTGCTTCTCATCTCACTGTCTGAGGCAATTCTGAACAGCTTACAGTGTGATAAAATAGGCAAATATCAAAACAATTAAAAATATAAAAACAGATTAAAATTACAAAAAAAGTCAAACAAACGAAAAACCCTGGACTTGGAGTGAAGAGGAGATGGTGCCGACTCTATTACTGCACTGACCATCTCCAGCCAATAAGCCAACCAGCAGAGTCAAGTTTTGAGGCTTTTCCTGAAAGCTAAAAGGATAGTGGACAAAATGATGTTTTGTGTGCTTTGTTAATATCATTTTTTATCAGTTAGACAACTTCACAGGATTTGTCAATAAGAGTCCTATGTTCTAGAAAAGCAGTGTTGGAGCTGCCTATGATCTCCTTAAAATGGTATTGCAATCATAACAAAGTACGATTTAGATTGAGGAAAGCATCATGGTGTCTTGGATAACTTCTTTGAAGCCCATCAGACTCCCCACTTATTTGTTAGATTTATATTCTGCTTTTCTTCAGAAACGCAATGTGGCATAAATTAGTCAGCCACTTCCAATCCTTCCCTACAAGAACCCTGTGAAGTAGATCGGGCTGAGATCCTTTGTTTCTCTCTATGAGGTTTTTCCTATTATTAGTCAATATTCATATAAAATTCAGATTAATACATCCCCATACAGGAATATATAATCTGAAATTAAATTCAAGATAACACATCTTTTGAATTGGTTTCAGAGGAGTGTGTGTTTAAATTACTATACCAAGGTCCTTTAGAATCATAGATAATTTTAAAAGAAGTTAAGAGAAGTGGTATTATAGAACATTTTAGAGGAGAGAAAGTGTAGAATTATTTGAAGACTTACAAATAGCTGTGTTGGAAACTGGAAGGATACAGATTGATAAGGAAGCCATTGTGGGACCCAAAAATTTTGGCCAGGTTTTGTCCACCCTTTCCTAAAGTTATTGGGAAGGTAGTCAGGCTACAATTCCAGACAAATCTAGAGAATTATCTGAAGCTGTTTCAGTCAGTTTTCAAATAGAGACATACTCTAGTACAGAAGTTGCACTGATCTTACTTATCAATGACATTTGGAGAACCAGAACAAGGTTATGGATCTGTCCCACAGAATCCACTTCTTTATGAAATGATAGATCTCAAACCTACACTGTAAATCTGTGACCATGATATATATCTCAAAAACACAACTTTCTATGTGGTGAACATTTTTTTTTGCTTGAAATCATTGGTCAACTAGGCTTTTAAAATGCAACAGTCTGCATATGATATTGAGCAGAAGAACAGATTATATTACATATACAAAGCATCTTTTGAATCACTGTCAGCTCTGTTTTTTTAATCTTATGAGCCCATTAATTCCTCTTTAGAAGCACATTTTTTTAAAAAAAAATCTTCCTAGAATGGTAGTTCATTTAGGTAAACAGAATCTAATTATGTAGTCCAGTAAAGGCCTGCTCTATATAATCCTTTTCTGTATAGAAGTTATGAACAAATTTCAGTCAGTGACTCCGTAATACCATTTACTATGTTAACTTTCAATTTTTTCACTGAATTCTTCCATGGCTTGTCTTTTGGCAACTTCAGTGTTCAAGTCAAACGATTAATTGATTTCCACTGCTTTCAGGTAGGGAATAGGTAGTTGACGATTAAAAAGAGAGAGAGAGAGAGAGAGAGTCAGCGCTTGATCCTGAACTGCTTTGACAATGTGTCCCTTGATGAAAAACAAAAGTTGCTGGGTGCAGATTGTGGAGGTATACAAGGTTAGAGAGCTGACTTATGCTGATCGTCAGTGTTTGAATGTGTTCTTCTTCAAGGATGTATATCTTAATTAGTTGAGTACAACTGGGAATTCTTACCTACATTTCTCTCTTGATTTCTTTCTCACCTCTGGATGGCTAAGTGGCATAGAATCTGCTCTTTGGCCTTTGGCCTAATTTACGAGCACCTCAGTGACATGACTTATGGATTATTGCTCAAACTTGCATTGGGATCTCTTAGCCTGAAATCCTCTAGAATGGAGGTGTCAAACTGCTGGCCCGTGGGCCAGACGTGTCACCAGGAATCGCACCCACCCCATTGCCGGCACTGGGGAAAAGGCTTCGATACGTGACGTCGCAAGTTTGACATGTCTGCTCTAGAAAAAGACAAACTGCAGTAACTGATGTCTTTTGTCACAGAGTGATAGGGATTGTGTGAAGTTTTATAGCTTTTATCACCAAATCAAAGAACTCATACCATTTTTCTCTTGAACAAATTTAGTATAATGTTCAAGGATGTTCTTGGGGGGGGAAAGGGGATTCCCTATAGAATAAAACTGTCAAACAGAAAAGTTTTGGATTAATAAGGCATCCTTTTTTCCTCAAAATCCCAAGTGGGTAATCAGAACAGGTAACATAATTAGAAGTAAAATTAGAAAATATATAAAATTGGTCAGAGAATGTTCTCCTGTATGTACAATTTGGAAAGTATTTGATAATGCTGGGAAATACAGATAGTCCTCAACTTACAATCACAACTGACCCCCAAATTTCCATTGCTAAGCAAGACAGTTAAGTGAGTTTTGCCCCATTTTACAATCTTTCTTGCCACAATTGTTTAGTGAATCATTGCAGTTATGTTAATAACACAGTTGTTAAGTGAATCTGGCTTCCCCATTGATTGCACTTGACAGAAGGTTGCAAAAAGTGACCCTGAGACACTGCAATCATCATAAATATGAGTCAGTGGCCAAGTTTCTGTAATTTTGATCATGTAACCACAGGGATGCTGCAATAGTTGTAAGTGTGACAAATCGTTATAAGTCATTTTTTTTCAGTGCCATTTTAACTTCGAACCATCCTTCCATCCTTCCATCCTTCCATCCTTCCATCCTTCCATCCTTCCATCCTTCCATCCTTCCATCCTTCCGAGGTAGGTAAAATGAGGACCCAGATTGTTGGGGGCAATTAAGCTGACTTTGTAATAATGCTGCTTGGGGGGGGCGAAAGCCCTAATAAGCAGGCATATACATAGAATGAAGGCTACTGCTAAGCACATTGATTTGTGCTTTAGATTGTAAGCTTACTGCGGCGTCTCAGGGGGCTGGGAGTGGGAGGCACCGTTTTACGGTGGTTCTCCTCCTACCTCCAGGGCCGCTCGCAGTCGGTGTTGACAGGAGGGCAGAGATCCGCCCCAAGGTCTCTCATTTGTGGAGTCCCTCAGGGGTCGGTTCTCTCGCCTCTCCTGTTCAACATCTATATGAAGCCGCTGGGCGAGATCATTCGTGGTTTTGGGGTGGGGTATCATCAGTACGCTGATGATACCCAACTTTTTCTTTCCACCCCGAACCAACCCAGTGATGCCCTCTCCGTGATGTCCCGGTGCCTGGAGGCGGTTCAGGTCTGGATGGGGAGAAACAGGCTTCGTCTCAATCCCGCCAAGACTGAGTGGCTGTGCATATCGGCATCTCGGGTTAACCAAGTTATTCCATCCTTAATGATGGGGGGTGAGGTGTTACCCCCCGTCGATAGGGCTCGCAACTTGGGCGTCCTCCTGGATTCACAGCTCAATTTCGAAGACCATATAGGAGCCGTGACCAGGGGGGCTTTTGCCCAGGTTCGCCTGGTGCGCCAGTTGCGTCCCTATCTGGACCGAGACGCCCTACGCACAGTTACTCATGCGCTTGTGACCTCCCGTTTGGACTACTGTAACGCTCTCTACATGGGGCTGCCCTTGAAGACCACTCGGAGGCTTCAACTGGTGCAGAATGCGGCCGCGCGAGTTGTAATGGGGGTTTCCCGATACTCCCATGTAACACCTCTACTCCGTGAGCTGCATTGGCTTCCGGTTGCCCTCCGGGTGAAATTCAAGGTGCTGGTTATCACCTATAAAGCCCTACATGGCCTGGGTCTGGGATATCTGAGGGAACACCTGCTGCCGGCATCAAATGCCCTTCGCCCAGTGCGCTCCCACAGGGAGGGTCTGCTCAGGGTCCCGCCGGTAAGAGACTGCCGGCGGGTGACACCCAGGGATAGGGCCTTCTCGGTGGGAGCGCCTGCCCTCTGGAACCAGCTGCCGGTGGAGCTGAGAACTGCCCCCGACCTTCGATCATTCCGCCGGGGCCTGAAGACCTGGCTCTTCGAGCTCTCGGGCCCAGACTGAGGAGGAATTTTTAATTTGGGGTTCTTTTTAACTGACTACAGGGTTAATTTAATATTTTTTAATTTGGTTCTTAATTTTTGTATTTTGGATTTTTAATTCCCTGTAAACCGCCCTGAGTCCTCAGGGAATAGGGCGGTATATAAATATAACTAAATAACTAACTAAATAAAATAGTAAGCTGCCCTGAGTCTTCAGAGAAGGGCGGGATATAAATGGGATTTTCAAAAAAAAAAGAATGGTTGTAAGTTGAAGACTACCTGTAAAGTAAGATCGTGCAATATGAAGCTCTGTTTACAGACTAAGAATTCACAAAGGATCATTTTACCTGTGAGGATTTTTTAAAATTTAAAATGCACTTATAACATAGGCTAATTCTTTAACATGTTTTCTTCAAATGAAACCCCCACTCCCTAACTGATTTGCAAAAACAAAAATATGTGATGCATACTATTTACTTTGGAGTCAAATGTCATTAAAGAGGAATGTCAAATGAGTGTATAACATACGGTAGTCAAGGTAAAAGTAATCTCCTTGCCAGATATCCATCACTGTTGGCTCATCTTTGGCATCCCTATGTCAGATCTCAATCAGAATAGAACTGGAAGGGACCATGGAGGTCTTCTAGTCCAGCTCATTGCTCAAGCAGGAGACACTGTACCATTTCAGAAGGTGGCTGTCCAGTCTTTTTTTTAAAGTTATGAAGCAACTTCTAAAGGCAAGCTGTTCCACTGGTTAATTGTCCTCACTGTTAAGAAGTTTCCCCTTAATTCCAGGTGGCTTCTCGCCTTGATTAGTTTCCATCCATTGTTTCTTGTCTTGCCCTCTGGTGCTTTGGAAAATAAGTTGACCCCCTCCTCCTTGTGGCAGCCTGTCAAATACTGGAATACTGGTAACATGTCACCCCTAGTCCTTCTTTTTTCTAGACTGGCCATATCCAATTCCTGCAGCCATTCTTCATAAGTTTTAGTCTCCAGGCCCTTAATCATCGTAGTTGCTCTTTGAACTTTTCCCAAAGTCTCAAAATCTTTTTTTCTAATGTGGTGACCAAAACTGGATACAGTATTCCAGGTGTGATCTTACTCAAGATTTATAAAGTGGAACTAATACTTCACATGATTTTGATTCTATGCCTCTGTTTATACAACCAAGGATTGTATTAGCCTTTTTGGCTGCTGCTGCACATTGTTGGCTCATGTTTATGTGATCATCCACTAGGACTCCAAGGTCCCTCTCACATTTACTGTTTTTGCCAGGTTTTGCCTAATCTGTACTTGTACCTTTTTCCTTCCTAAGTGTAAAATCTTGCTTTTCTCCACATTAAATTTCATGTTGTTGGATAAGGTCCATTGTTTAAGTCTGTCAAGATCTTTTTGGATCCTGAGCTTGTCTTCTGGGGTGTTGGCTATTCCTGCCAGCTTAGTGTCATTTGCAGATTTGATGAGTTCCCCTTCTATTCCTTCATCTAAGTCAGAGGTGTCAAACTGCTGGCCCATGGGCCAGATGCATCATAGCGAAACCACGCCCACCCCATTGCTGGCAATGGCAAAAAAGTTGTGATACATGACGATATGTCACGTGACGTTGCACGTTTGACACCCCTGATCTAAGATGTTTCATCACTGATGTATTCATTGCACAAGTGGATATAAGATAGTGTGCTTACTATTCATTATTACTGTATAGACATTTTTTTTAAAAAAAAACTGCACAAAGGTCATGGAAACTTTACTTTTACAAGAAACTACTCCTGCCAATGAAATATGCCAAAAAAATCCTATCAGCCCCAAATGAAGTAGTCAAATAGTCAGTATTTCATAAGTGCAGACTTCTTTAAACAGTTTTTGAAAAGTGTTTTTAAAAACAAAACAAAAACAAAGGTGGAGCTGGGTATTTCTTGAATTAGTTCAACTTCTCTACAGCTGTTAACCAAAAGCAGGTGCAGGGGGAAATAAATGCACATACGGAGATGAAGATATTTGGCTGCAATGTTGTAAGATTAATGTCTTCCAAAGCATCTTCCATCCTTCTTTTCTCCTTTTTAATATAAATTTTATTAATTTTTATAGGGTTAGGGATGTGATGGGATCAGGGTTGGGATTGGGATTTGGGTTGGGGTTAGGATTAGGGTTGGGGTTAGGGTTAGGGTTTTTCCAAATAATATTCTCAATATTTAGCAAACAGCATAATGTCTGGGTTCATGTATTTAACAAGAAATACTTGACAATAGTTAATTATCATATACAATATGTTAACTAATCACTCGATAGTCTTCTTCTTATTAATATATATTCAAGGTTACATATCACATTCCTTTCTCTCTAGCTCATGTTTCTAGCAATTGATAGAAATTATCCCATGTTCTAAAATACACTGAGTCTTCTTTCTCTTTTATCTTTAAAGTCAATCTGTCCATTTCTGCACATTCTAAAATTTTCTTAATTAATACTTCTTCAGTTGGTAAATTTTCATTTTTCCAGTGTTGGGAAAATACAATTCTTGCTGCAGTTAGTACATGTAAAATTAAATATATACAATCTTTCTCATAATTTGCTCCTATTATTCCTAACAAAAATAGTTCTGATTTAAAGTCTATTTGTTTTTTAGTCATTTTCTCCAACCATAAATGTATTTTTACCGAAAATCTTTTTGCTTTTGGGCATGTCCACCAGATATGGTAGTAGGTACCTGGTCTTTGTTTGCATTTCCAACACTTGTTTGAAGTATTTTTAAACATTTTTGCTAATCTCACTAGTGTCATATGCCATCTGTAAAACATTTTATATATGTTTTCTTTATATGCTACTGCTTTAGTTAATTTTACATTTCTTTCCCATAACTTTTACCAGTCTCCTATTTCTTTATTATATCCAAAGTTCTTTGCCCATATTATCATCATTTCTTTAACTCAGGCGTGTCAAACTGCCAGCCCGCAGGCCAGATGTGTCATGGCAAAACCGTGCCCACCCCATTGCTGGCAATGGGGAAAAAGTCCCGATACGTCACGCGACGTCACATGACATCACAGTTTGACATGCCTGCTGTAACTCGTTCTTCTTCCATCTTTAAGTTTAACAGAAATTTATAGAGTTTCTTAGTTAGCTTTTCATCTGTTTTTAACAGTATCTGAAACAAATTCTGCCTGTTCCTTATAGAATCCCATTGTTTTAACATCTTTTTCATATCTCGTTTGAATTTGCAGATATGGCCACCATGATAGATCAATACCTTGTTCTTGTAGGTCTTGTCTGTCTTTCAATTTTCCTTCATTGTCCAAAATATCTTTATAAGTCACAACTTTGTTGTAATTAATTAAATTTGGGTAAGCGAAAGCTTCCATTGTTGAAAGCCATCCACGTATCTTAATATAAACTTTTGCTTTCATTTTTCCCCCATTCTAAAAGAAGTGCATTTCTTATAAAGTGGTTTTGAAAATATCTATGTGTTTTATTCTTTATTTTTATTACATTCGGCAACAAAACAAAACATAACAGAGGCATCCTGATGCTCTCCAAATGTAGCTTACGATAAAATTTGGATCAGAGCAAATCTCAGATCAATTTGCAGTTCCCCTCAAAGCCTGCATCTGAAATTTGAATTGCATCTTGCCATCTTCACATCTCAAATTCAGACCAGATCTCCAGATAATTCGCACTCTGCTACTACATCTTTGAGTTATTTTTATAGTCTATTCTTGATTACTAGCTACTTTATTAAGGCTGAATGACTGCCAATAAGATGTCACAGAATAATATTTCTCACTACAGTAATTAATTCTAAAAATGTAATATTCAATTCTCACTTTACGGACAGTAAGTGAAATATGCCACCTGCTGCCTAAATCTATTACTGCAGCAGAACAAACTGATCTGTGTATATGCATACACACATACACAATTTATTCAGCCACCTATCTTTCAACAGCGACTCTAGATAATGAAAAATCAACAGTAATTGTTAAATAGCGGGTTCTTTGGTGCAGGAATGAAGATGTGGAACAGAGTACAGGATAACTCTTTGTTTATTTCGTGCTGGAACTGTACTGGGGAAATGTCTGCAACTAGCCGCAATATATAGTCTAGCCCCTAGGCGGCAGCCAATAGGTTTGAATCAACCATTGCCACCTGGAGATAGCCAATTGCAGCACAGGAGACTTGTAGTCTGGGGGAGAGCCGTTAGCTGCTCCAGCAACCCACGTGGTGTTTCACAAGAACCCAGTACATAACACCCCTCCCCTTTTAGATCAGACTATAATAACACCAATTAGTCTCAACAATTGTCAAGACTCATTACCCAAACACACTAAAGTAAAGTGATAATAATAATAAAAATAATAAAAAAACAATGTAGGTTACAATGAGATTAAACAACGTCTCAATGAACAGGCTTCACAATTTGCACTATTAAACAGTTACAACGTAGCACTAGTTTCTGTAGTCTAGTGGCAACAGGATTTACAACAATATATAGCTCTTTATTTTACAATGTAATCTGCAAGATATGAAGGAGGCTTGTGTGCCCTAGAGGAACGTCTTGGAGTTCCCATCACTTTGTGGTCTACCAGCTTACCCAGTGGGCTGGGTAGACTTGTGTCCCTTTGTGCTCCTGAGTCAAGGGGATTCGATGCACTCTGGCTGGCCTCTCCAGGTTGGCCCACCCCAGAGTCAGACTGTTTGGCAGAGTAGGCACAGCGGTTGCTGAAGTTCTGTTGGCTTGTTCCTTCAGGGGGTCCATGTTGCACTTCAGAGCTCCCCAGTTCTCCCTCTGGTTGCACCTCAGTTAAGAAGGAAAAGTCCTGGTACTCCATGTGAGGGCTGGCTTGGCCACAAGTTTGAGGAACTTGGAGGGACTTATAATTGTCCTCTCGCAGCTGGCCATTGCGATGTGGCGCATTGGGTTGCTTTTGGAGTTGGTTAATTTCAGGTTCTTCTTCCTCAGAGACTTCTTCATTGCATTTGGCGTCCTCACGGTGGACCATTTCTTCGAACCTTGTCAATTTGGCGGGTTGTACAGTTTGAACGGCGCCCCCAGCAGCTTCTTCGGCCATCACCTCATCTTTTGCTTCAGAAAACGTTAAATTTGGCCTAGCAAATAGTCTATGCTGAAGCGTTCTGTCCCGTAGGCCACAGACGAGCCGGTCTCATAGTCGCTCTTCTAAATTTGAAAATTTGCATAGGCGTGCGGCCTGCCTTAGGCCCGCTATGAACTCCAACGCTGACTCCCCGGTTGCTGCACTCTTTGGTCGAAGTTGAACCACCAAGCCATTTCAGACATCTTGGGCTGGAAGTGCCCGGTTAGCTTCTTTTTGAGATCTGCATAGGAGACTGCTTCGATTGGTGTCGGTGCAAAAAGGTTCTCGGCTAAATCAAAGGTAGCTGGGATGCACATGCAGAGTAGTGTTGCAGCCTTCAGTCCTTTTTCCATGATCTGATTGGCTCTGACATAGTTTTCTACTTGTGATAGATATGATGGCCATTCCTCCGGGTGTTTCACGTTGAATTCTCGCATTTTGCCAACCTTCAGCATTCTTTCTTGCTGGTTCCTGTGTTCTTCCAGATCCTGCTTCAGGCTCATGGAATGAGTCCACTGAGCACGAGGTCGCTAGCGTAGCTTGCTAGCTGACCTTGAGAGAGGGGAGGAAATGCCTCTTCCCTCTGGCGTATGCTGCCTTTCGCTCGTAGACTTCAGCTCTTTATTCGGTGAAGCAGGATCCCATCCTCGTCACCACTGTTAAATAGCGGGTTCTTTGGTGCAGGAATAAAGACGCAGAACAGAGTACAGGATAACTCATTGTTTATTTTGTGCTGGAACTGTACTGGGGAAATGGCTGTAACTAGCCGCAATATATAGTCTAGCCCCTAGGCGGCAGCCAATTGGTTTGAATCAACCATTGCTGCCTGGAGATAGCCAATTGCAGCACAGGAGACTTGTAGTCTGGGTTGCTGGAGAGCTGTTAGCTGCTCCAGCAACCCACGTGGTGTTTCACAAGAGCCCAGTACATAACAGTAATAACAAAACAAGCACAATTAATTTTAAAAAATAATAACCACAAATAATCACTATAACACAAGCCAGAGATCTAAAATAATTCATTCCATTTTTACAATCAACAAGATAACTGTGACAAAGCCAACCAACATCTGAGCTTGCCTAATATCCAGCCCAACCACCTGAGGGACCTTACAGAAGGCTAATAGGATCCTGGCTGTGGAATGGATTTCCAAGAATGGAGAAAAAGGCCTGGTCCATGTCATATGTATTCAGACAGCAGGATAACTTGTTCAAGGATGTGTCCTTTTATTTCTCACAATGAGTTGCTCTGGGGCTAGACAAAAAGGGTGCTGGTGGTCTCATGCAATCTGCTGGATACTCCTTTTTACCCTTGTTCTAGAAGCTGGGGTGGATATGCTAGCTCAGGAATTCTGGGAGTTGAAGTCCACAGGTCATAAAGGGGATATGGTTGCCCATCCTTAGTCTAGAAGGAAATAAGATGTTGGAAGCGAGGAGAGGCAAAAATTCCCACTAATAAGGAAATGGCTTAATCCCAGTTCCTAGACTGCCTGAAGTACAGGTAGGCCTTGATTTACAACCACACCCGAGCCCAAAATTTATGTCGCTAAGCAAGGCATTTGTTAAGTGAGTTTTGTCCCATTTTATGATCTTTCTTGCCATAGGTATTAAGTGAATCACTGCAGTTGTTAAATTAGTAACATAGTTGATAAATGAATCTGGATTCCCCATTGACCTTGCTGGTCAAAAGGCCGCAAAAGGTGATCACATATTTATGCAACTGTCATAAATATGAGTCAGTGGCCAAGTGTCTGAATTTTGATTACATGAACATGAGGATCCTGCAATGATCATAACTCACTTTTTCAGTTCAAACAGTCACTAAACAAAATGTTGTAAGTTGAGGACCACCTGTAAATTAGCTCGCCTGCTCAATGGAGACAGTGATGTGGTGTCTATGGGCAGGGATCTAGTCTGAGATCAGTGCTGTTTGCCTAACTGTCCAAATATGCAACTTTAATTCTTCTATCAGTGTGGAACTACTGTACAGTGCCAGAATCATTTTTAATATGCCTCTTTGACCCATCAGAAAAGTATGCTTGCATGAAATTTAAAATTCTGCAATTGCCGCACCTTTTTCTGTTACAGTATCAAGGACATTTGGTAATACTGTCCTTATTGTGGTGGTGCAGTGGTTAGAATGCAGTACTGCAGGCTACTTCTGCTGCCTGCCTGCTGCCTGCAGTTTGGCAGTTCGATTCTCACTGACTCAAGGTTGACTCAGCCTTCCATCCTTCCGAGGTCAGTAAAATGAGGACCCAGATTGTTGGGGGCAATAATGCTGACTGTAAATTGCTTAGAGAGGGAGGTAAAGCACTGTGAAGCAGTATATAAGTCTAAACGCTATTGCTATTGTTCTAATGTGGAACAATTTAAAGAAAGCAACTGGTGGATTCCCTGAGATCCAAGGACTGATTCTCAGACTGATAAGGGTCCAGATAACAATTGTATACTATAAATGATTGCAACCACACAAGATTGATTGTATCAACTAACTTGGTCATGACTCTGATCCACAGGGCTGCTTAAACTGGAACAGGAGTGGCCTCAACAACTCTCAGAAAGAGTGCTAATGACTTGATGACTGCAAGGAACATAAATCCATCCATTCCATTCAGTCAGAACTGAAGAAGCTTCTTGGATGGAAGCGAAATATCTTCAAGGAAAAACAAAGAAAGTCCAGTTGCTTCTTGAAAAAAGACCTTTGGGATGGGGAGAGGAGTGCTAAACATACTTGCTGGGAAATATTCCAGAGCCTTCTGGAATCCATCAGTTTCTGGGGATAGACATTTTAATAAGTCCCACAACCTACAGAGAGGAACAGTCACTGTAAATAACAAATTTGGAAAGTTGTTTTGAATGAAATCAAATGATTTGCCCTTGTATCTGAGTTTTATTTTCTTTGGCTGTCAGCAACTTTCCATAATCCTACAAGCAGAGAGTTTCTCCGACAGTTTTGAACCAGAGAATCGGTTTGAAAATTTCTGCCTGCATTCGGTCACTAAATAATCATCTTCTTGTAAATGGGATTAAATTCTAAAAAATAAATATATAAATAGATTGCCCCCACCAGTACTATGTTTTTGAAACCTTATAAACAGGCAAGCAAAATGTTGTCTATAATTAAGCCACTAAAATATTGGTTTGTTGATCAGCAGATGGCGATATTGACTAGTTTTTCAAACGGTAACCAAGACAACTCTAGAATAATCTATTTCAGGCATGTCAAACTGCTGGCCCACGGGCCAGATGCATCACGATGAAACTGTGCCCTCCCCATTGCCAGCAATGGGGAAAAAATTGCGATACGTCACGTAACGTCACGTGATGTTTCAAGTTTGACATGCCTGATTACGGAACCACAGGGGTGAAATTTCTGATGCAGTGTCACAGAATCATGGTGTTTTAAGGGTGTATTTAAGCCATTGATTCCAAAGCCCTGCTTACTATCCAATATATGTATCTGATATTAATTGTCTGGTTTATTTTATTTTATTTTATTATTTTATTTTATTAATATGTCCATGGACTAGTACCGGACCACAGCATGCCAGCAACTGGGCCGCACAAACAAGCAAAGCCCCATCTGCAAGATGCAGCCAGCACACAAAACCACACACCCTCCAGTCTGTGGAAATACCTCTCTCCACAGAAACAGTCCCTGGTGCCCAAAAGGCTGGGGACCTCTGGCCTAAAGTACCTGTGTTGAGACACTGTGTGTGGCTATATAAATTGTTAATGGACTTTGGGACATATGAGCCAAAGCCAATGATGTTATCTGAAGACAACCATGGATATTTTCTGTTCAACAACAAAACGATATTTCTAGATTGGGCTCTATTGCATTGAGGACAAGTAATTAAAAAAAACCCAAAGAAATAATGTCATCTGGAAAAATAAAGGCTGTGCCAACTATTTTTAATCAGCTTATGAGTTATTCAATATATAATAATATAAACATAATGCTCCATTTGGATTCATAATATAATACGCAATTACCAATGATTTTCTATCATATTAGTAAACTCTATTCCTGAAGATGCTACTTCAAAACTGGACTAAATTAATTATTAGTGACATACAGTTGTTTAAGACATATCTGCCAGAAGCCACTACAATTTACTCAAAAATCTTACTTTTCCATTAGCTCTCTTCCATTAGACTTGTGTTCATCTGGTTTTATCTAGTCTAGCCTTCCTTTTTATATTATTAAGGTTTTATATTTCTATAGGTTTTTGTTGTTAACTTTTCAAATGAGGAATGAGAATTGTTAATGGAAACTTGTTAATAGTAATATTGACTCACATTAAGTAGAAAAAATAATAGATATTATAAATTTGCCTAGTTGAACTGAGGCCTATAAGTTGATAGGCATTTGGTAGGACAGAAATTAAAAATAAGCAAATTTTCATCCCATCCAGTTGCATAATATTCAACACAGATTTCTTCACTGAGTTTACAAGATGTTCATTGATACTGATTTTGTACTTAATGTTGAACTTTATTTCATGACAGTTCTACCATATAATAATAATTGCAGGACAGCTGGCAACTGACTATTGGGCTGGAACTACGAATGTAACTTAGGCAGTAAAAGAGAGCTTGAACTATCTCTTGGTAAGAGTGGTCAGTTACACTACAGTACATATGAGGCTAGCTAAGGAGAAGGGAATGAGAGCCGGTTAAGTATAGTGGCCAAGACACCAAGCTAGAAACTGGGAGAGCATGAACTCTACTCCTGGACTAATCACTCTCTTTCAGCCTGAGAAGAAGACAACAGCCTTTTCACTTCCAAAAACCTTGCCAAGGAAACTGCAGGGAATAAACATACACACACACACACACACACACACACACAGAGAGAGAGAGAGAGAGAGAGAGAGAGAGAGAGAGAGAGAGAGAGAGAGAGAGAGAGAGAGAATGTAATCAGTCAATATAATCTCTTGTATATTCGAGAGACAAAATGCTTTGGGACCATAACTTCTAGAATTCATTTCCAACACAATCAATGGCCAGAAATTTTAGAAAATGTGGCCCTAGCTCATTTGGAAACCTCCAAATTAGGATGCTCTTAAAATGAGCATAGGACTGCAACCTTTATATTTCTATGTGCAATTTTCCTAGAGGAAGGAAGGAAGGAAGGAAGGAAGGAAGGAAGGAAGGAAGAAAGAAAGAAAGAAAGAAAGAAAGAAAGAAAGAAAGAAAGAAAGAAAGAAAGAAAGAAAGAAAGAAAGAAAGAAAGAAAGAAAGAAAGAAAGAAAGAAAGAAAGAAAGAAAGAAAGAAAGAAAGAAAGAAAGAAATCACTAATTAAATAAATTAGTGGCCAAACATAATTTTTAAAAACCCATACAAAAATAGAATAGGACATTGAAACCATGTTTGGTACTCATTGGTGTATATTTACACTTCAAAACTATGAAAAGAAAATGTGGCAAAGCTAACTGATTTTTGCATAAAAATGGACTTCAAAGCTCACTTGTGTCCCTGTTCATTTTGTGCTGACAGATTTCCAGTTGAAGGTGATTGCCTCTGATTACCTAAGGCTATTGTGATAGCATTTTCATCTACCGCTTTTTAGAAGGCTATTCATTGTCTTTTGTTGACCACAACAACCAAAACAAAGCCTTTGCAGTACAGGCACAAGTGGCAGGTGTAATTGAAAAACACACAAAATCTACTAGATTTTCATAATGCTGTGAACTATGAATAAGGCAATGAGATCTCTTCAATGGTCAGATATTTATTGTTACTTTGAAGCTCCCACCACCACTGGAACTGACCAGAAGCTAACACCTATTCTTTTAAATAATTATTGGATTAGGTTTTCTCATTCACTCTATTATGTGTATTATCCTACTTGATGTTATAATTAGTTCTCCAGAAAAAGGGGTGGACAGGAGGAGGAGAAAGAGGTTTTCATAGCATACACTACTTGGGTTTTGTAATATCAGCTCTTTGAAAAGAACTTTAGTTCAGAGAAGGAGGCAGAAATAAAATGGCAACCTGTGAGCTTTGGTTTTGGACTCTTTGATATAGTGCTGATTAAGACTTATTAAAATAAGAAAATGGTATCACTTGTAGATCTGTTACTTACCAGGAGAGGGGGGAAAGATAGGAGTCTCACTTGGAAGAATTGGAAAAAAAGATGAAGCATCATGGAGCCAGTCCTGGCTCACAGCATTCACAGCCAAGCAGCCAAAAACAGACGAACTTTTCCTAGTGGTGGCACAGTGGCTAGAATGCAGTATTGCAGGCTAATTCAGCTCACTGCCAGGAGTTCGATCCTCATCGGCTCAAGGTTGACTCAGCCTTCCATCTTTCCGAGATCGGTAAAATGAGGATTGTTGGGGGCAATATGCCAACTCTGTAAAACCACTTAGAAAGAGCTTTAAAGTGCCGTGAAGTGGTATATAAATCTAAGTGCTATTGCTACAAAAGGAAACAATAAGAACAAGCCCCATTTCCCATCTCTAAAAATTTTGAGGCTCTTACAAATAGACTTACAAGTAGAAGTAGAGAAGCAGCAATAATCCGTGCTTTCTGTTTCTCTTAGAGATGATGTAATAGATTGGTCTGATTTCTGGGCCAACCCTACCCCATCATTCTTCACTCTCCAGGTTGCTCTCCCATCTGAAAATGCAATTAACTCTGCACCAACTGAGCCAGTTCCATCTGTGAGCTCTTGCCTCTCGCAGGTCGGTGCCCTTGCAAAGCAATGTTTGAAACAGCCTAATTTGCTGTAATTGAAGACCACCAGAAGGATCAAATCAGCAGTGGAGGTACTGAACTTCAACTGACTTCCCTATGATAACGGCTCAAAACCCTATTTTTTCTTGGAAGACAGCTAGCTGGAAAGTGAAGAACATACTATATATCCACTAAAGGCACTACCCAGTGTTACAAGTGGAACCCTCAGAAGATTTGAGCATAAACCTACAAAGGTTGAGCTTACACACTCAGTTTGCAAAGAGAAATAAGATCAGACTAAGACTGAGTGCCACACAAATCAATCCAAGTGCAGATGGATAGCTATTTGTTTTACCTATTTTTACAGAAATAGCTCTGTCTAAAGACTCTATTCCCTTGATTCACTTTTCCGTGACTTCCCACTACTTAGCTACTGCAAACTAGAAATGATGTTAGTCCTGTGTTTTTGCCATCCTCACTTCACAGGTCCACAAATTCTGCCCTAGTTTAGTATACATAACGAAATATATATATAATTAATTTAAAAAGAATTGAGGTGTCAGTGCACGTTCTGTTTCTGCGTACAGTATTATCTTGATTCAGAAACTTCAATATGTTGCTTTAGTCATGAAAAACCTATAATGCACGGACAATATCTTGCATTTTGGACCTTTTGGGATGCATCTGATCATGTTCTGGAAGAAAGATATACCTCCTGTTAATGAATCATGCTAAACAAATTGTTGCTACACTGCCGACAATCAAAAACAAAATCTTAATGAGTCATTTGAAATTGCCAAATTCTGTGCTGAAGGGAGATTTTGTCTGAAAACCCCATATTATACATAAAGTGTGGGAGAAGGGACATTCAACACGGTGACTCAGAAGCAATATCTGAAGGCAGAAATTGCTCTTCACCTTGTAGGAAAAGAAATCTGAACAGTCTTATAAGTTTCACTGAAAGAAGCCGGAAAACTAAACAGCATGATAATGCAGGATCTTCAGAAGAAGTGTATAAATAATCACGTAATTGTAGATGCATTTTTCCCAAGATATTGCTGATTAAGGAAATCTCAAACAATCAATAAAAAGAAATACCTACAATTAATGTATTACCTTGCACTCTATAGTTTATAGCCTTTACACACTATCCAACCCAGAAAACCAGAAGGAGCAAATAATTTGTTACAATGCATGTAAGGTCTAGATAGAAATAGTCTTAAATGAACTTATTAAAAAAGAACGAATAGTTAGAAATATAATCTTGTTCTTTAGAACCTAAATGTTATGCTTATAAATAAAAATATCATAATAGACAATGGTAATGCAAATCAAAGATGCTAATACTTACATTCCATTAAATTTCTGCTGATAGATCTATCCCCCACCACATTTCTAGAAAAACATCTAAAATGTTTTCAGGTGGGGGGGGAATAAAGGTCCAATTTTAAAAAATGTTTTTTGTATCTTTTATCTCAGTGTGCAATAAAGTTTGTCTAAGTACAAATGTAATTCTTTAGTGGCAACACTGTAATAATATTCCTTTCCTAAACATACAACATAAAATATAGCTTTTAGTTAATTAATAAAAAAACATATTAATAAAAAAAGAGATCACTATAATGTCTGGCAGTGCCAAAAAGCATATAACACAATTCTAATTACTATTGTAAAAAAGAGTTTGAGCCTGCAACTGATTGACTATGCCTAGTAATGAACTGATCTCTAGATTAAAGTGCATGTTGTTTGCTTTTATTTGTAACTCATTTGTCAGATTAACTGTGCATGAATGAGTTTAATACCAAGGCACCTAAGACAGCTAGACCCTTACCAATCCGTTATATTTAAATTTAATTCTAAATAGATATTTTAATTTATTTAAAAGTTTATAAAGTTTACTTAGCAAAATATCTTCATTCAAAAAACAGATCTTGCATCATTTCTGGGAGGCATTATCACAGTATAGTTATCAAATACAACTTACTCTACCTCATCTCTCTCTTACCTTTTCCATATATTCATCCATCTATTCATTTGTTAAAATTTGGACTCTTTTATAGAAGTTGCATCCATAATACACTCTGGCTAAAGTATTGTTTGTACACGGAAAAATAAGTATTATTTTTAAGAACTGATTCTAATAGCATGAATTAAATATGAATGATCACTACAGTACCTTGTACATGAAGATCATGTAGTGCAAAACTTACGAAATAAGCATTCTGTTGACTTCTGACTCTTATAAAATACAACACAGAACTCCTGTCAAAAGTTGAAGTGAACGTTTAATAAATTGACTAAATTAATACTGCAAATAGCATTATGGGTGGCTTATACATCAAAGAGAGCTTGTGAAACATGTTTTTTCATCCCTGTAATTAAAGAGATTCTGGGGTATATCTATGGGAGTGAAGTGATATTTCCACAAAGAACATCAGCAATAACCTAAACATTCAAATGCAGTTGTTCCTTAACATACATCCATTCATCTATTATTGTGGCATTCAAATGTAAATAAATAATCTAAATGCTGCCATAGATTATTATTTCTGCCTTAGCTGTCAGTTAGTTAAATCATCTAAAAGACCAATTATTTTGATGATGCACAGGTTGGAAAGCTGGCTAAAACAATTGACTGTTGGAATTAGGTGGGGCTCTGCCACAGTGAGCTCCTTCATGTCAATTATAATAAGGATAGTTCACATTTTGACTTTGCAGCATCTTTTACATTTTTAATGTTCATTAATTCATTCAATCTATTCCAAAGTTTTATTTTTTAAAAAAACAAATGTTTGGCTCATGAGATCCACAGAGCAGAACCTGACTTATGGGATTTCCCTGTTGGTATCAGAAGACAAAGAATCAATACTTGCCCTAGAATATTGAGTGTCTTCAGAATTTCATGGATTCTTTTTTTTTAACATGAACCTGTTTGTTTATATAGCTACCTAATAAGCATACAGCTCATTAGAAGAACAATTCAGGATCCAAATTTTAGAATCATTTATTCATGCATCAGTTTCCCCTATATTGATTTACTGAAGCCAATAGATGCTTTTGATCATATACCATGAGCTGTACTTCAGGTAAATATTCCCCTTTTGTGACTACACATGCATATAGTATATACACACGTATAACAATACACAACCACATAACAGAAGTT
The DNA here is from genome assembly GCF_964194415.1 of Vipera berus. Taxonomy (NCBI): domain Eukaryota; kingdom Metazoa; phylum Chordata; class Lepidosauria; order Squamata; family Viperidae; genus Vipera; species Vipera berus. The sequence goes on along the minus strand of NC_138202.1, from coordinate 249,320,138 downwards.
ACCCGTTAACATTTATATATGTAATGAATTCCACTAAAATACAGTATTTCCAGACGTCATATCCCTCCAGAAGGGGCTTTTATTATGGTCACAGAAGTTTGAATGGTGTTAATTATTCAATGCCATGTGAATTTAGCTGTATGCTATTGGATAATAACTCTCCAACACAGTTACTGTACATGGAACAGAAATTCTGAATTCTATCTGTTGACATGCATGCACTAATAATAAGCCATTGTTTTAGATACATTTCTATCTTTGTCCATGTTAATTGATAACCATGCCAACATTTCCATTTGCATTTTTGGGTTCCCTGTATTTGGCCATCATAATCCATATTTTTGTATGGTATGATATTCTGCATTTTGATATTTTGTCAAAATATGTTTTTGTTCCCAAATAGCCATTATCTCTTTATTTCATTTTACAGTCAGGAATCCTAAAGGATTTTGAGCCCAGGAAGGTATTTCCTGGTATTAAATCCTATTAATTTTTCTCAACTTGCAGGAGAAAATAATGCAATAAAGTCTGTAATAATTTCATACTAACTAAAAATTAATCCCATTCACCTCAGTTGGATTCACTTCTGAGCAGATGCATTTTGGACTGCATAATGGAATACCTACTGTAAATTTGATCACTTCTAGCAATAAATTCTTATCTCCTTGAACAATTTCCCTTTCTTAAATAATCTGACAGCAAAAGCATCATAAATACTCCTGTACAAGTCTATTATAAAGCAAGAACCGTTAGTGTAAGATTCAAAAGTGAAGTATGAAATAAAAATTTATATAAGATAGTTGTTTTAAGATATTTAATGAAGCATTTTATTTAAAGAGGTGGAAAATAACATCATTAACAAAAGGATCTTAAGTCCTCTAAGGCACTTTGGAAGAAGATAGTGGCAAAATAATTCCAGACTGCTGTTAAAAACATTTTTAAAATTATTAAAATGGTAGATAGTTTAAAAATGAAATGACAGCCAATGACAATCAATGTTTCTAAACCATACAATCAAGATTTTAAACATTATTTGTTATCGGTTACTTGTACAAAGTACAATCACATTGTAAATCCAGCTTACTAGCTATATAAAATTCCTAATTGTAGTAATCTACATAAAATCATTTTAAGTGGCATCTGTTTTATACTGGAATACAAAGGCAAAATAAGATCTTTATTTTCAAAGAAATAAATAGTATCACCCATAAAAACTATTTCACTCTTGTAAGGACAGAAAACCTGCTCCGTATTCTGTTCACGTTCTTTTTCATAGCTATGATTTGTACTGAAGGAATTGTTCAAGAATCACGCACATTTTCAGAAACTGCTTTTTGACTAATCATAAAATAATCAAATATATTATCTGATTAGATTGTGATTATTTAATATAATTTTATCTTTCTAAAACATGATCATGATAGAATTTGCTCTGAAAAAACATGATTAAAAATGTCCTTGACAAATGTTAAGCATTTCCCACAGAATATATAGTTAAGAATTTGTTTTACATTTGCTCCCTTTATTTGATTTTACTGTATATGGCTATCAATAGCTTTTTGATATTGTTGTTGTTGCTTTCAGGAGCTTGATGACTGATGGTATCTGCTAATACTTGCAACTGGAACAGAGTAGTAAAATGAAAGTGATGCTCAAAATCTGTTTTCAGGGAAAATATTCCAGAATATATTGACTTTTCATTTCCTCTGGATTGAAAAGGATTCAGAGGTATGTCTTACAAGAATAAATTCAGATAATTTGATACAGCCAACATTTCATGATTCCTACCTTTTCCCACTATGCACTGAAAGGTGTACTAAAACAAACTCAATATTTCCTGGTGAGGAAATAGAATGTGGTGAGCCACTTTTCAAGAACATCTCTAAAGCATTCCCAAATAGCTCAGCATTCACTGAAAGAATATGATAGTGGATATTTGACACTAGGTCAATTATATGTGCTATATATTCTTACTTATTGGGGATGGGGGGAAGTATAATGATTCCTTCAAGTAAAGTTTCTGATGAACAAATGGACATATCCAAGTAGTACTTGGATTTTTTTTGCCACTGTCTTCTTCCAGAATATTAGTCTTAGAGATCCTACTATTAATGGTATTATTTACCAAATAGTATATACTGTTGCAAATCTATTTTTCAATTTTTGTCTTAACATTAAATATTCAAAGTTGATTTGCAGCAGTCCTTTTTGCTTAATGACATAATTTGACAGCTAATAAATTTAAATCATTTCCTGTTTGGCATGTCAAAATCAAAACAACAGAGAAATGTAGCAAACACAGAGTTTCCAAAATTTCGCAAAGTTAAAATTTGCATTACTGCAAGTCTACAAATTTGAGATTCTCTGACAGCTGTAGAATGCAATGGGATAATTGGTTTTAAAAAAAGGATATTTGTCAATATTCTCTTTGGACTACTGTATTAGGATGCTTTTCACAATTGCATCATAAAGTGCTCCTTGCACTTTTTAAAATGATGCTTAAGGTGTTGCTTATTGTTTGAATTTGCTAAAAATGTAAAAATATAACATTAAAAGAATGCATGGCTTTGTATAAAATTTTGCAAATAAATAAATAGATAAATTATATTTTGAAAGGGGGGGGTCTGATTACTAATTATATACAGTAGCTGATGCTACATTTCCTTTGGAAGCACCCATTAAAAAAACTTAACAAATAATACTTTCTGAATTTTTACAGAAGCTCTGGTAAACTGAGTACAAGTTTGCAATGAACAAAGGTGGAACGAGAAGTAGGCAAATGGATCTACATTTAAAAATTCCTCTCCAAATAAGGAGAAGGCTCAGGATTGCCCACATGTTCCAGAGAGTAGCTCCCCTCAAAAAAGACTGCAAATTATAGGCTGCAGTGAGTTTAGAATTGACAGAATAACCAAATTTGCCTAAGCTGGGTTTGAAGTCTTCAAAAGGACACAGAGTTTGCATACTTACTGTTAAATAGTGGGTTCTTTGGCGCAGGAATGAAGACGCGTAACTGAATACAGGGTAACTCATAGTTTATTTCGTGCAGAAACTGTACTGGGGAAATGGCTGCAACTAGCCGCAATATATAGTCTAGCCCCTAGGTGGCAGCCAATAAGTTTGAATCAACCATTGCCGCCTGGAGATAGCCAATTGCAGCACAGGAGACTTGTAGTCTGGGTTGCTGGAGAGCCGTTAGCTGCTCCAGTAACCCACGTGGTATTCCTCAAGAGCCCAGTACATAGCACTTCCTTTCTTAACCAAAGAGATTGCTTGTTGAATATTACGAATCTCCAGATTGACATTGAGTGAGTCTCCTTCACTCCTTAGTGAAAGAAATTTTGTTTAACTTTAAAGACTGTAAAACAGTTTTTGGAATAAACAGCAAAGGATGATTAAAGCGTTGATTTTGAAAAATTAGAAATGGACTAAATCTAGTTGTGTCATACACACATGCACAACACACATTTTGAAATCAAGTATAAGAAATCTTCCCATTGGAAAATGCTGTTGATCAGAAAAATATGATTAGACTTTGAAGGTTAAACAATAGAGGGAACAAGAAATAATGGAAGATTATAATTAAAAGGCCCACTAATACAGAATGAAGCAAATTATTCTAACTTGGGATGAATTTAATGATATTTGGGGTCAACGCACTGAGAGATTACTTTAAGATTGCTTGTTATTAACAAGTCTGAGATTGAATGTGGATTAAGAAATGACATATAACAAGAAATGACATATAACAAGAACATTGTGGATAAAATGTTACACTGGATATAGAAATGAAACCTACAATTAAAAGAGGTACACAAATAACAAACATGAAAAGTGATTTGAATATCTTTTTCATTTGGAATTTTCAAATAAAAATGAATGAAATGAGAGGAATGAAAGTTTTGAAGGATTTTGTGAGATGAGACAAAGAAAAATGGAAAGAAATCAGACCTTGAAACTCTATTCAAGGGCAATAAATATCAAGATTGTTAAAAGTAAAATGAAGCAATATAAGGTAGGATTTTCAGATGAAGTTAAATATATATATATATGTTGGTATTTCTAGCAACTCTTAATGAATTTTTGATAACCAGAATGAAATGATGAGGCCCTAAAGATTCATTTATGGGTAACAGATTAGATAGGGAAAGAAGAGATACTTAGTTATATTTTTAGAGAAAATGATAAGCTATTGTGTTAAAAATAAAGGAAAGGAATATAAAGCTAGCTTCTTTTATTAAATATATAGATTGTTATTTCTTGTAGTCTTAATGGACTTTTGATGACTAGAATTAAGTGGTGAGATTTTAAGAATCAGTTTATAAAGAAGTGAGACATGAAATTAGTGGGGTTTTTTGTTAATATTAGAGAAGATAATAAGCTTTTGAAATCATTTGCACTTGTCACGAAGAATGCAGTTATTTATAAATATATGTTTTTCTTTCTTTTTCTTTTCTGTAATGTTACTCTTTTATATTTTTCTTAGTTTGTATCCATTTTTTATCTTTGTAATTGTAAACCTTAATAAAATTACTATTTTTAAAAAGAACAAATAATCCTTTATAAGTGACAGGATGAAGTTATGTTCAGGGGTGGTGGTCCCTCAGTAGTAGAGAAATTATTAGTAATAAACTGATAACTGGATTTTTAATTCAAACAGGATGTTGTGATATATTAAAGCAACAAAGCTGCTTTCACTTACCAAGAAGTAATCTCCTTGAACTCAGTGGACTTATTTTTAGGTAACTAAATCAACATTTATTGTATTAAAAATATTCTTTCCTTCTTGTGATGCCATATAATGGGAGCTAATTAAAAGGAAAACACACCAAACACCACCAAACTACAGGCATTTTTCATACAATGTACTATAAATTTAAAGCCTCCTATGACCATCCAATGGAGAAAATTACCATTTTAAAATATTATCAGGAGCTCAAGATCCCATAGGAAACTTCTTTCTGTTGACCAAGTCTACATCTCACTTTTTAAAGTGTCAAAATTCCTGGCTGCTAGCTGGATCCCAAGGCCTCTTTTTTCCTTTTTATCCTAAAAGGGCCATGTCATTCTTACAGAATTTAATCAGTGGCTACATACAGGAAAGCAACACTGCAGCCTTTCTGATCGTTTTAATGAGGACCCCTGGCTATTCAGTCATTGAAATATAATTGACTTGCTCTTCTCTTATTTTCATAATAGACACTCCAACCTCAACCACATTTATTTTGCTATAAGAAATGTCAAGAAAGATTGGAAGTTTTCAGAGTGTCCCCATTAAAACTGAAAACATGCCACCCTGTCTTTTACATGAGTTGCAGTCATTTTATAGCAGACTCATTATGCAGATAGCTGAAGCATTTGCATCTCCTATTGCACATGGAACTAAACTTCAAATGCCAAGAAAATAAGCACATGGAAAATAATGTATTCATTATGGGATTGTGTTTGTATTTCTCTCTGTGTGTGTGTGTGTGTGTGTGTGTGTGTGTGTGTGTGAGAGAGAGAGAGAGAGAGAGAGAGAGAGAGAGAGAGAGAGAGAGAGAAAGGGAGAGAGGGAGGAAGGGAGGGAGGGAGGGAGGGAGGGAGAGGGAGAGAGAGATGATTGGAATAAACCTGCACCTGTTTGCACATGTATATATTTAAATAAATTTCCAATACTTCTAAAAAAAGTTGGCATTATTCTAGAATATGTGGTCACCAAGAATATTAAAACATGCACTGTTCTTTTAAAATAACAGTAGAGAATTTTATTTAAAATCTGGAATATATGCTCCTACTAATCAGTTGTAAATCATTAATTTAAGAATGCCAAATCTACTGACAAATAATAGATAGTGTCAAAATCCATTTATATCATATTCATAAATGTATGTTTAAAACGTTGTTCCTGGATTCTGCCATCTCCCGAGGAGGAGGGAACGGATGTGTATTGAGCCTGTATTAGGCATTTCAAAGGAAAAGAGAAGCCTTTTGAACTGGGGGAACAAAAGGGAGGGTTAGGGTAGGTAGCATCTGGCTTGTGTCAAGGAAGAGAGCAATAAACATAAAAGGTCCTAAGTTCCTTTTTCCCACAAGAGGGATGATACGAGGTAAATGATGGGGGTCTGACCAAATGGGGTTAAGGGGGGGTGAACCGGGAACTCTTTATAAGATTTTAGTTTGTAGAACAATATTAAGTCCTGTCTTGTATTCCTACAACCAAGCATGTCATAGTAAAGATTCCTTTTGGACTAGATTTGGCTCCAAAAGTTTTGTCTTCCTAAGACGTGGTTTGGGGTGGGTCCTGACAGATAGGCTATAATGCCATGCAACTGTGTGCCCGGCTTTTTAATAATTAAAGTTTAATATTCTAATGATTCATTTTTAGATAATTTCAAAATATTAGTCATACAAACCCCGGGCATTCATGATTCACTTAAAATATTAAATTGGACTAGTATATTAAAGGTTCCTTAATTGCCTGGACAATGAGAGCATGCCTTAATTTCTTATCTTAGAATGTCAATGGACCTTAGCCTCCTATGACTTACACAACAAAAAATAATATTTAGAATTTATTCAACTCTAGTATGTTTGCATAGAAAAAGATTGTCTAGGATAACATTAAGGACAATGTTTATTTAAAATGCATGTTTTTATAATGTCCTATACCCACTAGGTTTGGGGAAGAAGTAGCGCAATTATCTATCTATCTATCTATCTATCTATCTATCTATCTATCTATCTATCTATCTATCTATCTATCATCTATCTATCTATCTTTGTATTTATTTTACTTAGTTACTTATTTAGTGTATGGCAAGTAGTGCACTATATAAATGTGATTGTGCAACAACAATGAAAGTTTTCAGAGGTTAATATTATCTTGAGTTACATACCTAGTACAAAGAATCTGACAGTTGGACAATGCTAATGGATTATCAGTAGCCTTATTATAGCTTAAAGATTGATCCTACAAAATTGGAGAAAGATAAATATATGGCCCCATTTATTTAATGCATTGAAGACTTGATTAAACTTGCTACCTGAGAGGTCCTTGGTGCTCTCTGAGCTCGGTTGTTTTCTTGTTTGGGTAGTAATTTGAGTAAAGAAATATCTGCAAGAAAACAACCAAGCTCAGAGAACCCCAAGGACTCCTTGTTTCAACCATAAAGCTATAAATATTCTCCTTTATTGAAACTTGCCACCTACGAGCAGTTTGCCTATAAACATAGAGTTTGTGTGGATTGTGTGGATTCATGTATACAAAGTACAGTTTAAAAAGCATGATAGCCCTTATAAGTGTATTATTTGCATAATATTATATTAGATAATTCCATATACAATTGTAACTTTTTATTGTTCTAATACATATTCTGTTATTTTTTCCTGTTTTATTCATGAAGTTGAAACTCAAATACTTTGGCCACCTAATGAGAAGGAAGGACTCACTGGAAAAGAGCCTAATGCTGGGAAAGATTGAGGGCAAGAGAAGAAGGAGACGACAGAGAATGAGGTGGCTGGATGGAGTCACTGAAGCAGAAGGTGTGAGCTTAAATGGACTCCAGAAGATGGTAGAGGACAGGAAGGCCTGGAGGAACGTTGTCCATGGGGTCGCGATGGTTTGGACACGATTCGCCACTAACAACAAATTACCTAAATGTTTTAATATATTACTATTTCAAGTATGTGGACTAGTATGTAATCTTAAATACAATTAGGTGTATATAAATTTCAACATTTTTCACAAAATCTACTGCTTAAGTCAGATGCAGGCACGTTCTGATCCATAATTTGGATTCTTTACTATAGAAGTGTTCCCTACAAACGAACAGGATTAAACTCATGGAGTATAATAATGGATGGAATGCTTGGCCTTAGTTAGGTGTCTGTTCCTTTAAAGCTATAAACTAAAAGGATATTGACCTCTTCCCTCTACTATGTGAACTCTAAAACTAGCTACTCACTCTGGAAAAGGCTATCATAATATTTAATACATTATCAAATTTGTTTTAATTGGATGAGGATTCTAATCATTATGCACTGAGGTAAATGGCAGAATTATTATACTTAGTAAGTTCAGAGTAAGTTCATCTCACTGAACAAAGTAATTTATATGCACTTAACTGTGGAGTCCTATACTGTATGTATCTGTACGGAAATAAGTTCAAGAGAGGTAACTTCCTACACAAAATTAAGCATGTAGGATTGCAGGATGAGTCACCTTCAGCATGTTAATAGAGTTGGTTTAAAAAAATAATATTAAACAGAATACATTTTAATGAAGACTAAAGACACAGGGGAATAAAACTTTATTATAGTGCTATAAACAAGCTGCTATTGTAAATAGCCATTTGTAATGTAAATATATTTTCTTTTTATGAGTATTTCTCCACTTGGATGCACTTTTCTAGGAGTAAACCCAATGGGAATTGTCTAGAAGCTTTTTCTCTTCAATGTCTAGCACCCACTAACTGCTGGTGGTTCTTTTATGTTGGGTGACTGCTTTTGTGGCTCTGCTGTTGAACAGTTCAACAACTGGTGCTTACTTGCCAGTCCTTAATTGCTTACTTGGCTCAGCTTCTTACATAATACAACCAAGATGTAAATGGTGTGATTTTTCTTTCAGGTTTTGACCCACATCATATTTTAACTCCCTGTAAACCGCCCTGAGTCCTCAGGGAAAGGGCGGTATATAAATGTAAAAAAATAAATAAAATAAATAAAATTATTGCTCCCACCATCAAACTCCCTTGAGGCTGATCCACGAAGACTAGAATGGTCCCTGCAGCACCACCCTCCTTTGTTCATGCTGGGGTATTTGGTTGCTTCAGCAGTCTGCAAGGTGCTCTTCAGCCTTTCAGCTACCAATACTCTTGCCATAACTGACCACAATATCCTACCAATACACCATCATCTTCACTGCCACTTCACCATCTCCTAACGTTTAGGCAATCGGTCCTTTAAGGCCTTTCTGTCTCATGCAAACCAATTCCAAGTAAGTGACTATATTCTGGATGAAGCAATACATCATATTGTGATATAACATAACATATTGTGCAAGGCAGAACAGAGCCTTGGTGGAGCAGTAGGCTAATGCCTCCTTAAGTAACACCAGCTGCCTGCAATTAGTGCAGGTTCGCATCCCACCAGGCTCAAGGTTGACTCAGCCTTCCATCCTTCCGAGGTAGGTAAAATGAGGACCCAGATTGTTGGGGGCAATAAGCTGACTTTGTAATAATGCCGCTTGGGGGGGGTGAAAGCCCTAATAAGCAGGCATATACATAGAATGAAGGCTATTGCTAAGCACATTGGTTTGTGCTTAAAATTGTAAGCCGCCCTGAGTCTTCGGAGAAGGGCGGGATATAAATGGGATTTAAAAAAAAAAGATGCTTCAAATTATCTATCCGAAAACAGTGCAGTTTCAGAAATCCTGACTTTCTGCACTGCTTTTCCTGCTAACTATAAGGAGTATAGATGAATGAATTATCCATACAATAGTAACTGGTCTTTGTGTAGCTCTTTGCTTTATAATCAAAGTATTTGTTTGTTTTTATAGTCTTTGAGTACAAATTGATTGTAATATAAGTGTTTTAGAGTATGAATGGAAGATGAGTGAGAAAATGTTGGAAGAGGCAGAAAAGTGGACACCAGTGGGAGGTTAGGAAAATGCAGACAGAAGAATAATCTGGAGAAATGGGTCAGCTGGAATGCTGAAAATCAAAATGGATGAGAGGTGTCCAGTCTCCCAAAAAGAAGATAAAATGGATAAAGAACCTCTTTTTGCTACAATTTTGCTTAAAAAATCTTGCTAAAAACTACAGAATACCTGTGACATTTTTTTAAAAAAATAGCTGGATGTATCTCAACAGAGAGTTAGGCGGACCATTCAAAAACATTGATTGTGCTAAGCTTTGGTGCTGATCTCATGCTTGGATAGTTCAAAGAGCCATCTTGCAAGACTCTGGATTATAAAGTGGTTAAGATCACTGAAACAGAATGGTATCTTGATTTATGTGCTTAACTATTCTGTGCACTGCACGGAAACAGCAACAGCAAGCAAGGGATCCACTGAGTGTTTCTTATTTTCTGTTGTATTTTTTCTGATTGGAAGACTGATATTCTTACGAATGTATGGAGTATTATCTTTCTTTTTTTATACCATGAGGACAGAAAACAGAGAGATGCAGGCTTTCATCAGAGTACTGTGTTTTCCCGAAAATAAGACCTATCCCGAAAATAAGCCCTAGTTTGATTTTTACATGTGCGCCTAATATAAGCCCTACTCCCAAAATAAGCCCCAGTTAAGTCCCTGTCCACTCCATCTCACTGTCTGGTTGCATGAGGTGGAGCAAGGCGCACAGTAAAAATCAAGCTAGGGAAGGGTGGGGGTATAGAGCTGCCCTACGCACTCCGCAATCACTTACCTCAAGACCACTGCAGCCAGGCCTCCCACGTCCCAACATCTGCCTCACCTCGTGACAGCAGCACCAACAATCTCACCCAGCAGGACTCCTATTGCCACCACCACCGCCACTCCACTTCTTCTATGGCCACTTGCCACCACTCATGCACGTCACCCCCAGCTCCCATTTTGCCTTCAGGAAAGGCCTCTGCAGCCGAGAACAGAGCTCTGGGTTGACGTGCACGTCTTGGTATGGGGCTGTTGGTGCCACTGCTGCGAGGTGAAAAAGTGGAAAAAATAAGACATCCCCTGAAACTAATGCCTCTTTTTGAGGCAAAAAAAAAATAGAAGACCAGATCTTATTTTTGGGGAAACACAGTATGTTCATGGAGAAAATCTATGTGGTCACTAGAAGTTGAAAATGACTCAACAGCACATCAATCAATCAATCAGAATATGCCATTTCTTTAACAAACATCATTTGACATTTTGGATTTTAAACATTTAAGAATATTTAAGAATATTTAGATACTCTTAATAAGCTTGGAGAGAAAGAAAGATGCACATAAATTACTGAGTAAAGTCTTTGAAATTACCAACATATTTCAGAAGGTGATTGATTTGTGTTAACAATATGCTGAAATCTCTCTTAAAGCTGTAAAACAGGCTTGTTTTTTTAACTTTATTTTCAATAAGATTACACTTTTTTAAAAAAATACTTTGATCGAGTATTTTTAAACTTGTTCTCATTGTTATTGTGCTGTGATAGAAGTGATCCCCCATTCTCCATCACTTTGCAGTAATTTTCCTTAGCTAGTTCATTTCCAAACTGTAAAACCTTACTCCAAAATTCCTTCTAATATTCACCATTAACATGTTTTCTATTTTATTGTTGTTGTGCCTTCAAGTCAGTTTTTGATTCCTGGTGATTGCCTGGACAAGCTCCTGAAATATATTTGTCAAGATTTTGAACATGATTTTTCCCTGCCTTCTTCCTAGGCATCATAGAAAGTGACTTGCTCAAAATAACATAACTTTTTGCCAGTTTTCTCTTTTAGATTTGAAACGGCCACAAAGAAGAAGGAGTCAAGCTATTCTCCAAAGCACCTGAAGGCAAGATAAGAAGCAACGGATGGAAACTAACCAAGGAGAGAACCAACCTAGAACAATGGAGAAATTTCTTCACAGAACAATTAATCAATGCAACAATTTGTCTCCAGAAGTTGTGCATGCTCCAACACTGGAGGTTTTAAAAGATTGGACAACCACTTGTCTGAAATGGCATAGGCTCTCCTGTTTGAGCAGGGTTGGACTAGAAGACTTCCAAGGTCCCTTCCATCTCTGTTATTCTGAATTGAGAGCACACTTTGCATGCCTTGGTCAATGTTCAGTACCAGACCATATTGATTCCTTTGTATCAAGTCCTATAGGAGCAGCCAATGGACTTTTCCACAGTATCTCAACAGCAAAATCCCACACAAAACTGTCTGAAACTATCCCTTGATGTTCATCACTTCTGCCTATCTCAAAAGGGAAAGAATACTCTGAGCTATCCCTGCCTACCAGCCTTCCCTCCAGCTAATCTATATGAGATTATAAAGAACAGCATCCTGTTCAAGCTACCATAGTATTGAAATCTCCCCCACTCACACAAAAAGGAAATAACTGCACATTTTCCAGTATAGTGGCTGGACAGTGGCAGGGAAGGAGATAAATTCTAAACAATGCACACAGAAAGAAATATGTGATGCTGGCATAGGATGCTGGCATTCTGAGGGTAAGGAGAGAAACAATAATGGCTTACCTGAATCTACCAGATAGGAGATGAGTTGAAGCAACAGTTTTTGTCTCCTGGAAGATGTGCAGAATTTCAAAGTATGAAAAACAAAGATGAGTTTTGTAGCTGTTTCCTATAAATTTGGACAGAATCAGAAATAAAGTGACTCAACTCATAAAAAGGAACAAGATTGTGAAAGCAGTCAGGTCCAAGCCAAAGCACTGCTGGGAAGCATTCTCCATCTCAGGGTTTCCAAGGTGAATAGATCCCCACTGATCAATAGCAAATAACCACTCTCAACCTAGAAAAATTAATATTGAATTGTACTTAAATTTAAATACATACATTTATATATACATATACATATATACATATATATACATATACATATACATATACATACACACACACACACACACATATTATTCAGTCTTTATTCAGGACACAATGCTGTCACTGTCTTAGAATGTATAATGGCTGTCTTTTAATGCAAATGAAGCACTAGGAAATAACAGTGTGTCATTAATTACAGTTATGTAGTCTTTCTCTTACAAAGTTTTGGGGGTAAATTCTTTACTCATTATTGCCATGTTCATTTTTTTCTTTTCAGGATCAGTTTCATTGCTGTATTCCGAATAGAACTGTTAACCATTTTGTTGGGATGTGTGTTGTATCCCACAATGAGAAAATCTGTTCTTGTGCCAAAATAGCTTTAGTATGTATTCCTGTAAATAACAACACAACTGCGATAGTGACTGAATAATTCTGAAACATCACTGAGATATATTTAATATAAATTGAATTTTTAGTCTTCCTTCATAGTGGCAATTTGCAGACCCTCATTTTCAGCTTTTTAAATCAGAGTTTAGCTGGCCTGTGCTATGGTTTGTACATCATATGGATTTAAAATCATTGTTACCAATGCCACTATCTCTTTTTCTTGCCAAAGGCATTAAATAAATATCATCTTATAATGAACTGTTGTACTAATAGATTACTCTTTTTGCTGGTTTTACAGGTAAAGCAGAAGACAGAATCTGAAAAGATTGTTTCTAATAAAAGATGTGCCAAACCACTGTATTCTTCTGAAGCTTTCATTCTAATAAAAAATTCATTCTACTGAACTTTAGGTACATGAGTTAGAAATATTTTATTCAAGGATTCACTCCATTAAACATTCGAAAGCACTTTCGGGAGGGGTCATAAAATATTTTGTGAACCTTCTGTTTATCTAGACCACTTTCAGTTATCTAGAATTCAACCAAATGATGGTGTACACTACTCTGGTTACCAAATTACTTTCTATAATAATATTCCAATTTATCTAAATTGGTCCCACCCATGTAGTACAGGGGTGTCAAACTCGCCACGTGACGTGTTGTGATGTATCATGACTTTTTCCCCATTATCAGAGCTGGGGTGGGCACGGTTTTGGCATGACGCATCCAGCCTGTGGGCCAATAGTTTGACACCCCTGATGTAGTAGATTTCCTGCAACAAATCATTAGGCTAAATTGCATCAGAGATGAACCCCAACTCTACATTATCTAGCTTCAGAACATAGAACATAGAAAAAAGGGATCTTACAGATCAACTAGCCCAATCCTAATCTACTATTACTGTATCCTAACACATAGTCATCTGCTTAAATGCCTCTACATAGAATGCAGCGGTACCCAACCTTTATGGTTGGTGGCCCGGTGGCCCGGCGGGGGGCAGGGACAGAGGAACTGGCCTCTGCAAGTGGTAGGCCATTGAGGGTATGCCTGCATGTGCTGGCACACGCAAGTTGAGCTCTGTGAGCACACACTGGCCCACCCACACCAGCCTGCCACTTGTTGGAGTTGAGCTGTGTACGCACATGCCGGCCCTCAGGCACCAGCCTGCTGCTCGCTTGAGTAGAGCTGCGCATGTGCGCACCAGCCCACCACTCATGTGAATAAAGGTGTGCATGGGTGAGCCAGCCCACTGCTCTCATGGCCCGCTTCCAAACCAGCCATGGTCCAGTACTAGGCTGTGGCCCAGGGGTTGGGGAACCCTGAGTTAATGCATCAACACCAGAGAACATTTCAGACAAATGAGGACCAATCTTCCTCCCCATTTTCTTAACTGTAATTTATTACTGTTATTAGGCATATTTATTGTTCATGGTTTTATTGGCTTTTGAGGTTGTAAACCACCCAGAGTTGCCTCAAAGTGAGATGGGCAGCAAACAATTCTAATCAATCAACCAATAAATCTCTTCCAGATGGGAAACAGTTTGTGGTACAACCGGATCTCGAGTAATGCTTTTGTAACTTTAAAGGCCATGCCAATTTAAGTCATCAATATTGGACTACATAAGCTAATAATTTGATTCAATTTACATCAGACATGTCAAACACAAGGCCAGGGGGCCAGATGTGGCCCGCGAAGTGGTTTCATGTGGCCTGTGAAGCCATCCTGGAAACAGTGAGGGAACGGCCCCCACTGCCTTGGCCCTGGCCCAGAGACCCTCCTTCTGCCAGAGACCCTCAGATCTGTCCCACTCCGCCCCAGGCCCCCCATAGGCAACCTTGATGAGAACAATGTAGAGCTGGCCACGCCCACCCATTAGGCCTTAGGCATTCTAGCCATGCCCACCCTGTAGGCCACGCCCACCCTTGCCATACCACCCGGTCCCCTGAGGGCAACCGCAATGCTGATGTGGCCCTCAATGAAATTGAGTTTGACACCCCTGAGTTATATAAACAATAAGGGGTGATCATTTGAAACAACACAACACTAAATAAGATATATCATGGTAACAGAAAAGATAACTCATATGTATAACAATGTACTGTATGATTGATAAAATATATAGCTATGACAAAATTTGCAATCCAATACAAATAATTTACAAAAAAAGATAGAACACTCACAGTATCTTTAATCTGATATTTGGTATGCCTTCTTTACCACAGATATTATGTCATATTTCTAGAAACTGGAATTTTCCATCAGTCAGTTGATTTCTTCTCTATCATACACTTGTGAAGTTCTGTATATTTTGGCTCAATAATATTTATTGATTCAATTTAGTTAGTTAGTTAGTTAGTTAGTTAGTTAGTTAGTTAGTTAGTTAGTTAGTTAGTTAGTTAGTTAGTTAAAGGACCACTGAAGAGATCCTCAGTGGGCTTCCTCCTGGCCACATTATTCAGTCTCAATTATCCACCTTTCCAGCTGAGTTCAGGTATTATCCGAGAGGATTTAAAAAAAGGCAGAGGAACCATTAAGTTGCTATGAAGTTACTGGGTCTTTTCCTTGCTCCTGTCCCTACTTCAGGAGGACAAATGAGGAGGCAGCAATAATTTGGCTGAAGGTCAGGAGGTTTCAGGCACCGAATGCAGGCCTTCTGCTGGGGGTGTAGCCTTCAATATGTGCCATCAAATGTTGGCCGATGATGCTGTAATGCTGTGCCTGCTGGGGCTGATTTGATCTCAGTGCAGCAAAGATTATTTGGCTCTTGATTACTGAATATGTCATGCAAAGCCACTCAATGGGAATTTTATATCTGCAGGGTGCTTTCTCCCCACCTTATGTTTGAAGTGCTTTGCCAGCAATATTGCCAGCAATGAAAAATTAAAGCTAAGAAGTAGCTGTGCACAGAACAGTGGAAAGAAACCAGCCATAGATCTGAGAATTTCAAAGCAGCTACCCAACAGTGAGGAAAGGAATGGGATTAGAGCAATTTGCAATGATACTCCCTTTTATAGTTCCAGAATCTAGCAATCCAGCAGTGTTCAATGCATGTTTATTAGAATTAAGTAGTTTAATAGAACTGATGGCTAATAGGGTAAATGATTTCAATTAAAGCAAATTGATAATGTTGAATGTCAGTGAAAGAAGCATTGATGCAGGATTATTTTTTTAAAAATGGACTCTGGCCAATTATCAAAAATCAAAATTTTAAATGTCAATATGAGCAGTGCACATGTTTTATCGATAAGAATGAAAATAGATAATTATGCTATGTTGAATACATTCAGTAAGCTAGGGATATGGAAGCCAAGGATTAGATGCTTTGGAAACCCATGGAATGAATGAACCTTTATTATAAAGTACAACATGTATACATTGAGATTGGCTGTATTTTAATATGAATCATTCAAAGAAGTGGTATTGGTATGTATGTATGTATGTATGTATGTATGTATGTATGTCATGGTAATAAAAACTGAAATATTTTAAAATTAGATCCAACATTTTTTAGTTAACTATCAGAGAAGATTCCAAGCTGATGCATATTTTGAGCAATGAGATTTTTATGCACTCAGGTAGCATCTATTATGATCTTGCTTTTAAGTCTAAAAGGCTCACAGATATTTTATTTCATCACCTCTGGATATGTTTTTCTTTGTAAGGAAAGTAGCAGGAATGGAGGGAGGCCCTATCTTTGTCAGTACACAGAACAATCACAAATAACCAGCATTCATCACATTGTATAAACTAGTATGCACTTGAGCTTTGTCATAGGACAGACAACATAAGAGAGCTCTCCAAATCAAGCCAACCAACTTTCTCTTTCTGACAGCTGTTAGCTGATCCATCCAAAACAATTTATGGGACTCAACTTAGCTCCTGGTGGACAGGTGCCTATCTTTCTGTTTCTCTCCAACAAAGTCATAAATTCCACAATCATAAGTTACGGTAACAGTAATTGCATATCTGAGCTAGAGCTAGAGAAGCACTGAAAGGAAATCTAAATTGTTTCCCAATCAATTAGAAAATTACAATAATCAACCTAAAGCTGTTTACAGAATATAAGAAAAATACAGAATTCTGCATTAACCAAGCATGTTGTTTCTCTATTTCTACAATTTGAAACTATTGTGAAGTATAAAATTTAGTAAAAGAGACAATAGAAAGCAGAGATAGAGACAGACATGGAAGTTTTACCGACGGACCATCTCAAAGTTCTTTCAATCATTATATGGCCAACTCTATTAATATAATCATATATAGTACAATCCTCATATGCGTATAGAAAATTGCAAAGTTCTTATTATAATGGGAGATGGAATGTGAACACACCTTTTGCTCCTTCCTAATAGATCTACCAGATTTTCTATCATCATAAGGAAGTATAATGATTTATACTTCCATGGAGTCATGGCTCAGTGGTTAGAATGCAGTATTGCAGTATTGCAGGTTAACTCAGCTCACTGCCAGGAGTTCGATCCTCATCGGCTCAAAATTGACTAAGTCTTCCATCCTTCCAAGGTCGGTAAAATTAGGACCCAGATTGTTGGGGGCAATATGCTGACTCTGTAAACAGCTTAGAGAGTAAACTGTTTAAACTGCTTCATAAAGAAGCGGTATATAAGTCTAAGTGCTATTGATATTGCTATTTACTAACACAAAAGAGGGCAACCTTATAAAACTTATCAAAGGGATATCGACTTTCTCCTGTTTGCATCTTTTATTCTTTCTGCTGATGCTATGGAAACCTGTCTTGTATCTTAGCAAATTGAAACAAGACAACAATAATAAATGTCATTTGCCAATGCTGAAGTGAAAAGGGCAATAAAAGTATTAGAGTTGTCCCAGTTAACAAAATATCCTTGATATGCCAGGCTGGCATGTGGATTGTCTTTCTTTGGATCATTATTTTTCAAACATGGACATGTCAAGTTATACTTCAATTCCCAGAATTCCCCAGTCAGACTGCAAGAGAGTTGAATTCTGGGAGTTGAAGTCCACACATCTTAACATATCCATGTTTAAAAAGTGTTGCCTTAGACATTAGTCTCCCCCTCCCCTCTATTAACATATCTCTTTATAGACAGTTTTAAACATTATAGACTGCTCTTGTTATCTGAAAATCATTATTTTAGACACATTCCTGCCCACCTAGCAGTTTGAAAGCATGCAAATGCAAGTAGATAAATAGATACTACTTCAGGGGGAAGGTAACAGTGTTCTATGCTGGCCAAATGATTATGGAAATTGTCTTTGGGCAATGCTGGTTCTCTTGGCTAAGCAACAAAGATGAGCACCACCCCCTACAGTCAATCTCAACTGGAAAGGGAAAACTTTTACCTTTACCTTTATATAGACATATTTATATAATCTTCTGAATCACCCTGGAATCAATCTGACAATAGAGTACAAAACAGTACAGGCAGTCCTCGACTTATGACCACAATTAAACCCAAAATTTATGTTGCTATGTGAGCCATTTGTTAAGTGAATTTTGCCCCATTTTATGACGTTTCTTGCCACAGTTGTTAAGTGAATCACTGCAGTTGTTAAGTGAATCTGGCTTCCCCATTGGCTTTGCTCGTCAGAAGGTCACAAAAGGTGATCATATGACGCCAGGACACTGCGACCGTCCTAAATATGAGCCAGTTGCCAAGCTTCTGAATTTTGATCATGTGACCATGGGGGGGATGCTGCAACGGTCATACGTATGAAAAATGGCCATATGTCACTTTTTCCAGTGCCGTTGCAACTTTGAACAGTCACTAAACAAACTGTTGTAAGTCAAAGACTACCTATGTAAAGCTGTTTCACATTATTTTGCATATATTTTCTGCATGTGACTCTTAACAGAGCTGTTCAAGGACTGAACTTTTGGTTTTAATGGGACTGTTCCATTAGTAAGCAATGAAAACTCTGAAGAGATCACAGTTCCATTTGGGATCATTGAAAGATAAATCATTATCAAGGAGACAGAAAAACAGTAAATACAATCTGGAAACAGTTACAAGCCATAAAGAGCATAGAAGCCAATCAATATTTAGAATCAGGAAGATTATGAATCCTCTGTTATAACAAGTATGTGACATCTTAGTACATTCTAATCGAAGTACAGTGTATTCTAACTAGTGTCAGGGTTTTAACAGTTTTCACAGGCTGAATAATGACTAAATCATTTGTGTAATTTACAATCATTTAAATCTTGCCAATAGTTATTTCACATTCGGCAAGCACTCTTCTTTTTTTTCCTTAGGCATATTTCTATACCAACAGATTATTATAAATGGAAGACAGAATTTTTTTAAAAAAAGCTTCTTTTCTGAATTTCAAAAGGTCTTTAAAGAAACTTTACATAAATTCAGATGATGCCTGTCTCGCTTGTAAAGATTTGCTGTGAGAAATGGTTTAGTAACTAAGAAATCCAAGAGAGGTTTTCTATTTTTGTTTCTTTTTCTGAATATTGTAATGATTGGCAATCCAAAGTATATCACATATCTACTCAGGAATAAGTTGCATTGATCTTAGTTGGACTTATTCCCCAGTAAACATGTAAAAATGCCAGCTTAGATGAAATAAATATTTCAGCAAGCAATACAATTCACAGTCCACTGTATGTTAACTTTACTGAAAATGTTCAATCAGCTGGTGTCACTAAATCAGCTTTATTCATTTCCCCACCCCCTCTGCCCCTTACATGACAATAGATCTGAGCATCTCTTATTCCTGGTATGTCTGTATATAATCAGCATCCTTTTGTCAAATACTAATTGCACCTTCTACCACACAGCTGTGTATGTGAAGATCTTTGAGTACAATTTTCATATGCCAGGATTCAAGTTTTAATTTTCTTCTTATCCCATATTCTAGAAAGATTTCACATTAAACTAGAAGGCTGAAGGTCCACCCTGTTGTAACACTCTAATTGTATTGATTAGTAAAGCTTTCAGGAAAGTTGTACAGATCCTGCAGCTAAGACAAATGCCATGAAGGCAGTGCAACCTGGGGGGGGGGGGGAAGTATTACACTAAGAGAAATTTAGTACAAGATTTTGTTGTTGGTATATTGCCCTAATCCTTGTCAAAATAAATAATACATAATCAAAATAACTTCTGGAAATGCAAAATTTATGCAGGCTCACTTTTTTTTATACTTAGCATTGCATACATGACAATGCCATAAAGCACAACAACTCTGAAAGAGGATTCAGTGTAGAAGGAAACCAATTTTAAACACTGATTCTTCTTGCCACTTTTTTCTGTTAAGCATTATTATGCCTTATGTTTCTACAAAGTACACAGAGTTAGTTCTACAGGATGTGGGGTAACAGCTGCTAGGGATATTCTGTACTTCCTACTGAAAATCACACAAAATTTCTTGTTTAGAAGAAAGACAAACTGAACTATGGGTCTGTGTGTGTTCTGTGCGTGTATAAACGTTATTTAAAAAAACAAGTTTTATACTGAAATTAATTTTTGCTGAAAACCATTTATGGATTATAATTCTTCCCGTCAGTTTGTACCACATCAGAAGTTTTGGTTTCTCTTAACATAAGTCTTGATTTCAAGTGATCACAGGTGATATTTCTCAAATAATTGCACTGACTAGGAATAACAAATATAAAGATATTTCTTTAGACGTTGATAAGATGGAAGTAATTAAATCTTTCCCCCTGGGGGGAGATGTAGAATAAATGCTAAAATTAAAGGAGGTGGGGATGGTGAGTGCAGTTTGTCCCTTTCCCCTGGTGAGAGCTGGAGGGCACTGAGTGTGTTGGAGAATGAAGAGGTGTTAGGTGTGACTTCTCTTTGGTAGGGAGGAAAAGAGTGGTGACTTGAAGGCACTGAGAGTGCAATAGCACCTGTTTGGGCTCACCTTATCCTTGTTTGTTAGTTGGAGGCGGTTCCTAATAAAATCAATATGGGAGCAGAGAAAGCACCCATTTAATAATAAAGAGGAGTAAGAACAACAGGAGCCAACTTGGTGGAATAGTCAAGACCCCAGGCTAGAACCAGGAGATCGGAAGTGCTAGTCCCACCTGGCACAAAGAAGGCAAAGGCAAATCATTACTGAAAAATCTTTCCAAGAAAACTGCAGGGACTTGTCCAAGCAGTCACCAGGAGTCAACATAGACTAGAGGCCACATGTATACACAAAGACATAAAGAACAATAAACTCAAGACTTCAGATTGCAAGAGTTTATTTTCTAAAAATAGGAGACTCAGGGCTGATGCTTGTCTAATACCGTGTTTTCTGCAAAACAAACCATGCAGTAAAATCTCTGTAAAAGCTATTTTTAAAAAAATTACTCCCCTCGATAAATGGCTAGGAACATTTTCACTTGTTCAGTGTCTTAAAATGTATCCTGCAACCAAGGCCTCACTCAGATTAAACCAATTTATCTCATAGCTCAGAATTTATCCTACTCTCCATAATACTGCTTTCATATTATGGGAATAAAATCCATTCTTTTCACAAAGAAAGTTATTGGTGGTAATTCTGAAATTCAGAGCACCGGCATTTTACATGTCAGTTTATGTATGTGAAAGACAATGGAAACATTTAACTGACCACTGTGAAAAATTTTCATTTGGCCTTGGACTGAGAACGAAACTAACCAGTCTGTCTGTCTATCCATCCATCTACACAACATTCTCAATTTTACATATATCCTCTCTCTCTCTCTTGATTTACCTTATGCTGCTGAATTTCAACTCTCCACCTCCACCTCCAGCCTATCCTGAGACAAATCAAAAGGTCTAATAATTATTCTATAGTTTATTATCAACAGTGCAATTTTTGAAAAAATGAAATTCAATGCAAATAAATATTTCAAGGCTACGTGGCATATTATTATTTCATTTCCCTCAATAAATTGCAGCTAGAGCAGTACCATCTGATAAGAATCAGATATTGGCTTCTTTTAACTTTCAGTACACCATCATATTTATTTTTATTAGACACCAGTAAGCTGGAAAATCCTGAGGTTTAGGCCTTTAGCAGAAGAAAGGAAAGGCAGGGAGGGCATTATATCAACCATGGGGAGAAAGTCTGTGAAGCAACCTGTGGCCTGTCTACAAACCTTAATTAGTTCAAGAGATCATGATATACAGCCTCTTGAAACAGGACTAAGAATAGTTGTTCTCTGCAGAGAAACAGAATAAGCTTTTGTGGCTTGTAATTTAAGGAGCAGCAACAGGCTAATAGCAGACAAGAGAGGGAGTAGCATGTGGTTTGGTTCTCAGCAGAACAGCAGGCTTCTAATGAGGCCTGGTAGTGGAGAGCAGCTGGTAAACTCCACACTCAAGTAGGAGGCTCCAAGTCCCTTTATGTACTAACAAAAGGCTGCAAATTGCTCAAAGGCCTGAGGAGGGAATGGGAACATGTTCATATGGTCAACTGGGATACACCTTTTACTTTCTTTTTTTTTAAAAAAAAGCAAGGTACAGTGAAGCTAAAGCTTCGTTAAAGAGTGGTTGTTCCTTTCAAGCAGAGAACCACTAGGTGAGTTGCACGTTATTTGCAAGTCTGTGTGGAGCATCTCCTGTACAAGTGCAGTAGTTACAGGTGGGAGCCAGGTAAAAAAAGTTGCATTATTTATTGATTTGGCTTAGATCCCCTCTTTGGTCCAGGACTCAGAATGCCTCTCATGGTCCTTCCTT
The DNA here is from genome assembly GCF_964194415.1 of Vipera berus. Lineage (NCBI taxonomy): Eukaryota > Metazoa > Chordata > Lepidosauria > Squamata > Viperidae > Vipera > Vipera berus. The sequence goes on along the minus strand of NC_138202.1, from coordinate 249,297,598 downwards.
CACTTTATTTCTGCAACAATTCCTGGACAGTAGAGTCAGCTGACAAATAAGAACAGGGCTGCAATCAGCAAAGCTTTGTTTAGAGATATTGTTCCTCTTTGTGTATTTATATAGGAGGTTCCACTTCTGAAAGGATCTTTTAAACCAAGGTAGCAGTTCTGCCTTTTCTCTTGCAACCTGGTGCTCATGTTTCTTTGTTTCTTTTCAATCAGTTCTTTATTAGGACATACATTAGTTAGTTATTTTCATCATTACTGTACTGTGCTTATATTCCTGCTGTGTTTTACATCAAATGACATATTTATTTCAAATATTCTGTGAGTCCCCTACTTTAAACCATTGGACAGACAAGAAGATAGAAAACAAAACAGAAGTTGTGGGTGTCCATCATCACAGGTCTTCAAGAAAAGATTGGACAACCATTTGTCCAGGATGATATAAGTTCTCCTGCCATAGGCAGTGGGTTGGACTAGAAGACCTCCAAGGTCCCTTCCAGCCCTATGATTCTATTCTATTCTATTCTGATTTGACACTATATACATTGTACCTTTATACTACTGCTGCCCCATGCTGATGCCAATTAACTTAGATCCTTATAATTCAGGATCCAGGCCTTGATTTGGCACCAAAACTATATTGTTCACCCAACTTGTAATCTTTGGTAAGAGTGGGATAAGGGAAATGTAACCATCACAGATTTGCTTTAAAAATTTGTTTGTCATAAGATTTCAATAATATTGACAATAGCATCCTTATCAACTTCAGGGATTAAGAAAGGTGGACACCATCTTGCAGTATCCCACCTCCTTCCTAAAGAGTCCCTATTGTTGAGGGAGATATCAACCCCAGAGTTACTCTGGGGTGCCACAGAACTCAGCTCTTTCCCCTTTATTATTTAACATCTACATGAGTCTGCTAGTGAGATCATTATAAACCTGTTTTGTGGTATCTTGAATGTGCCAATGATATCCAGCTTTGAATTTCAGCCTTTTATCTAATAGATAACGTGATGAAGTTTATGACTTGGTGCTAGACACTATCTGTATCTGGATGAGAAAGAATAGACTTAGGTTGAACACTAGCAAGATGGAGTGGCTAGTGATAAAAAAAAAGCTTGTTGTTTCCAGATATGATCACTACAAAGTTCTGGGTGATGTTGCCCTCCTGCTTGAGCATCAGATGGAGATTTCAGCCAGGACATTGTTCACATTTTGGACGTTCTCTTGGACCTATGACTTTGTTTCAGAAGCAGGTAAAGATCATGGTCAAGTATTTAATATTTATTAAAATATTTATGCCACCCAATTCCCAATGACTCTGGGCAGCTTACAATTACATTTTATGCATCAGTTAAGATATTTCTTAGATCAGGGAGAATTGTACATGGTCACTCATGTTCTCATCACCTCATGATTTGACTATTTGAAATTGCTTTATATTTGGGCTTTATATTTTTTAAATCAGTGCATCCTTTATGTAATTTTTGTCCCACAGCAAGTTGGCCATGACAAATTGTCCTATGATGAGTTGACCATGGCAAGTTGGCTGTGGCAAGATGGCTGTGGTGAATTGTCCTAAACCTCCAGCCAAGTCTCTGTTCTTTTATAGACTCCATTTATAATTGAGGACAATAATGCCAAAAGTAAAGTTCTTCTCAGTGTAAAATTATCCATGCAAAATACTTTTGATTCTTGGAAATACTAAATAAATACTAATGTGTATATATCTCTGAAGAAATGTATGCTTAAAAAATTTGTAAAATGTTGAGCAGTCAAAGATTTTACTGGTTCTTCCCTACATCATGCTTTAATATACATGACCATTCTATTATATAATTCATTACTGTATCTTATTTCTATTAGAAAAATCTAATCTTGCTTGGGATAACCCACACTGAAATGGCTGTCAAGCAGACATGTAATAGATATTGAATTACTAATTATGTTTTTATTTAAAAAAACAGGTATCTGAAATCTTTTTATTAACATCCATTTCAAAGTCTATCACAATTAGATTTTGAACATTGTCATGGTATATAACTGATGGGCTGCCAAACAGTTTCCTTTAAAACAATCATAGACCAGTTTTCAGGTTCTCTGAGATCAACCATAAGCAGCTTTCTGTATGTATGGTTGCTATTGCCAGCAGCAAGTCCTTGGGACTTGGCTGTATAAAAACTTGTCACACTCAGGAGGAGCCTCTGAGGCCTGCTGAGGCACCGGCATCTGCTTTGTGTGTGTCTCCATGTGCAAGGAAGCTTAAGTAAGTGTGGGAAAATAGCAACTGCAGACCAGGGAGACCTAACATGTCAGTCTTTCTGGTTCATCACAGACAGATGGAGTAGCTTATAATAGGCCTGGGCCACAGGTCCTCAGGTTTTTTTTTCCTTTCTTATTTTTCTTATGAATAAACAAATAAATATTAGCCAAATGTAAGAAGAAAGCCACTTAAGAAAGATAATCAACTTCACTTGCAGGGACATTAGCTGGAAAATTTAAATAAGTTGGGAATATAGTATTGTTTATTTTGAATTAAAATAAGTTGGGAATATATTGTTGCTTATTTTTAGGGCCTATCAACTCGTATTAGTTGAGAGGAATAAAAAGATACCGCCCATTTATGTCAGTTTTATGTGTGCAGTGGTACTGACTCATTTAACATTGGTATTGTTTTAGTTTAGTTTTTTTCACGAGGAAATATGAAACAATTTCTGATTTTTTTTCATATATATATATCATCCCTCCATGGAATATTGTCCAGATCAATTTTATTCATTAAGGAAGCTCTATGTACCAACTATAGGATCTCTGTTTTGAAAATAATTTTAAGGCATATCTTAGACTTCAATCTTCACCTAGTAATTATTTAACCTGTAGACCACACAATACTTCCCGGGAATGATATATTAGATGAACATTGATTCTGATCATCATTATTCAAATGCACAAATCATAATTAAAAACTGCCAACTTACAGTAATGAAGAACACTAATCATAATATTTATGATTAGCCTAGATGGTATTTAGTTGTGAATTGAGCCTAAGAGTGCAACTTTTTCAATAATTATGTGAAAGGATTGGCATCTATTTAAAGCCAAATTGAAAACTTGATTAATTTTATTCAAGCCCTCCAAAGCATTTTGATAGCCTTGTCTTTGTGTGTCTCTCTTTTGTTCAAATCCTTCTTTGCCCTCCATTTTCCAAAAACTCTAGTTGTGTGGATTAGTCAAGCTACAAATGACAAAAACATTTTGCTCTTTAATATGGAACTTGCCATAAAGGCAGTGACGTAAAGAGGACTGTTCCACAGGGTACTAGAAACATGGTAAGCAAGTTAGGTTTTATCTGTCTTGCTATGAGTAACATGCCAAACTTCTGCTTATTACAGGATTCCTCATAAGAAGCACTATGCTTCTGATGAGCGCAATCAATCTGCTGTTTTCACTGTAATGTAATGTAGTTCATAACACAATATCAGCCCAGCCCAGATCCTGTTGGTTGGTGCGCTCCAGGTTCATTTGATTAATGAATGTCATCTATCTTGATCCCAGGAGTACACCTTCTCTGTAGAATAATATTCACCCAAGATTCAGATGTTCAGAAGAGTGGTGAAGACCTAAGGAGGGGGAAACCTCTTGCTCCATTCTATTTGGTCTGTCTTGCTTGCCATCTTTTATCTGTTATTGATTTTATTGTAATTTCTCTGATTGTTGCAAACTGCCCAGAGTCATTGGGAGTTGATAGGTATACAAGCTAAATATATTTCATTTTGCAATTGCAACTGGAACAGATCAGTGGTGGGATTCAAATATGTGAACAACCGGTTCTCTGTGTGGATGCCGCTTCCGGAAGTCCATGCTGGGCCTGGGCAACAAAAAATTAGCTACCGGTTCTGCAAAAGTGGTGCGAACCAGCTGAATCCCACCACTGGAACAGTTGCAAACTTTCTGATCAAACTGGATCTGTGCAAGTTAGCCTATGTTCAGTTTTATTTTAAAGCTGAGTGCTTTGAAACCTTTTCCCCCAATCCCAGCAGTGATGTGCAAAAATATTGATTCAGTGTACTTTCTCCAATACAGGACTCTCTTGAAATATTTTGTGGCTCCAAATTCCTTTTGCCATGTCTGAAAAGTCAGGATCCCCCTTCATTCTCAGGATTTATTATATCCCATTTACCTCCATTCATATTAAGAGACATCAGAATGTTCTCCAGATCTCAAATAGGCTATGGTCCCTTTAAATATTTATATTAAAGCTTTGCTTTATTTGCATGATCAGAAAAGATATGATCCTATATTGCCTTCTAACCTTGACAATATTCATTTATTTATGTATTTGCAAGATTTATACCCTATCTTTTGCTCAGGACTGAGTGGCATATAAAGTATTCCCCTTCTTCCATTTTCCTTCTGCTCACAACCCTGGGAGATAGTTAGGCTGAGAAAAATGACTGGGCCAACATCATTCAATGAGTCCTGTGGTTGTGAGCATACGTTTCCTTGATGCTAGTCCAATATTTCACTGATTTTCATTATCAAGATGCTAGAATAAAGAATAGAAAATAAAAAGATTCTCTGAAAATCATCAGGGTTATAAGGAAGGAAAACCATTGGTTCATTTTAGGACCAAAAATAATAAAAATCAAAGTCTGTCTAGCTGATATTCATAATATGAATAAATGGTATTGCATAGATTTGATTAATCGAGTATTAATTAATCAGGTAATGGGCTTTGTCTAGAGTTGTGTTACTTACATTGGACTGCATAGAATTCAGTATGAAAACTTAATCGTACTTTGACCCTTCTAGTTTGAATGCAACTAATTAAATCCACTAGATTTTGTGCAAATAATTTAAGCTAGATCCAAATCAATGTGATATATTGCGTCTTCACTTTTAAAAAAATAGAAAAGGATGAAAAAGAGAACATAACTAATTATAATTATGTATTCAAGAGTAGTAGTAGTCAGATCATGGTTACAGCAGCCATCATCTCACATATGTATTATTGTGATTCACTCTACTTGGGTCTTGCAGTGGCCCATTTGCTGACAAATGAGAAATATTTTGGTGGAGTAACACCTAAACTGCGGAAGCACTGCATTTACTTCCATCTTTTAAATACACGTATTGTGTTAAAGAGTCCTAAGTAACAAAACTGAGATGTATATTGAGCTTCCTCTAGGTTGCCATAAATATGAATCAAATAAGGCACCATAGCTTGCTGTAGCTTAAAGGGTTAACAGTTCTACATCTGCCTATATGTGAACTAGCATGGTGGCATGAGTGAAATGTTGGACAAGGGCTTGTGGGATGGGGAGGGGTGAAGTTCTTCCTCAGCCATATCATTTATTGGGTGAGCATTAACCAATCAGTCTTTATAGTCTTATCCTGTCACACAGAAAAGTTGCAGGGATAAAAGAGTCAATAAACAAATATGTTCCTTCGTATCCTGACATACAAATATAATAATTAAAGGATAAGAAATAGGAAAGGTGGAAAAGGATCTGCTTTGTGACCCATGAAAGCTACTGACTTCCCCATTGCCCCAACCTCATTAACAATTCTTTAATTACTGGGGGGGGGGGGGAATGCAATGAAGGCTTGGGGAAATTTCAGTGGTTGAGGAAAGTTCAGTGAGAAAATGAATCCAAAGCTTTGCAGAAGGCCATAAAAGTTTGCCTGTACAAGTGGAAGCAACGGTAGCTTTTTCAAGCAGCTTGAACACACCTGGTGCTTCCAACAAGAGGCGGACACTCAAAGAAAATTAAAGCTTCAAATGAGCTGCTTCCACCTAACAAGCTGTAATTTCTCTCCTTGGAAAGAAGAGAAGGAGAGGTCAGATAGGAGAATCGCCATGGCAGTCCGTTTGCTCTGCCTGAGAGGAGCAGCTCAAGATGATCTACGGAGCGCCACAAGACAAAAACATCATTACCTATAATTACTGTCTACCAGTATCCACGGATTGATAACAAGCTTTTTCTGCCAGTCTGATCTGGCTTTTATTAGGAGAGATGATTACATTAATTAACAAATCAACGTTATCCATATCACACTGGGTTATTGACCTCCAAAACAATGACAGGCAGCTTGTTAAATATAACTAGATGACAACCAAAGATTATCACATCCCAGGATTAATAACAGGAGAAAATAAAGGGATCAGTGTAGCATATTATTTCTTTGGAAGTTAATAAATATAATTCCCTTCTGGCAGATTTCCATTTCTCCTTCCACTTCCCCCCCTCCCAATATTTTGACAGAGGAAAAGAGGGGGGTGAGAGACAATATCTTATGAATAAATAAACAAAAAAACAACCAAATTTCTCTTAATATTCCCACAAAATGTCATACAAACACCTAATTTAGTACTAGCTTGGGGAAAAAACGGTTTTAAAAGACCCTCCACTAAACAGGGTATAACTAAACAAAGAAGAAAATGAACAGAAAGGAAACAAATTTTAAAATTCTGTACACTTCCACTCCAGTTCATTTCAACTTCTCAGGCCCTCCCAAGTCTTTTAAAATCATTTTTGTGATCATTTCTTTTCTCGTGCAATTCTCAGAGGTTGAGAAGGGGCAAGGAACATCATGTACATATGCTATGACTACAGCAACGAATGCATCTGTAATGTTCCTAATGGAGTCAATTAAAACAAACTTCAAAAATAGGAGAGGGAGCAATCCCCTATTTCAGGGTTTCTCAACCTTGGCAACTTTAAAACATGTGGACTTTAACTCTCAGAATTCCCCAGCCAGCAAAGCTGGCTGGAAAATTCTGAAAGTTGAAGTCTACGTGTCTTAGAGTCGCCAAGGTTGACAAACACTGCTCTATTTCCACAGCTTCACCAAAAATGTGTAGGAAGGTTTGTTCATTGTGCTTGTACGCTCATGGTAAATAACAGAAAAATCTGTGCAAAAGAACAATTATTGCATAAAACAATATGAATTCCTACTTTAAGGGTTAAAACTGGATTTCTAATTTGAGGAAAGGGTGAAATTTATTACAGTGTAGCTTTTCCTTTGTTCCCTTCAAATATTTTAAGCTATAATTCTCATGAATCCAACTTGTTCCTGGAAAGACTATTTAGTCTTCATCCTTCTAGTGTACTGTTGATTTGATTGTTTTCCACCTTTAACAATATCAAAAAAATATGTTTGAATTTAGTCTTACTGTGTAAGGCAGGATGATTTGAAGGTTAAAGTATTAGATCAAATTGAGGAAGACCAAGTTCCGACCTATGTTTAGAACAAAAAAATACATTAGGAAATTTTGGACAAAATATCTGTCAAACATATCTGATATAATTGGCATTATTGCGATGTAGAAAATTGAGGAGGTAGAGTTAAGAATACTGCCCTTTGCTGTGGAAGGATTTAAATCAATCATCAATTGATGTGACCAATTCTACAGTATCAGATGAGACTATCTAGTCAGGAAGTGGACACATCTAGTCAGGAAGTGGAGAATGGTTGAAGGGCAGTGGCAAATAGTCAAATATTTAATGTACTCTTTTTTGTTTCCAGCAAGTTTTTGAATTTCTTGCTTTAAACATCATGACCTGTGTTGCCTTTATTGCAAAAGGAATGTCTATTCTAGATGTTCTGAATGACATTTTAATGAAATGGAATGTCTCATTGGTTTGAACAAGATTCATAGTGCCATGCCAACATAGCACCAGTCTGTAGAAACATCAGAAAAACTAACTCCATGACTGTATATGACTTAATTGTGTAAAGCACCTTTTTTGCAAGACATTTTGCATTTTTTTCAGAATTTTGATTTTGCACTACAAACCTTTCTAGGATTTTCTACTAGTGCAATTTACTTTATGAAACTGTTGAGAAAATTGTTAGCAGAAAATCATGAATTAGAGCTGCCAAAGAGAAAAGTATCAATTAGGGCTGCCTTTGTGTACAGTTATTTGAAATTTCTCACACCCTTGCAAAAAAATATGTTTAATTCATTTCAGAATAGATTTTACAGCAATACAGTACAATACAGCTTTGCTGGCTGAGGAATTCTGGGAGTTGAAGTCCACAAGTCATAAAAGGGCCAAGTTTGAAGAGCCCTGCACTACAATATGATTCTTGCTGCCAAGAAGTCCCAAGGAAGATGTGAATAGGATCCAGTCCAGCTAAAACCATAAAAAAATCTCTAGCATATTTCCTGCTATCTCTTGACAAAACCGTCTTTCCAACAAGCTTTCTGACATCTGTAATTGGAGATTGCATCTCTCCTACCACTATGATAACCGACAGTCTGCTTATGTCAACTATACTACACAGTGTATTTATGGCAATTTAAATACCTTTCCTTAGGTATTCACTACAGCCACCCAATCTTTTTAGAACACTTGAGTCATGGACTACTAGAGCATAACTGAATATAGTTTGTAGGTACAAGGGTTGCAAATCAACTTCCAAGCTTCCAGGAGTGCTTCAAATGATCACCTGGTAACACATTACCTAACTGGGACATAACAAGAATGTTAAGCTTGGCTATTTATTTATTTTTGCTTCTTTTGGAATTGAGTTTTAAGTATAGAAAACCTTCCAAAAAATAAATTGCTCCCATTCTGTTCCAAAAACTGCCCTAAACAAAAAGAAAACCCCCAATCTAAGTTGGATTTTTGTCTCCCAATTTCAGTGCTGTGATCTCAAGGTATTAAGAGCTAGAGTGGGGTCCTGTGATCTCAGATAGCAATAGCACATATATACCATTTCACAGTGCTTTACAGCCCTCTCTAAGCAGTTTATAGAATCAGCATATTGTCCCCAACAATCTGGGCCCTTATTTTACCACTCTCCGAAGGATGAAAGGCTGAGTTAACCATCATGCCCCCTTCGGAGCCTGAATCCACTGAGGAAAATGAGCTGGAACCGGAGCTGATGGAGGCTGAAGGAGAGGTGTCTGTGGCTTCAGAGGAATGTGGGGAAGAGCAGGCCGAGGCAGGCCAGGGCCTTTCAGGATTGGGACAGGATGAACATGAGAGACAGAGCTCAGGTGATGAGCAAGGGCCCCCCCACCCGATCCTAGAGTACGGAGAGTAGAGAGAAGGAGGGAACAACGCAGGCAGGCTCAACTACTTGGGAAGAAAGCTCCCCGCCCCTCTCCACAAGGCACACCTGGAGACTAAGCAGATGCTGTGGGAAGGGGGCATTTGTCAGGAACAAATGCTGAATGCTTGGAATTTTGTGTGCCATTGCTGATCTTGGAAACAACTGTCTGATCTCTTGTTCTGTGTTGGAAAGCCTGAAACTGACCATTGGACTGGCTGACAAACTTGATTTGTTGTTCAAAGACCTCGGATTGAATTTTGGCTTCTCTTCTGAAACTGCTCAGGCAAGCTTGTATTTCCACAGACTTGTTAGATTTTGGATGTATGTTTCTTGCCTTGTTATCTACGTGGCCTTGAGTAAATTACTCTTCTAATCTAACTGTGTGTGAGTTGAAACCTGAAGGGGGAACGGCTTGTTCCATACACACACTTTCCCTGCCTGAAGAGTTAAAAACCTGTGAAACTACTTGTAGCCAGAGGCTGCTGAAGGTGCGTGTGTCTTACTTTGTTCTGCGGCTTGCCAGAAACGTGGGACCATTTGGGAAAAATTTGGAGCAAATATAGGGCGGTTTGAACTGCCAGTTGACTGTTTTGCCTCTGTGCCGTGCCCTGGGTCATCACATTAACCTTGAGCTGGTCAGGATCAACCTGCCATATTGTTGGCAGCCGGCAGTCAGCAGAAGTAGCCTTCAGTACGGCATTCTAACCATTGTGCCATCAGGGCTCAGATGGCCTGAATCTATGGATAGTTTATTCCTAGGCCATTGCGTATATACTTGGACACAGTTGCCAAGATAGGAAGCTGATGCTAAACCTAGGCATATATGAGACCAAATTTTTCTATTTCTTCCAGTGCATCAGACAGAAAGTATTTCCTACCTTCCATGTTAAGCTCCCAAGAAGTTTGCATCAGGGTTTTCTTGATGTTGAGCTCTCTCATCATGCACATTGATTCGCCTATTTCATCAGCTTGTTTTGTTTAAAAAATGGACATAATCACATCAGCCAAAATAATTATAGCTGTTGAGGGTCTTCTCCCCCCCACTTTACATAAAGAAAGTAATGGTTAAGCACAGTACTTCAGAAGGTCGGTCAAAACTTTTTCTTTTGCAGTTTGGTTCAAGATGCATTATGTGTGTTTTGCCGTTTACAAATGATTTGTTTTCTTTGATGAGACTGGGAGGTTCTTTCAAAGATTACAATTCACGGTGAGTAAAAGAAAACCTTGAATGAAAATTAAAACTTACTTTTAATTGCATGGCAATTTAATGGTATTTTCAAGCTGTTCACTTCACAACAGCATTCACAAGCTGGCTTAATATGCAGCTATTGTTTTAATGTGATTTCAAGTGCCTCACTGTGTTCAGGCTTGTTAATTAAATGTGGTGTTGAAAACATGTGGCCCAAGTTCTTCAAAACTTCATCAGTCTCTGCTTCATCATTGAAAAGAAGTCCTTGGAACAATGCCAGGACCTTAAATAGAAAACCACTGATTGCAAACCAGGTAGACAGTCATTTACCTGTATGCTTTGTCTTAAAATGCGACATGTTCTCTTTTCCCATCTCTTGTATTCATTTAAGAGTGAGCATTTTCTAATGGAATCTATGGAAGACATCAAATTATTTCAGCCTTTTCAAGAGACATAATATTGTAATAGCCATTTTGGAAAGGTGCTGGGCTTGATGTGGCTTACTTATGACGATCAGTTATAGTTAATGGCTAAAACTAGTGAGGCAAATCAATTCTCCTTCTATCTAAGCAGTTAGCTACTAAGGAAGGTAGTTCACTCCACAGAGCTACTCAGATAGCAGCTAAACTGGATCTCTCCTCAGAAGAAAAGAGCGTACTGGTTTATGACAATGTGGGTTTGAAATGAACTAGAATGCATTCAAGGAAGCTGGTTCCAGGGAATGGCTGCTGCAGTCAACTTGTTACAAACTATGTGTTTTCTTAGCATGAACATTCCTGAACCTCCCAAGCGTGTTTTTTTCAGAAACAATCTGGGCTTCTGTTTGGCTGATACAACTAAGTCATCTGTTCCTTCTTATTGTTACTCCACAAGAGTAACAAGACCCAATCAGTGATATAGTAGCTGTTTTCTGTCTTGAGAGCTTCTGTGAAAAGGCAGAAAGCTGTTATGTCTTTTCTTTATTTATAAACAGAATAAATATACAAAACATAGTATAATTAAGGTTGGCATCACCGTGGACAGAACTGGCAAGGGGACTTGTTATTCCCCAACTCTTTTTCTTTCATTTCTTGATTTGGCCACAGGGGATTAAAAAAATGAAAGGAAACCTTAAAGCCCTCTTTTTCTGGGATGCTTCTGGAATGCTGTCCATTTTGTAGAAACAGGAAAAGACACTTACTGTAAGTGCTCTCTGCACGAACAGTTGACTTGGAGAAACTACCTTTAGATTTATTCCAGGCTAAACTATCTTTTGCTAGATTAGTTTGGAAGGTTAATTTATTGGGTTAGGATATACTCATAGTGTCTTGCACCTGAGCCATTAAATACATTATGCAAACAGAGCCAATACATCAAAGTTGTGATAATAAATAAAATTAAACTGCTAGCAAGCCTAAACATGATCACAACAGATTGTTTTTATTATTAAAGAATATTGCTGCTTTTTCATATTGAAATTGGATTAAAATATTAAAGAGCTCCAGAGGTAAAAGTTGAGTTTGTAAACAGGATTATATATACTTTGCAGGGACAGTACTAGATATGGGCCACCGATCCAGCATTTTGTTTTATTTTGGCCTCTCTCTCTCTTTTTGGCATCAACAATTTTTTAAACATCAACAAATTAATACTCTTTATTAGAAATTCCTTTCATTTGGAGGTGAATAAAAGAGTTCTTAAGAATGGAATGTGTTTGCACTTGGAGAAAGAATTTGACTCTGGAAGACTTTATGATCACATTCACATCTTTCTTGTTTGCTACTGAGCTCTTCCAAGATCTTTTTCTGATTTCCCAATTTAGCGTATAGGGTTTGGGATTCCTCTGTAGTTCCCCAACTAAATAAGGAACTAGATTTGATCCTTCAAGGACTGGAAAAAAATGAAATAGTTAATTATTTGCTGTGCATAAATAAATGTCTCTTTGAGGTTGAATGCTTATTCTTGCTAGACAAGGCCAAACATTCAGACAACGTCTAGACTCCAAACTAAATTCCTGTACTACTTATTTGTTGGCTTCGTTTTATAAGGAAACATTTTTTTTATTCCAATTGTGACCAATAAATCTAAAACTATCGATGAAACTAAAAAGGTATATTTGCACATCATCTTCCTTATTAGAGTGTTGACATCCCAAGTAGTAAGAGAGTGGGAGGTATTCTCTGCCAAGTTTGGGGATTTTTTTAAAAAATAATTTTCAGGAATATATTTCCCATTTTATACAGACAACTTTCTATTGATTTGACCCACATATATCTTTGTCTGGACTGGTTCAAGAGACTCGAAATAAACTCAGCTGGTTTTCATGAGAATATGTTGGGTGGCTTGAAGAAGGGCTATGTGGCATGTCATAAAAATAGCTTTCTCTGTTTTTTCTAACCAGCCAGGAATAAGCTGATGAGAACAAAGACATGAATAAAAACACCTCGACTTTTCATACTAGGACAAAAGATGGTCATTAAGCATACCAGGAAGATTTTTTCATGGCTATAATTACTTATACATTGGAGAGTCACAATTTTTTTTAAAAAAAATCTCTTCATTTATTTAAAATGTGATTTCTGCCATCATTACATACTGTGTGTTATTTTTCAGCAATGTTGTTTAAAAAATAAATCAGCTTTATGTTTCCAATATTATTATAAAAATGCAAATATTGAAAGTTTTTTCACAGAAATAGTCTTTTTGCTTGCAGGAAAATTTTTTTTTTAATTAGTGCAAAAAAAATTTCAGTGGGACGATAAAAACAATTCTATCTTCAGGAAGAAATTTTAAAAACCATAGCCCCAAATTATTGATCTCTGCTTCCCCATTCCCTCCCCAAGTCTCTTTTCTGAAATCATAATGGCTGAGGTTTTTAAGAGATTGGCCAACCATTTGTCTGAAATGGTATAGAGCAGACATGTCAAACACAAGGCCCGGGGGCCGGATCCGGGCCACAAAGTGGTTTCATGTGGCCCGCAAAGCCATCCTGGAAACAGTGAGGGAACGGCCCCCACTGCCTTGGCCCTGGCCCAGAGACCCTCCTTCTGCCAAAGACCCTCAGATCTGTCCCACTCCTGCCCAGGCTCTCATAGGCACCCTTGATGCAAACGATGTAGAGCTGGCCACGCCCACCCAGTAGGCCATACGCACTCTAGCCACGCCCACCCAGTGTAGGCCAGGCCCACCCTGGCCATACCCACCTAGCCCCCTGAGGGCAACCACAATGCTGATGCGGCCCTCAATGAAATTGAGTTTGACACCCCTGGTATGGGGTCTCCTGCTTGGGCAGTGGGGTTGGACTAGAAGACCTCCAAGGTCCCTTCCAACTCTGTTATTCTGATCTTGAATACAAGGGAAAGTGGCATGGAAATAACACAGTAGTACCTGATCTAGTAAGAACAATTCCAAGTAAGCTCAGTTACTTTTTCCCAGAAGAGGATCCCATCAATAAATGAAAAATGCTTTGTTTTTAGAATAATGTGATAGTGAGCTGTCAAGAAAGAAAATGCTACAATCTGCTTTTATCTTAAAAAGATGTAATCACAGAATCGTGAAGTATTTCAGTGTGCCATGTTTCTGGGTACCCAGTTCCTATCTCTCTCCATTATTCTTCCTCATAAAAGACTTTCCTTTCTGTTACATAAAAAAAAGAGCCACAGTCTATGGGTCCCTTGATCACATGTCTTATATTGTCTTTTCTTGCTTCTTAGTTTTCTAGAAATACTTTTCCTACTTCTCAGTCTACGTTAGCCAAATGTCATTGCTTTTTTTATTACAGTTTTATGCACAAAGTCTTGGTAGTTAAAACAAAATGGGAGAGTAAGCAGGGAATATAGAATCTATACACTTGGGGCATAAGCCGTTCGATCAGCCTGGGTTTTACACTAAATATGGCCATAATGATAATATATAATAATACCTATGTCAGTCCTGCATTTAAGTGGACTCTGGGAAAAGCAAAAGAGCCTGGGCATAAGAAGCAAGGACATTTGAATAGTGCTATGCTAACATCTAAAACAATTGGGGAAGAAAATACAATTAGGCTTTCTAATAGAAGAAATCAGTCAGTGGTACAGAAGAAACTCAAGAGGGAAGTGCAGACAAGCAGATGGAAGGTAGTTTCTTTATTGCCGCTCTAGGGCATATCCAGACGGCGTTTTCCCACGCTCTGTATTCAGTGCTGGCCCACTAAACCATAAACGTAGGAAATGGGACAAAGTGGTCTGCTTGAAAAAGCAGGTCCCTTTTCTTGCAGATTTAAAGAATAACTCTTGCAAAGGTAAATCACACAGCTAAATATGAGTTCTGCAATTATCATCACTTTTTCAAGAGATCAGGTGAATAAACAGCCCTGGGGGGGGGGGGGTTGTGTGGGTGGCTATTCATGCTCTCCAAAGTATCATTTCTTCTGTTTCTACTGTTCATACTTTTTTTTTGATGTTGCAAAACTACTGTCCCAGTCATATCCAAAGAGGAAGGTATCGGGTATCATCTGTGTTAAGGATGAGGTAAGATTTATTGATGTTCTGTTTGTTATCTTTATAACAGGCATATCTTATAAAATTGCAAAATAACTCACTTGGATAGCTTCTGCAGGTCTAAATAATGTCTTAGAATGGGATCCAATAACGTATTTTACAATAATTTATTATCCCTAGCTATAAAGGTGCTGGTAATGACCTATAAAGCCCTACATGGCATGGGTCCGGATTACCTACGGCAGCACCTGCTGCCGGCATCAACTTCCCTCCGTCCAGTGCGCTCCCACAGAGAGGGCCTCCTCAGGGTGCCTCCGATCAGACAATGTCGATTGGTGGCCCCCAAGGGGAGGGCGTTCTCTGTGGGCGCACCAGACCTATGGAACCGCTTGCCGGTTGAGCTCCGGATGGCCCCCGACCTCCGCTCCTTCCGGCGCGATTTAAAAACTTATTTATTCGAACAATCTGGCCTGGTTTGAAGGGTTTAGGGTTGGATCTAATTTTAACATAGTTTTAAGCATTGTATTATATTGGGCATGATTATTTAATTCTTTTAACTTCTTTTAACTTTTGTATTTATATTTTGATATTTATTGCCCTGTACACCGCCCTGAGTCTTTCGGGAGAAGGGCGGTATAAAAATTTAATAAATAATAAATAATAATAAATAAACAGGAGGGTTGCACATTTATTACGGTTTAGGAGAGGTTTCAGTTTTCTCCCTTTTTTTCAATAGCTCCTTCCAACTCCTCCCCTCGACATACTGAAAGTTTATTTTGTTTTTATTAGTCACATATGGTTGAGAATCAGGAGAGGGGATTGGAGTAATAGTGATCAAATAGTACCAAAGCACATCACATGGGCATACATCTCCACCCTACCCCCAAGTACAACACTCAGACTTCATTCAAAAGATGAAACAGAATGTCTGATATTATGGAAGCAGGAAATTATTAAAAAATAAAGGCAGTAATTGTATTAATTGTAATTAAGTCTTTCATGGAAACTTGAATTTATCCCAACATCCAGCATGAACATTCATTTACAAGTGAATGATGGTTCATCTTTGCCAGACTGTGAAGTGTTCCTTATTTGCATGCCTTTGTTTCCCCCCCAGCAAACAGGTTTACCTGCCCTTTGCAGCTGGTGTGAGTTGTACAGAGACCTGCTGCCAGCTATAGGACTCAGATCTTAATTTCACTAGTTCTAATCCCAAATCGATTTCTTCATGGAAAGTACCTTCCAAAAGCAAGTGTTGAATAAATAATGTTCAAAAGCAAGGATGGGATTGTGGGAGAGCCCAAAGATGTGAGGAACAATTCTAGTCAGATTATTGGGCCAAAATAATATGAATTTATCATAACAGAGTTTTTTTAAAAAAAAAACATAAAGCAAAATTAGACTCACGCACGCTTTTACTTTATTTTTGCTTCTAAGCAAGGTAGAATGATAAAGTCAGTGCTGCAAGATTTATAAAGAGGTGTAATACAACACAGATTGTAAATAAAGTAGACAGGACTAAGAGGATTGGTGTTTTTTTTTCATTTTATAAACTTGGAAGAATTCTACATTTTGATTCCCTCTTCAGTCAGTCAGTTTTTCCTATTCGCAGTGGCTACACTTTGGGATAGCTAGCCCAAAGCAAGCATGGAGGTGGATAATAAAGATTTGATTGAATGTGTTGATTGAAGCAGCCCACAAACTCTGTAAGTAATGATAATAAAATTAAATGAATTTATGCCAGGTTGTTCCCCAGTGTGGCTGGAGGCTTTCCTTATTTACAACAGTGGCTTTATTAGCTTGCAGTTTCTAGAATATTCCCAAGGGAGCTTCTTCTTCGTTTTCCTTACTTCCCTAATTATGATGTGTCCAGTTATTATTCACTACTTCCCCCTCTTATTCACAGGTTTCCTTTGCAAATCAACACATGTTCAGCCTTCCACTGCAGGCCTTTTGTAGGATGTGTGTATTTTGTTCTTGATTCTTTCTTTTTTTAAAAAATAAGTTTTTATTGATTTTTTAAATGCAATTATTTGCGGAAATGGACAGACTTACTCTGAGGTTGAAAGGAAAAGAAGACACAGGACATTTTCAAACTTGGGACTTATTTTATCAATGGCTGGAGAAACGAACAAGGGATTAGGAATTTAATTTGTATTAAGGTAAAGGTAAAGGTTCCCCCGCACATGCGTGCTAGTTGTTTCTGACTCTAGGGGCCGGTGCTCATCTCCGTTTCAAAGCCGAAGAGCCAGCGCTTGTCCCAGGACGTCTCCATGGTCATGTGGCCGGCATGACTAGATGCCAAAGGCGCATGGAACGTTGTTACCTTCCCACCGTAGTGGTCCCTATTTTTCTACTTGCATTTTTATGTGCTTTCGAACTGCTAGGTTGGCAGAAGCTGGGACTGGTAACAGGCGCTCACTCTGTTACGCGGCACTCGGGATTCGACCCGCCAAACTGCCGACCTTCTGATCGACAAGCTCAGCGTCCTAACCCACTGAGCCACCGCGTCCCTTAATTTGTATTAGTAAATGATAAACTCAGACAACATGTTTGTTGAATAAGTACTTTTGAATTGATTCTTTCTTAAAGGTCTTCCATTGCTATGGAAAATTCAGAAAAACAGAGTACAACACTAGGGAGAAATAACCAGCCAACAATGGTTGGGTGCCAGCTCCCCAAGGAGAGAAAAAGAAAAGAAAAAAGAAAAGAAAAGCCCTGGTGGTACAGTGGTTAGGATGCAGTAGTGCAGGCTACTTCTGCTGACTCCTGGTTGCCTGCAGTCTGGCAATTCAATTCTCACCGGCTCAAGGTTGACTCAGCCTTCCATCCTTCCGAGGTCGGTAAAATGAAGACCCAGATTGTTGGGGGCAATAATGCTGACTCTGTAAACCACTTAGAGAGGGCTGTAAAGCACTGTGAAGCAGTAGGTAAATCTAAATGCAATGGCTATTGCTATTGCAATTATAAGATTTTTAAATTGTGGAATAGAAAATTCTAGAGTCCAGATTTGCTGTCAGGATATTAGGACCATATAAGGGAAAGTGGACAAATGTCATGGTGTAAGAGCCATTTCAGTTAAGGGAATCCACTGTTTCCTGTTAACAAGAGAAGGACGATAATCGGATTAGGCAAGTATCACCCAGTTATTGTCAAGGTTTGGACTGATGCAATTTCCTTTTTAGATTTGCTTTACAGTAGTCTTCAGGTTACAATGGCAATTGAGATGGGGATTACCGTCTCTAAGTGATGCAGCCAAAAAGTACAATTTCTCATGACCACATCAATGAGCAACAGCAACCCCAGCAGTCCTTGTTGCCATTGTAAACATAGTGGTCATTAAGCAGGAAACAGCAGGAGCACCAGGTAAGGAGTACTGGGGAGGTGGGGACGGAGTGAGGGAGGCAGGCCCTGGGAGGACCACTACAGGCCTTATGTCAGTCAGGGATGGCTGGGGAAGGACTTGGGAGGCCAAATGTAGGTAGCACATGAGTTGGGGGAGGACTAGCAAGCCTGACAGAGGCTGCATGTAAGCAGGAGCAATTTACCAGAGCAACTTCCCTTGCCAGTTTCCTCAATGACTTTGCTTTGTTATTGGTAACCAATAACAAAAGCAGTGTCTTTTCAACAAGGAAAGGATCAGGTACTTTGTTGAGAAACAGGGATTGTTTCTTTCGATCTGAAAAGGTTATGTGAAATGTGAAACCAAATCTGTTCCGTCATATTTAACAGATCAGGGGAAAGTGTCCTCTGAGTGAGCCTTGGTGGAGCAGTGGGCTAATGCCTCCTTAAGTAACACCAGCTGCCTGCAATTAGTGCAGGTTCGCATCCCACCAGGCTCAAGGTTGACTCAGCCTTCCATCCTTCCGAGGTAGGTAAAATGAGGACCCAGATTATTGGGGGCAATAAGCTGACTTTGTAATAATGCCACTGGGGGGGGGGGAAGGCGAAAGCCCTAATAAGCAGGCATATACATAGAATGAAGGCTACTGCTAAGCTTGTAAGCCGCCCTGAGTCTTCTGAGAAGGGCGGGATATAAATGGAATTAAATAAATAAATAAATAAATAAATTCTCATCTCATTTCAGCCATAACACCTGTATTATTAATAATCCCAACACAGTCTTCTCTGAAATATATGTGACTTTACCATAAAAAAGCAAATGAAATCTTGATCCTTTATCACTACAGTCAACAAATTATAATCTTGGATTTAAAGCTCAAGATAGACAATTTAAATTATCTATGAAAAACAGTGGCAACTAGTGCTGGTCTCTCAGTGCAAGGACAAAATGCTTCCAGCTTCCAGAATCGCATACTAGTTAGAACTTGGCTGCTGCGTTTTGCACCTCATGGATAAAATATTAAACATAGCTACACAGATTACCTACTTATATTAATCATTGCACTGGCGTTTTATTCCATAATTTCTACACTTGTTGAAACAGCTAAACTATAATTCTATGATTCCATTGCAGTAATGCACTAACTCTGGAAAGCCACATTTGATATGTAAATGTGACAGAGGCCAATAAGTGGAAGAAAAAGGACCAGCTGCTGTTATAGTCTTCACTTCTTGGACCAATATGGAAAGTGGTGTGGAAGCTGCAGTAGAGCTGATGTAATTGATCTAAACATAACAAACAAACATCAACTGCAAAAGACTTTTTAAATTGCACACCTCAGAAGAGAGCAGTTGGCGGGCTGAAAGACAATTCCACTAGGCTATTGCATGGAGAGCAAGTGTGGGTTTCTGAGCAGGTTTGAAAGAGACTGATTGCGTGATGGGTGAAGAGGAGGTAGGATTAGAAGCAGGTAGGATATTGAACAGTATAAGAGGGTTTTGTGCCTGTAATCAACGTAGCTCGTTGTGTGTATATGACAAACTAAATCTGCAGGGCTGCTGATTTAAGCTGAATGGCAGAAGCATGTAAGACAAAAGAGGAATGAGGACTACTCTGGAGGAGTTCCAAGAAAATTATTCTGGAAGTTCAAATGGAAACCATGATGAGCAGAGATCGGTATACCAGGGGTTCCTGAATGGTTATTGCAAGGGAAGCGGGATAAACATATTGGTGCAGGTCCCTTCTAAGTCAGATGCCCCAAATCTGGATCAGGTGGCTGGTTTTTTGGGCACCTTGGTTTGATCAAGTCTTTACAAAATAAGACCATATCTCGGCATGACATAGTAACATATGAGCAGACAGACCTGGCATGTATTGTTGAGAACTGGTTTAGCAGCAATAAGAATGTAGCCCAGTTAAAATGTGTCCTCTGGATTCCAGATCTTTTAGCAGCTGCAACACCAGTACCAGGGAGGAAGGGTTGCATGGGACAGCTATGTCCTAATGGTAATTGGTTGTAAGTGGGTGAAGGTGAGCTATAGAAATAAGTTAGGGGTTCTCCATAGCTGCCTGGCAGTAGCCCTCCAAAAGCTTCTGGGTGTCATTTCTGAGTTGGTGTTGGGTGACTTCAACTTTCATGCCCTAATAGAGGAGGCCAGTGTGGTACATGAGTTGATGGGTCCCATGATAATTCTAAATTTATCACAGGCAATTATGGTCCCAACAAACATAAACAGGCACATGTTGAATCTGGTGTTCACTTTAGACCAGATAAGACATGAGAGCACTGACATCCGCCATTATCATTTCCTGGTCACACCGCAGATCTGAGCTTTAGACTTCTGTAGGGGTGGAGGCCACATTAAAGTGAACCATATATTTGGTTTTCAGAGAGCATTTCAAGATTTTCCGAAAGATTTGGCAAGCATTTCCTCCTTGCATCTGGTTGTCCTACAATGTGATTTGGACAGAGCTTATTGATGCCAGAGTATGGTGAGATCACCTGGAATTCTTTAGAGTTTATGGACCCTGAGGAAGTGGATATAATTATCTGTAGCATGAGGCATAAGAAAAGGTGTATGTGTGCATGCACACACATACGTGCATGTATAGGCAGACTGCTGGGTTCAAATGTAAACGCTTAGAAAAGCTTTATGCCACCTAGTTTGAAAGAGGCAGTGTGTCCTTTCTAGAAGTTTTTTTTAATGCAAACGTGATAGCTTTCATTTTATCTCCAACCTTCCATTTCTGGGTTAGAATAGTATTGAAAAGGCAGTGGATAAAGAGTTGGTTCATGACAAGGGTCCTCCTGGACTCACATATTCTGCTTGAAAGAGACCATATGCATGGCCTGTATATCTAGCTTCAAGTGGTATACTACTTGTAACCATGTGATGGAAACTAACAACCTGCCTGAATGATCATTACTCAGTTGGATTAATGCAGCACAGTCTCCATGGGGCTATACTCCAGACCAGGGGTCCCCAACCTTAGCAACTTTAAGAGCTGGCTGGGGAATTCTGGGAGTTGAAGTCCACAGGTCTTAAAGTTGCTAAGGTTGGGGACCTCTGTTCCAGACAACCTGGAAGCCACAGCCAATACAGAATGCAACATCCAGACTGTTAGTGAAATCATCTGTCCTACAACAGAATGAAACCTGTTAAGATAGAATTGCTAAGATGCTTGCTAACCTCCATCACTACTCAACTTGCCATAGAAACAGGGTGAAGCTTGGGAAAGAAACAGGATTTTTAAGAAGCCATCTATGTGTGTGAGAACCAAGGTCACAAATGCAGGTGTCTGAGGGAGAAGTGGACTGTTCTCATAACAAACCAAAGTGTGACTGGGCAACCAGAACACTTGGTGAGTGGGGGGTAATGGAAAACTATTGTTAACTATCTGGATTTTCACGCAGGAAACTAAATGTTGACTTTGCTTCTTAGTACCGAGATGTGTATTCAATCAAGTTTACCTTTTATGGCATCTCAAAGTCATAGAGTTTCTTCAGTGATGAATTTGTTAGTCGGGTGGTTTATTTAGGCAGAATGTTTAGGTTTCTGCATTCACAGTTACTAGACTTTGGGCCCAGATCAAAGTGCTGTTAAATCACCTAAAGCACTATCCAGCATAGCATCAGAATATATCTAATCCAAAAATCTAAGGTGGGCCTCTTGAGAGTCCCACATCTAAAACAGCTATAGGAAATACAGGTCAGGAGGCAGGCCTTCTCAGTCATAGACCCCTTGTTTTGGAATACATATCTTCTAGATATGTGCTGGACCCCAACACATATTTCACAAGGTTCTAAAGCATAGCTGTTCAAGAAAAACTGGTTTATAGGTAGTTGTTATTAATTTAATGTTCTCTTATATATCTCTTATATAGATTTTGAGGTATTTACAATCTGTTGATAAACTTCCCAGACCCTATACTGATGGGGCAGGTTATAAAGTTATAGAAGGTTATAGAATAAATACATGTTTAATCCTTCATTAAGTGTTGTACTTATTTTTATCATATACTGTTCTTATTTTTTTTAGTACCCAAGCTCTTTGTGCAAATCAATTCATAATTAAAGCTTTTTACTTTGTTATATACTTCCACTAAATCGACAAACATTATTTTTACACTCATACAGTTTTAAATAAAATTCTAAAGAGTAATAATTTAATGTATGCACACCTACCAAATTAAAGCTATACTATACTTCCCACATTTTGTCTACATTCTACTCTTCAGGCAAAATTCTGCCCACCATTTCTCCACTCTGAGCAAACTACTCCCTCTGAAGATTTTGCATTTACTATTGTCAACTTTCCTTTATACAAGGAAACAATAATAACTTTATAATTGCCAGGTATAAATGCAGTCTTTGCACACATTAAAAAGTTGCACCGCTCTTCCGTATGCAGACCACATACATATTTTAGCATTTGTTCAGCTATTCAATCTACACATGCAGCCCCACTTTTTTCAACAATCGCACAGCATTTATGACTTTCTTTTCCTCAATGCTTGTCTTGTGCAAACTCCAGGATGTGCCTGTTGGCCCAAAAGAGTCAGGAATCACTATCACATTTGAATGTTAAAACTTCTGAAAATAGCTCACTCTCTCTCATTCTCTCTCTTTCAGAGATAGATGGGCAGGCAGGTGGGCAGGCAAAATGTAAGATATGAATCCATGAAGTATGTTGGTGCTGGCTTTAACTGAAGAGATCCAGATTCAAAACTCCTTCCATCAATAAACCTTCATTATCCAGGTAATCTTGGGCCAGGCAGTCTTTTTCACACTAATTTATCTGGTGTTAACTACAATATATATGGACAGAAAGAACTACACATGCTTTCTTGAGCCTCTTTGAGGGAAAAGATAGATGTTCTAAGTTCAATGAATTTTATGAAGAAACATAACAAGGGAAAGATCAAGGGTTATATTTCTCTCTTGTGAGTGTTAAATAAGAAGTATCCCCATCCTATTCAGAAGCACCAAAGCAATTCCATTTTTATATTATGCAAGAGAATCTCCTTTTAACAACAAAGGAGTTCACATCAGATAATATTATTTATTTAGAAGAGAATTAATCAGAAATGACATGCAATTGCCAATTTAAAAAAAAGACAAAAAGACAGCAAAAGGCTTAGAAGAGAAAAGAAGCCAAGAACCAATTGATTCAAGGTCTTGAAGAAGATAAGGACAGAGTATTTCTGTAGCCTTTCAATAAGAAAATGCCAGCAGCATTTAAGACATAAATTTACAATAATCAGTTGTTCAGATCAAATAAGCATTGATTAAATGCCCCATATCCTGCTAAGATGTTGATTCCAGCATCTTAAATTCTTATTTTCAATTTGTTTTCTTAGCCTTGTAATTACTCAACAAAGGTACGACCTTGTTATGACAAACCCCTCCTTTGTTCATTCCAGCACAAAACACTTCAGAAAGTATGTGCTGAGTGACAGATGCTGAATTCAGCAGGTCTCTCCTGGATGATGTCAAAGTATCCAAGCTCAGGTGTACGGAACAATCTCATGATGGCTGAAGGCCATCTTAACATTTGGGGGAGAAGAGGGATGATGATACAAATGAATAGATCCAAGATTTGTTTTCCTGGGTTTGGGTGGGAGGGTCCTGAGATCTCTCTTCAGTTCTTTAAGATTATGGTTATACAAAGTCGCATTCCCCAATTTTCAGCCAAGGGGAGACTGTCCCAAAGGTGCTTTTTCAAAAGTCAACTAGACTTTCTTGGTTTTTTTTCCTTGAAAATATTTTTCTTCTCTTCCAAGAAGCTTTTTCAAAAGTGAAGAGGTGAAGAAGCTTCTTGGATGAAAAGCAAAACATTTTCAGGGAAAAAAACCAAGGAAATCCAGTTGCCTTTGGGAAAGCACCTTTGGGACAACAATGAACTGGATGATGAGAATCTCCATAGACAAAGAGAGACCGCAGACTAAGAAAATAATTTGAGTTCACCTTGGGGCTTCAGGCTGTCCAGATCAGCTCGTGTAGGTTATGATTTCACTTTGTCATTTCCTTACTCATATTCAGTGATTTCATTGTGTCACCTTAGATCATTATGGGATATAGTGTTATGCCAAAATCTTCCTAGCAATTTCTCAGATCTTTTCTCCTGTGAAAGAAGTTTCTCATTTTTCTTTCTTTCTTCACCAGCTGTTTTTAAATCACTTATGGTGGTGCTGTTGATCTTCCCATTACCACTGGAAGTAGAGAAGAAGGTAGAAATGGCAAAGTATTCATGCTATATCAAGCATGTCAAACTTGCGACGTCACACAATGTTGTGCGAGGTATCACAACTTTTTCCCATTGCCGGCAATGGGGTGGGCACAGTTTCAGCATGACGCATCTGGCCCACGGGCCGGCAGTTTGACATGCCTGTGCTATATCAATTCTGTTGATTTACTTTATTTGGGTATTGTCCTGTGCCTATATAGCTACCATGAAAGCCCAGGAAAAAGAATAGCTTCTTTAAAGAATGTACAGCAGGTTAGACTCAAGGTGCTGGTGATGACCTATAAAGCCCTAAATGGCTTGGGTCCGGGATATCTGAGGGAACACCTGCTGCCAGCATCAAGTTCCCTTCGTCCAGTGCGTTCCCACAGGGAGGGTCTTCTCAGGGTGCCGCCAGTAAAAGATTGCCGGCGGATAACACCCAGGGGGAGGGCCTTCTCAGTGGGTGCGCCTGCCCTTTGGAACCAGCTGCCCGTGGAGCTTAGGACTGCCCCCGACCTTCGTTCATTTCGGCGGGACCTGAAGACCTGGCTCTTCGAGCTCTCCGGCCCAGGCTGAGAATTTTAATTTTAATTGGGGGTTTTTAATTTTAGGGATTGATTTAATCTTTTTTAATTGTTTTTAACTTTTGTATTGATTTTTGTTTTAAATACCCTGTAAACCGCCCTGAGTCCTTCGGGAAAGGGCGGTATATAAATCCAATAAAATAAATAAATAAATAAATACCTTCTGGGAGCAGGCTCCGTGGTATCCGTAGCAGAACATCCAGATTCAACCTTATTTTTATTCCATACAGCATTAACCTTGTGAACTCTCAAGCTTCCTCCTTCTGTTTATTTATTTATTTATTTATTTAGTTACATTTATATACCGCCCTATTCCCTGAGGACTCAGGGCGGTTTACAGGAAATTAAAAAATCCACCATACAAAAGTTAAAAAAACCAAATTAAAAAATATTAAATTGACCCTGTATACTTAAAACCCCAATTAAAAATTTCTCCTCAGCCTGGGCCCGAGAGCTCAAAGAGCCAGGTCTTCAGGCCCCGGCGGAATGATCGGAGGTCGGGGGCAGTCCTCAGCTCCACCGGCAGCTGGTTCCAGAGGGCAGGCGCTCCCACTGAGAAGACCCTATCCCTGGGTGTCACCCGCCGGCAATCTCTCACCGGCGGCACCCTGAGCAGACCCTCCCTGTGGGAGCGCACTGGGCGAAGGGCGTTTGATGCCAGCAGCAGGTGTTCCCTCAAATAGCCCGGACCCAGGCCATGAAGGGCTTTATAGGTAATAACCAGCACCTTGAATTTCACCCGGAGGGCAACCGGAAGCCAATGCAGCTCGCGGAGTAGAGGTGTTACATGGGAGTATCGGGAGACCCCCATTACAACTCGCGCGGCCGCATTCTGCACCAGTTGAAGCCTCCGAGTGGTCTTCAAGGGCAGCCCCATGTAGAGAGCGTTACAGTAGTCCAGACGGGAGGTAACAAGCGCATGAGTAACTGTGCGTAGGGCATCTCGGTCCAGATAGGGACGCAACTGGCGCACCAGGCGAACCTGTGCAAAAGCCCCCCTGGTCACGGCTCCTATGTGGTCTTCAAAATTGAGCCGTGAGTCCAGGAGGACGCCCAGGTTGCGAGCCCTATCAACGGGGGGTAACACCTCACCCCCCATCGTTAGAGGTGGAATAAGTTGGTTAACCCGAGATGCCGATATGCACAGCCACTCAGTCTTGGCGGGATTGAGACGAAGCCTGTTTCTCCCCATCCAGACCTGAACCGCCTCCAGGCACCGGGACATCACGGAGAGGGCATCGCTGGGTTGGTTCGGGGTGGAAAGAAAAAGTTGGGTATCATCAGCGTACTGGTGATACCCCACCCTGAAACCACGAATGATCTCGCCCAGCGGCTTCATATAGATGTTGAACAGGAGAGGCGAGAGGACCGACCCCTGAGGAACTCCACAAATGTTATATATTCAAGATGGACAGTATTTAATATCTGTTATATACATGGGTCTATACATATGTTGTATATATTATGTTTAGGTGTGTGTCATGTATGTGTTTCACTTTGAGAGCGGGCAACTAAATTTCATTTTTGATGTGTGCCGTTGTGCCCACAGTAAAAAGTGACAATATATCTTATCTTATCTTAAAATGTTGGCTCCGAATCATCCTTGATTATTTTAAATTTGAATGCTGCATACCTTTAACCAATTGTGTTCCATTTCATGGAAAATGGAAGGATCTAACCTTTAAAAAACGCACTGTCACACACTTGTATACATGTGTACAAACTTAAAGAAGATCGATAAAACTGTGGCTACTGCACAGCTGAGATGAATAAAGGATTGGAGAGAAAATCTATTTTAAGTCACTTTTGCAATGAAGTGTTCTGAGCAAGCATGAACAGAAATGTTGAAAAAGGTATATGAGATAAAATGTGCAGAAAATGTTTTAGGAAAATTCTGCTTTCTAAATTTTACCTTGAATGTTCCCTGGATGTTCTCTATTGCAACCTGCAAAGGCCAAATAAAAAGAGTTCTGTCATAGTATCTTCTCTTTGAATGCCGCTAAAGTGTAGGAAGACTGTGAATGAAAAGAGTAGATGCTCACACCTACCCTGTGGTCATCTCATAAATATGTTAAGAAGGCTGCATTTCACCCATTCCTCTTTTGAAAGAAATTTCAAAAGCACAAGATCCTTCATTTGTCACTGTTGGCTAAAAATAACCTCTAAAGCTAGAAAACAATTTGAAATTCAGAGACCCATAGATTGCATCTGCCATCCTGATGCTCCACTTCCTTCTTGGCTCCCTTCAGCCACCATATGAGCCTATGAGAGGCCAGATATATCAAAAAAGAAAAAGAAAAAGAAAAAGCAGTGAAAGATGCTAATAAATTACATTTTGATACCTGGAGTCTTTGACATTTTTTTTAATGATCCAGGCCACAATATAATTCAGATATTGGTATTACCCTTTTATCTTTCTTCTAATAGGACAGTTGGCAGTTGGCAGTTAATGCAGCTTGCAGACCAGAGAGTGTGACATGTACCATTCTGGGAATGTACGTAACTGCTCACACCACTGAATTCTGCACCAGTTCAATTACTCTTCAAGGGCAGCCCCATGTAGAGCACATTTCAGTAGTCCAATCTGGAGATGACCGAGGCATGAGTGATTGTGAGCAAAAACCCCTCCCCCAGATCCAGGAAGAGGTGTGCCTGGCCCACAACATGGAGCTATGGAAAGGCCTTCTGCTCTTCTAGCAGACGTTGTGAGTCTTGGAGAACCCCCAGATCGCACTCCAGGTCTGTTTAGGGCAACACAACCCCATCCAGCATCAATGATGGCATAGTCCAGGGATGTCAAACTCGTAACATCACGTGATGTGTTATGATGTATCGTGACTTTTTCTCCATTGCTGGAGCTGGGGTGGGCGCAGTTTCGGCATGACACATCCAGCCCACGGGATGGCAGTTTGACACCCCTGGCATAGTCCTAGAACTGATAGGCTCCAAAACACAAAGCCACTGAGTCTTGCCAGGGTTCAGCTAAAGCCTGTTGTTCCCCATCCAGACTCTCAAAGCCTAGAAGTACTGAGATAAGATGTTCGAGATATCACTTAATTCACCAAAGGCAGAGATATACAATTGGATATCATCAGCATGCTGTTGATACCTCACCCCCTGGCAATTGATGAACTCACCCAGCAGCCTCATCTAGATTTTAAATACTATAGCAACAAACCCTGTGGCACCCCGCATAGTAGACTGTTGGGTGTTGTAGTAGTAGTACTACTACTAGTAGTAGTAGTAGTAAAATACCAAATGCGTGCAATCAGGAGTGTTTTTTCCCTAACAGATAATCTGTGACATATTGCATCAAATATAAAACATATTGAATAGAACTAATAATCCCCACCAAGAAGGTAGACCTATCAACCTCCCCCATGTGGTATACTCATTTGAAAATGAATAACTAAATATTTTTCATAATTTTAATACAATTCCTTTCTAATGTTGGCAAGACCCTTATTTCTGCAATTTTTGCAAAGAACAAATACACGGACAAAATCCAAGGATGGTGCAGGCAAGAATATTTCACTGGATTGATTTTGAACATACCTGAAAGCATTTTGCTGCTGCTGAAATTTATTTGGTATGGTTCAGTGAACTCAAATGCAGTTCAACCTGATTTTGACATATTCCTGTTTACCTCCAGGTGATGGCACAGAAATCATTCTGACTCATGTCTGACATCATCCTTAATGCTATTTTTTTTTTCTTCTGGAAGTGGAAGAACTCAAAACTCGCTTTGACCATTGCTGTTTCTTGCCCTAAAACAGCTGTTGGATTCAATTCACATTCAGAAATTGTTCCATCAATTCCACGTTTCTTAGAGACTTTTCAGATTTTTTTTCCCTTCTGCCTATGCTTAACTCTTGTGTTTCCTGGTTAACCATCTTTGCTTAGAAACACCTCAAATTTCTTTCACAGACGTGTGTTTCCCAATAAATCATTAGGAATGTCATGTTCATTACTTTTTCATTCCAGCTAAAGTAAATATTAATAACATTAAAGTGTTGTGTGACTTCACACTGAAAGGTTTGGAATGTCAAGTGCTTCAGCAGGATTTCAGAAACTAGATTACATTAAAATAATAATTTAGAAGACACTGGCTTTTTTCTGCATGAATGTGGAAACTTACTTTCTCTTCCCTAATAGAGTCGCTGAATTGTCTTTGTTTTTCCATATTATAAAATTGCATTTTACAAATAGACAATACTAATAGGACGAAAATGCTCTTCGCTTCATGTGCTGTGGTTTTGTGTTTATAATCTTATTTTTAACCTTTTGTACAAATGGAAAAGAATTAATGTATTTAATGTAATACATTTGCTATAAAATAAAAAAGTCGGTTTCTCTCTCTGCCTGAAGTTTCCCAGCTCTGTCCAGCTGAACACAATTATTCTCTTGCCCCAAGGCAATATTTATCCTGTATTTTTTTAAAAAAAAGACTTTGCAAACATCATTTTAAAATAATAGCCCTGTTGCTAATGTTTACTGCAACACTTAATTCATCAGGGAACTTCACGAAGCTGGAAGGTGTAGCTGTCCATCACTTGTGAAAATGGTAACCTTTAGGATCCTGAATAAACGGAATTTAGGATCTAAACCTGGATTTAACATCTGGATATTATTAATACGGGGATTTTTTTTCCTTACTGAATCTCATAAAAGCTACTTCTAAGTGGATCTGCTGCACATATGAATTTCCCCCTGCATAATGTATGTGCATGAATGCTCATTGAGCTTGTTTTTTTTTCTTGTAAACATTTCATTACCAAAATACAAGTAGTAGCCTTTCATCATCTTACCACAACTAAGCCCAAAATTTATGTTGCTAAGTGAGAAATTTGTTAAGTGAGTTTTGCCCCATGTTACGACTTGCCACGTTTGTTAAGTGAATCGCTGCAGTTGTTAAGTTGGTGGCACAGTTGTTCAGTGAATCTGGCTTCCCCTTTGACTTTGCTTGTCAGAAGGTTGCAAAAGGGGATTGCATGACCTTTGGGACACTGTAACCGTCGTAAATGTGAGTCTGTTGCCAAGCATCCGAATATAAATCACATGACCGTGGGGATGCTACAACAGTCATAAGTGTGAAAAACGGTCCTAACTCACTTTTTCCAATGCTGTTGTAACTTGGAACAGTCACTAAAAGAACTGCTGTAAGTCGAGGATTACCTGTAAATAACATCATCATGGCCACAACTAAAAGCCAGCAAATCCTCCTCCCTTGCATCAAAGAACTGATAATGTTACCTTGTCTGATAATGAAATGCTTGCAGAAAACAAACAAACAAAGCTCAGCAAATGCTAACGTTTGAACATTTGTCCTAAGGTGCACATATTCTCCACTATCACTAACCCCATGGAAAAATAGCATATGAATCTCATTTAACTAGGTTAACTGGCTATAATTTCTCATACCAGACTGAGTGCACTTTTCCACTGAAGAGTTCCCAGTGGCTCCCACACATGTTCCAGCTAGGATACTTTTTTGGAAAAACCATGTCTAATTAGCTTCAGCAGTGGGTTATCAGAGCTTATAGAGCAAAACATTCTTCATGTTCTTCTCCTGTGCTCTTCTAAGCATCTTGCAACTGTGTCTTTTGCTACCTGGAAAATACGTAAGAAAATGTTACTTCAGAACTGCTCTTGGATTTTGGTTCACAAATATTTTATCAAGAAGATTACATCTGGAATTTTCTTTTCTTTTTTTTTAAATCCCATTTATATCCCACCCTTTTCCGAAGACTCAGGGCGGCTTACAATTTAAAGCACAAATCAACGTGCTTAGCAATAGCCTTCATTCTATGTATATGCCTGCTTATTAGGGCTTTCGCCCCCCCCCCAAGCGGCATTATTACAAAGTCAGCTTATTGCCCCCAACAATCTGGGTCCTCATTTTACCTACCTCGGAAGGATGGGTCAACCTTGAGCCTGGTGGGCTCAAGGCAGGCACCACCTGCAGGCAGCTGGTGTTACTTAAGGAGGCATTAGCCCACTGCTCCACCAAGGCTCTGTAAGTCATCCACCAAGGTTTTGTAAGTCATCTTCATTGGCTTCTCCTTTTTTCAGTGAAATGCTCACTGTATGCAATCTGATGAGCTACATTTAGACTTTCATTGATTCCATGGCCCTTGGGAGTCATGTTTGACTTTTTTTTACCCTGCCTCTCTCCAGGAAACTCATAGGCTTATGACACATTGTGGTTCAGTTGCTAAGTCATGTCTGATCTTTTGCAACTCCATGGACCACAGCACATCAAAGGGAAGGGAAGGGAAGGGGAGGGGAGGGGAGGGAGGGAGGGAGGGAGGGGCCCTGGTGTCTTCCAAAGTGCCTGATATAATCCCTAATTTATTAATAAGATGCTGCAGGAGGGAGGGAGGGAGGGAAGAGGCTGGATGCTGAATGGAGAGATTCAAGTTCTAGTCCCCCTTTACTATTGAAGAGAGCTGAATGACTTTAGGCCAGTCACCTCCTCCTCCTCCTCAGTTTTGTTAGGCAGCAGCTTCAGACGTCCCCATTTAGCATTGCAGCTCAAAGTACATTGATAGAAAGTGTACAAAGTGGGAACTCTGTGTCTAAATGAAATCCTCATCGAAACTCTTGGACTTTTATGAATATTACTAATTTGCCATAGGTTTAGGTTTAGGTTTTATTAAATTTTTATACCGCCCTTCTCCCAAGGGACTCAGGGCGGTGAACAGGGCATATCATAAAACTACAAAAATACAAAAGTTAAAAAAGAATTAAATTATTGCCCAAAATAAAAACAATAAAAATATATACAAATATTAAAACCCTAAGTAACTCCCCATCAGGCCAGGCCAGCTTGTTCAAATAAATGGGTCTTTAAGCCGCGCCGGAAGGAGCGGAGATCCGGTGCCATCCGGAGCTCAACCGGCAATTGATTCCACAGAGCTGGGGCGCCCACAGAGAAGGCCCTCCCCCTGGGGGCCACCAGTCGACATTCTCTGACCGGAGGCACCCTGAGGAGGCCCTCTCTGTGGGAATGCACAGGGCGGAGGGGAGTCGACGCCGGCAGCAGGTGGTCCCCGAGGTATTCCGGACCCATGCCATGTAAGGACTTAAAAACCATCACTAAGACCTTGAACCTCACCCGGAAGACATAGGACCGGCAAGTTTTGAAATTCACATTACAGGTTGTTTAAAGTTGGGGATATGAGAAGGGGGAGATTCTCTGAGACTTGCAGTTCTACATTCATCTGCCTATGTCCCATAGTTCCTGCCCATCTCACCCAATCTGACAGAATCCGCATACCTCAGGTCACATTGATTAAACAATATTATCTAATGGGACCCAGGAAGTAGACCTTCTCTGTCATAGCACCTGTCCTCTGGATGGAACACCATTCTAACTAAGATCATTATTTTCTCCCACCTTGGCCCTCTCTCTTATATATATATATATAAAACCTGGCTCTATCACTCAACTTAAATCACACTCATGAGGAATCCCCTGTGACCATATGTTTTCCTTTAGGTCATTGTTGTCTTCTCTCCCTCCTCCCAGCTTTTCCCTTTGAGGATAGAATTCTTTGTTTTTTAACTGTGTTTCCATAGTTTAGATTCATAACAGATTGGAGCAGCCAAAGATTTCATAAATAAATAAATAAATCTGACAATCGCATAAGGTTATTTCTGGCCAACAGAAACGATTTTTTCCCCCCTGAATGCAAGCAGAGCAAGCCTTGCAGCAAGAAATCAAAGGAAACTAAGAAGTTGTGTGACCGAAATCCAATGCTCAAAAACCTTCTTAAGTATTCACTTTTATATGCATTTGGTTGGCTTTATTTTATTTTATTTTATTTTATTATTTTATTTTATTTTATTTTATTATTTTATTTTATTTATTTTATTTTATTTTATTTTATTTTATTTTATTTTATTATTTTATTTTATTTTATTTTATTTTATTTTATTTTATTAATTAATTAATTAATTAATGCAAGGGCTTATTCAGGATTGCAACAGGCAATCACTTCGGCTTGTTGACTTCGATCTCAAACTGTCTTAAGCCTTCGTGGAAGCCGAAATGCCGGCAGCGATGGCTTGAATTGCGAGGGTGACGAGCCCCATTCACTGCAGGATGATGATGATGACCGGCGGGGGCCGGGATATTGGATATTCGCCCTTTAACTTAAAAGAAATGTGGCGTTGGACCTCGCTTCCTTGTTGGGGCAAAAGCGCCATTCTGCCTTTTACCGCGGCCGGTCTCTTCGCAGGGGGGGACCCTGCCTGAAAACCACTTGCGTCCGATCCTACTTGCTACCTGTTTTGGATGACGGGGATCGACTTCTTCCGACGCAACGCCTCTCATTTCGTTTATCCATACTACAAAAAAGATGTTGAGACCTTGGGAAAAAAAAGTTCAGAGAAGAGCAACTAAGATGATCCAAGGCCTGGAGACTAAGAACGGCTGCAGGACTTGGCTTTGGCTAGTCTAAGGAAAAGAAGAAATAGGGGAGACATGATAGCAGCGTTCCAGTATCTGAGGGGCTGCCACAAGGCAGAGGGGGTCAGGTTGTTCACCAGAGCACCAGAGGGAAGGGCGAGAAACGGTGGTTGGAAACCGATCAAAGAGAGAAGCAACCTGGAATTTAGGAGAAACTTTCTGACAGTGGGGGCAATTTAACCAGTGGAACAGCTTGCCTTCAGACATCGTGAGTGCTCCATCACTGGAGGTTTTTAAGAAAAGACTGGACAGTCACTTGTCTTTAATGGTATAGGGTCCCCTGATTGAGCAGGGGGCTAGACTAGAAGACCTCCAAGGTCCCTTCCAGCTCTATTCTATTCTAAATCCCTATCTCTGGAGACTTTCCTTTGGTGTAGCCCAGACAGCTGAGGAAGTCATCTGACGGTTAAGCCCTAAGGATAAACATGCTTGCGGCTCCAAGACTTTTCCTTGTACCAATAAAGGAGAATATCTTGAAGCTCGGGATCGAAATGGAGGATCCTTGGTGCTCTCTGAGCTTGGCGGTTTATCTTGCAGATGTTTCATTACCCAAACTAGGTAACGTCCTCAGGGCTGGTTTACTCTTTCTTGTTTTCATGTAGCGGATTTTAAGGCGGAGGCGGCGACTTCCCCCGCAAACTGCCTGGCTCCTGTCTTCCGCCGTCAATTCGGGTTGAAGTTTTGCAGAATTTGTTGATGGGCGTTAGGAGAAACCGCGAAGTGGAGAGAAACGGGAAGGCTCAGACAGAAGTGGTGGCGGCGGCTTCTCTTTCAGCTCCTCTTCCTCGTCTCCTGGGTTGGGACGGCCACGGATTCGCCTGGTCTCTCGGGAATCCAGAGGGAGCCTAGTTAGCCCGGAGCTGAGCTTTCAGATACAAGAGTTTGCGTTTCGAGCCCCGTAAAAAGCTTCAGGGTTGTCTTGACTCGGTCTCCGTCCCGGCTCACGGGAATAATGTTTTGGGGGTCCTCCAGAATCTCCAAAAGCTTCGGGCCCTTTCTGGCCGATCCCTTAAAGAAGATGGGCGTGTAGTTTCGAAATTTGCTCCTCGCCCACCAAAAGAGAAAACCCCAAAGGAAATAAGAAATGCCAAGTGGTTGGAAACTCCGGACAACGCGAGGGTTTCGTTTCGGATTGCCGTGCTTAGATTGGGCTGGATTTCCTCCGAAAGTCCCAACAGCAAACACCTGACTCCCTCCAGCTGCATTGGAGTGGACTTGATAGCTGGGGGGGGGGTGATGGTAGGTCTGCCTTAAGGAATGTAATGGGCATCTGGGTGTTGAAGGCTGGGCTACAGCTTTGTGTCAGGAGAAGCTAATTATGCTTCAAGAGCGCCCACGCCCAAACCTTCAAAATATCCACTGAAATCAGTGGCAAAAGAGCAGAAATTCACACATTTAAAGAGCTGGCGATTGTGCCTCCGAACAGCCACGAATGAGGTCGAAAAAGAAAAGAGCCCCTTTTCATTTTACCGGAAGCTAAATATCACTTACTCGTGCTCTGAATCACTTTTCTTTGATCAATTTCCTTTCAGCCTCCTGGAGTCACTTTGGATAGTGAGGTGGACGTCATATAAATTTATAAATAAATAAATAAATAAATGCCTTTTGAAACTGGAACCCACACTTTGAGCTCCTCCCCTGCCTCCGATTTATAAATGCATATATTGTGCAGTCTGGCAACTAGGTAGAGTCGAAAATCGAATACTTTCTTCAGAAAAACCCTCCCCACAAAAAAATGGGTTGTTCAAATGCTTTTTGCCCCTTACAAGACATCCCTAGTTTTAAGATTTGAATCTCGTATTTTTCCAATAGTTTTAATTCCAGGAGGAGAGAGTTATCAGTTATTGCTTCCGGAGGGAAGTTAAAAAGAGTCCGAGGTATCAAACTGTATTGTCATAATGATATTACTGCTTAAACTAAGAACTTAAACAGAATAATTGGAAATTCCCAGCATCTGCTGACGACACCTTTAATTGCTTGTTTGTTGTTAACCTGTCAAGAAATTAGATCTGAGACTAAAGGAAATCAGAGAGAAGATTTTGTTACCAGAGTCATCAAAAGGAGCGGGACTTAAATCCCTGTGTCTGGACTATAAATGTATCCAAGTGAATTTCACCACTGTTGATATAATGAACTTTTTTTTGCAGACTGAAGTCCATTGTGCAGCTGCATCAGAAGAACAAAATGTTACGTGATTATGTTGAAAACCTACCTAAAAATGAATTAAGGATCTGTACCAAAACTCCTGAATTCCTTGGCTTTTGCTCAGAATTGGGAGCTGCAAGCAAAGAGGCTCCAGTTCAGTACTTTCAGCTTTCCCACACCTGACATCATTGACATGCCTTCGGTATAATTTTGAAGAATTCTTAAATCAGCCTACAATGTTTCCATTCTAATTCTCCAAACATTATTATCGGCTTCCTGAAACAATTTGCTCAATCAGCCTAATGAATTAACTCATTTTCTGAGTTAGCTCAATCTATTCGAGCCTAAACTCGTCAAATTGGTGTGGTAAGCACAGAAGATAAAGCCAGAAATAAAGAAAGGAAGATTAGCAAAACAACAAGCTTAGTGTATTTTGCAAATGAAGTTGCTAGATTGTTATTTGACTTGGTCACTTTGTTATGGGAAGACAGCCGCTGGGTTTCCTTCATTTGAAAGAAGTGGCTAAGGAGAAGGTGCCACTCAATATGAATCAAATGCATTAGTTTAATGAAACTTCTGTTGATGCTGTATTGTACTGAAGAGTTTCAAATGGCTTCCCCCCCCAAAAAAAAAACAAAGACAAAAATCTTCTAAGAAAAGTTAAACAATAGTTTGTCAATAACTTTATTGTCTTAAAAATGACAACCTGTAACCGAGACCAAAATATTTTCCACTGTACACCATCATAAAGCATACACCACATATGTAGTCTACAAAATTCAAAAGAAGTATTTTCTTGAAAATGATATAGAGTGTGCTTGAGGGGTCATGCTTTCATGTACTTATTTTACAAACGTTACCCAAATAGTAGTGTGTTATAAATAAGTTGTAATAGGAGGGTAAGTCAGGCTGCTGACATCCTATCCTTTACCCTTCCTGTGTGGTCATAAAAATGTTCAATTAGAATTAAACTTACACATTTCCGCCTGAAAATGAGATTGAAGTTGTGTAAAGTGTGTTTTAGGTAGAAAAGGGCTATTGTGGCTAGCAATGTTTTTGATATTGAATGCAGATTATACTTTTTTAAAATGGAGGTTTTTCCATATATATATATGGATGAATATATATATCTTAGTGGTGGCCAGAACAAATGAGAGGGGAAAGCTAACTCCTTATCTGCAGGCAACCTCCCAAATACCCCACAAAAAAGGCACATTTAAAAATGTTATGGAAAGAAACAGATTGGCTGTTCCAAATTCCCAGTGTATTGAACTATGGTAATACTCTGCAAGTAATAAGCATTTGGAGCTGTTTCTTCCCTCCGCAAAAGATTCTTAGAATATAGAATAGGGTTGGAAGGCACGTTGGAGGTCTTCTAGTTCAGGGGTTTTCAACCTTTTCACCCATTGTACCACTTTTAGGATATGGCAACATCCGAGTACCACCAGTCGCCTAGCAAGGTGTCAAAAACATGATGACCAAAAAAGAAAAAGGAAAAAAGTGATGAAGTACAGGTAGTCCTCAACTTACAACAGTTCACTTAGTGACTGTTTGAAGTTACAATGGCGCTGAAAAAAGTGCTCCCACAAGACGCACGCCTGCCCGCCTGGCGGCACTCTTCCTCCTGTCTGAGGTTTTCATTGTTTTGAGTATTTCTGTTGAGGATTGGCAGTGGGGATGGGATGGGGGGGGTGTATTTGGTTTTTATTTCTTCCCCCCCCCCCCCCCGCTGGGTGGTTGAAGCAGGTTTTGGCCACTTCACATGACCCTGGGACACTGTGACCGTCATAAATATGAATCAGTTGCCAAGCATCTGAATGTAAATCACAAGACCCTGGAGATGCTCCAACATTCCAGCCGATCGGGGCTTCTTCTGGGCTCAGCAGAAGCGCCAGGATCAGCACCGAGCTCCAGCTGGAGCCTGGCGCTGATCCTGGCGCTTCCACTGAGCCCTGACAGCCCTGCAGCTCCAGCCGTCTCTCGCTCAGGCTTGTGCTGTGCTGCCACTGGTTCAGTTCATTCCCCTCCCCCGCTACCACTTTTCTAGGATGGTCATGTACCACCTGCCAGGTGCCAATGTACCACAGGTGGTACCCATGTCACTGGTTGAAAAGCCCTGTTCTAGTCCAACCCTCTGCTCAAGCAGGAGACCCTACACCATTCTGGAAAAACTTGATTGTTTTAACTGTCAGGAAATTTCTCTTTAGTTCTCTCCTTAATGATCTTCCAGAGGTTACTTCTTGTCCTGTTGACAAGTGCTTTGGAGAGTAGGTCAACCCTTTCTTCTCTGTGTCTCTTAAGTCATATGTTTTAGCTTCCAGACTCCTTATGATCTTTTTTGTTCTTCTCTGCACTCTTTCTAGGGTCTCAACATCTTTTTAAAAAATATTTATATTGTGGTGATCAGAATTGGATCCATTATTCTGAGTGTGGTCTTCCTTCTGGACATACCCTAATGTCATTTTCCAAGTAGTACTTAGACTGCAGACATTTTCACCCTGAATTCATTCACCCACTTTCACACCAACACCCCTTTCCTGGCTTGCTCATTTCAGGGAAAGTGAAGCCATGATAGGATAAGTTAAAAACCAGGGGCAGGAACCAGCAGCCCAGGAAGTATTATTGAGGAACAGACTTGGGTGTTTTACTACTGGAATGGGACTAATCCAAGTGATTTCATTAAATATGCTTTGAGTTCAGCCAAAGGCCTGGTCCTAAATTATAAAAGTGACCCACAATCCTTAATTATATGAGCGTAATAATCCAAACAGCTCTCTCTGTATAGTGGCAAGTGAGTGTAGATGTTCCTGTACCAATGTAAATGCTCTTTAAACTAATAAAACAGCTGGCTAGATAATGTTTGCTAGTGTGGAAACTACAGTCCTTTCCTCACTAGTGGTTTACAATGGCATCCAAACATTTTTCTGCCAGTACAACACTAATGAAGTCAGGCTTTATACTGCCACAAAGATGATTGCAAGATGTCTTAAGAATTATCCAGTTCATCATGACATGCGAAACAGCTGAGGAAGAGAAAACATATTTCACCAGATAAACCTAAGGGATGAAAATGGCAGCAGGCCAATCTTATACACGTTTACTCAGAAGTCAGTCCACAGTTCAGTAGGATTTAGGCTATATTAACCTAGGTGAAAGTTGCTTGCAAAGACAACCTGAATCTCTTGGCACTATCATCGGTTGATAAAAGTACGGCTATTAGCACAACACACTGAATCACAAACTCACCAATCACATGTTAGCAGAGCTCGTTCTGCAATCCCAACCCACTTACTGATCCATCCTGCAGGGAACCTAGAAAATTGGATGGAACAGCACCAGGATTATTCCCGCCACACGGTGCGATTCCCTTTTGCAAACAAAACCTCTGAACCGCAGCTGCCAAACGTCTCCGGTCCTACAGTGGTTTCGGTCAGCCCTGCAAACTTTTGCCATTGCCCCCCACCCACACACACACACACACCCTCCCTTCTTGGCTGAGGCTGACTGAGGCCATCCGGAGGCGAAGTGCTGGGAAAAGCAGATGCCCAACTGATTCTTTCTTAAGGGCAGACCTTAAAATACCCCCTGAACTTAACCAGCTGGACGAACAGCTTCCCCCTTACTAGCCCAGGGATACGGTACGTCGATCGAATTGAATATTGTACTCAGCAGCTCCTCCGAGCGAGAGGAAGGAAGGAAGGAAGGAAGGAAGGAAGGAAGGAAGGAAGGAAGGAAGGAAGGAAGGAAGGAAGGAAGGAAGGAAGGAAGGAAGGAAGGAAGGAAGGAAGGAAGGAAGGAGAGAGTTCATTCCGAGGAGCCTAGTAGCTTTGGTCATCCCAGTGTCCGACCCGGTCCCTCCCAACCCTATGGCGACCTCTCTCCACCCCACCCCACCCCCGGTTCGGTTTATTTTTATTGCTGCTCTTTGGACCGGCAGCCGCCGCCACCGCCGCCGCTGCTGCCGGTGTCCTGATCGCTCTGATCGTCCGTGAAGCAGACGTCGACGTCGCTCTCGTTGTCCGACTTTGGCTCCCGGAGCTCCTCGGCGCCTCCCTTGGGCAAGTTCTGGCCCGGATGCCGGGACTTGACGTGCCTTTCCAAGTCTCGGCGCCTGACTAGCACCTTCCCGCAGAACTCGCAGCGATAAGGCGTGTTGCCTTCGGCGTGGAGCCGGATGTGCTTGTTCAGGTTGCTGGGGTCGCCGAAAGGCCGCAGGCAGACCTTGCACTTGAGCGGCTTGTAGCCGGTGTGAGTCCGCATGTGGATCTTCAGGCCGTACTTGCGCGAGTAGAGCTTGCCGCAGTACAGGCACAGGTGGCCCGTCTTGGGTTTGCCGCCGGCCGGGCCCGCCGGCGGGGCCGGCAAGCTCTCCAGGCGGCCGCGGCTCTTCTCGGCCGCGGCCATCTCCGAGAACTGATGCGTGTGCAGAGCCATCTCGCGGTCGACGCCGGCCAACGAGCCCAGCTCGGCATGGTGGAGGCCCGCCGCCGCCGCCCCGCTGAAATAGGGCGCCGACTCCGGGTACTTGAGGAAGTTGCCGAAGTGGAGGTTGAGCGGGTAGCAGGGGGCGCTGTAGAGCAGCTCGCCGTTGTAGACGGCGAAGGAAGGCAGGAGGGGCGGGAGCGGGCAGTCCCCGGCGGGCGAGTAGGGCGCCAGCCCTTCGAAGGGAGGCAGGGCGGCGAAGCGCTCCAAGTGGAGTCCTCCGGCGCCGCCCGCCAAGCGCGGGTAGCGGCTGGCGGGAGGGGAAAGGTTGGCCGAGAAGCCGCGCTCCACGTGCTTGAAGGCGGAGTTTTCCTCCAAGGGCGTCAGGAAGGGGAAACCCCGCACGGCGCCGGAGTAGGCCAGCCCCGCCGCGGCGGAGGAGGAGGAGGAAGAGGAGGGCGGCGGGGCGGGCGGCGGGTGGCATTTGCC
This sequence comes from Vipera berus, assembly GCF_964194415.1. Classification (NCBI taxonomy): domain Eukaryota; kingdom Metazoa; phylum Chordata; class Lepidosauria; order Squamata; family Viperidae; genus Vipera; species Vipera berus. The sequence continues at coordinate 249,257,204 of NC_138202.1, read as the reverse complement.
GTGAGGAGGCGGGTGGCGGGAAGCGCCGGTCTGGCCGCACGGCCGGCCGGGCTTCAGGCTCCCCGAGGCCTTGCTGAAGCCTCCGCCTTTGCCCTCTTCCCGAAAAGCCGGCGAGTCCTCTTTAGCCAGGCCGGCGGGCTTGAAGGCCGACCTGGCTCCGGGATAGAAAGACAAGCCGTTGCTGCCTCCGGAGTTGCTGCCCAGCAGACCCCAGAAGTGTCCCGGGCTCCGTCCCGGGCCCAAGCTCATGTCCAAGGCGCGTTCCTGCTCGGCCTTGGCGCCTTTGCGCCCGCTCCCGCCCCCTTTGGCTGAGGACGGCGAGCCGGCGGATTCCCGCTTGACAGCATCTCGGGACGCGGCCGGGCAAGGGGGCCTCGGAGGCGGCCCGGCTGCCGGCTTCGGAGCTGGAGCGAAGAGCTCTCCGGGCCGGTGAGGCTCTGACGCTCCTGCGAAGCCGCGGCCGTGGTTCAGCACGCAGTGGAAGTGGACGTGGGCCTTGAGGCTGTTGGGATACTTGTAGGTTCGCCAGCAGTACCAGCAAATGTAGCGCTCCTCGCCTAGCAAGGAAAAACAAACCGGGAGGTCGGTTACCACAACTGTACCAAAGCGCGACTTGACAAAGATTTAAGGATTTGAAGATATGAGGAAGGGGAAGGTGGTGATAGGGAGCGGTTGGGGGGGAAATCTGTTGAAGCAGAGATCAGTGTAACTGCTGACCATTTAGTATTTAATTAGTACTTCCCATTTAATTAGTACTTCCCATTTAATTAGTACTTCCCACTTAATTGCTCCTTTCATGAGTCCGAACAATTTCCCAATGATCTCTGAATTGCCACGCCTTGGTTCACACCGTAGTGATATATCACTTTCGTCTCTATTGTGTTGAATGAAGGCTACTGCTAAGCTTGTAAGCCGCCCTGAGTCTTCGGAGAAGGGCGGGATATAAATGGAATTAAAATAAAATAAAAATAAATAAATAAACAAGGTTATGCAGGTGCGTGAGCTTGCCCTAAAGTTGCTAGTAAAATAGTGTAAGTTTCAACCTGTAGTAGTTCTGGATATTGCAGATTTTTTTTTCTCCTATTACAAAATGAGAGCAAATTCTAAAAAAAGCCCAATCTGACATATTTTCATAATTTAAAGATAATTGCTTTAGGCAATTATAATCACACAACTATTGTGAGAATGGTAGAAGTAATAGAAATAGAACTTTTAAAATATTTTAAATATTATACCTCTGCAGTCCTAGAGACACAAATTCAATACATTATGGTTAGTCTCACAGTCAACCAGATGTTTAGACTAGAACTGGCATTTTTAATCCACCTATTGATTCCTTCGCAAGGATTTGGGATAAGCAGCTGTTGTTTGCATATATAATGTATAATGATTATTCATTATTATTTCTAAACTTTTAAGTTAATAGGGCTTGATTTTAATTGATTTACTTTAAGTGTCTCTTTTTTTAACACGAAGTCAAGAATAATTTTTATGTTGGCTCTACAGTAAGATTTTTGCTATTATACTAGAAATTGAAAAAGGCAACAGAAAGAGTTGTCTAGTGTTATCACATTAAGAATAATTCTGAATATAAACGAATTAAAACAATATATGGATGAGTCCTTTAACAATGATGGGAAGCCTGACTCATCTCTAGAATGACAAGCACTGAACCAAAATTTCTTGGCCAAATCCCATTTGTCAGTTTCAAAAGAGACCTTATTGCACATCTAATACTTTGGAAGACTCTGGGTGCTCACTGATAATCCCCCTTAATTATTTTATCAATACTCTTAGCCCTGCTCTTATCTATTTATAGATTCAGCATCTCAGGTCATTAATGCACTACTTTAACTGGTTTAGCATGAAGCAGCCAATCTGTCTGGCAAACAAAAATCTGAACTAACCAACCCAACCCATAGTACAAGTTCTGGAACATACACGCATATAATGTGCAGCTATTGGGGAAGTTAGATTGCTTTCCTCTTACCAGGAAGCTATTTTCCCCTTGATTACAACTGCAGAATTGAGTTCTTGTCCTGAATACTTTTGGTATGTGATTAAGTGGGCAGGCAAAGATGTCATAATCAGCTAACTTGAATTTAAGTGGAGTCAGTAATAAAATGCAAGATCTTTTACAAAATAAATCATATTCCAGTAACATCTCTTGCCTTCCGTCAAAATGAGTTTGTCTCTCTGCATATGTTAATTAGTTCTTATGCATATTTTTATAAGGTCAGGTATACTGCTGACTCTATATAATTGCAACTTGTAGATTTTGTGGACAATTTTTGAATTTTATTTGATAGGTTATTCTTTGTGAATGCCATTTCCCTCCGATTTTACTCCTCTCCATTTCTTCTCCCTACTCTTTATCAGCAACAAACACAACCACTAACAGTGCTACAGATTGACAAATCATATCTCGTTACAAAGTGAGATGCCTGAACTATCCCTCTTCACCTATTCTGGAAAGCCTAATGAGGTCCTCTCCAATATCAGAGGTTTCCATAGTCACATCTTCCAATGACACATATGTTATCTTTGGCAACAAGAGCTTTCTGCCTCTATCCGGAATAAATAGCCAATATTTACGCAAACAAATACATGAAATCGGATGTTTAAAATGTCAATATCCATAAAACAGCAGCAAGACTCTTCAACCTCCCATGAGGTTGTTTTATGGTAGCCATTCTTGAACAAAGACACTTTATAGGCAGAATATATATACGTTGTTGTTGTTAGTTGTGAAGTCGTGTCCTTAACTCCATGGACAGTGTTCCTCCAGGCCTTCCTGTCCTCTACCATCTTCTGGAGTCACTGTCCATGGGGTTTTCATGGCAAAGATACTGGAGTGGGTTGCCATTTCCTTCTCCAGTGGATCACGTTTTGTTAGAACTCTCTGCTATGACCTGTCCGTCTTGGGTGGCCCTGCACGGCATAGCTCATAGCTTCATTGAATTACATAAGCCCCTTCACAACCACAAGGCAGTAATCCATGAAGGGGACACCACATGAAAAGGTATTTTGTGTGAGCCATCCTATGCCACAGAAAATCAATTCTGTTTTTAAGGTCTCATTCTTCATAACAAAGCATGCGTTTAACCAGCGATATTACCTGTTATTAATTTGTCTCATGCCAAAGACTATGCTTCCTTACTCATAAATACAGCTTAGCAAATAGAAGCAGACCTGTCATCTTTAAGACTGCAGTCTCAAAAGAACCTGGCCACTGCTTCTGTGTAATCCAAACAGTTCACTGCATGATCCCTCAATTACTTATGTAATTTCTATCCCAATTTTCTGTCCAGAAGATAAGTACACGAAGGCAGTGGAACGATCAAAGCAATTTACAAGTCTTTGGAGAATCTGAATCGGGCTGCAATTGTCAATCCGCATCTGACTTCGTTGAGAAAAGTGGAAAAACTGGATAATAATAATATGAATGTCTCAGTTGCGGGCACCTTTCTCAGTTAATACGTTTCTCTTTTAGGGGACGGAGTGGGGGGGGGGCGAAGAGGTGACAGTGGAGCAAGAGCAATAAAGCTGGAGAAGGCGGCGAGCGCTGCAGCGAGGCTGCAGTGTGGACTCCAGGGGCTGCCAGCGCTGGCAGCTGCTGCCTTCACGCTCGGGTCCGGCGGCCCATCTGTTAACGCAGACAGAATAGGTAGCGTATGTCAGGGAACGGAATCGGGGAACAAAGGGCAATCTAACGCTCATGAACCTCTCGTTACTAGGCAAGACAATGGCCTAGAATAGATAGATGGGCCATAAGGAATCGGTTGATTCAAAAGGCAGTGGCCTTTGGGCTCCCTTCCTGAAAGGTTTAGTTTGTCCCGAAGTGGGTGAAAGCGACTTGGCTCAGGTCGGATGAGGTTCTGGGAGTTGCTAAGCCATCCACGTTTCTGTGGTTTGTGGGCGGAGAGGAAAAACGAAGATTATGCCGGAGTGCTGGCCAGCCTCTCTGAGTCGAAGTATAACACCAATTAAATATAAGACCGAATTACTGGGTTATATTGGTTACCCAAGAATGAACATTCCCACTGCTCTGGGGACACAACTTTTTTTTTTTGATCACAGGTTTATGGTGGGGGGAGGAAGAAGAAGGTGAATAGACATGGAAGCCTATTCCTAAAGGAACATTCCTAAAGGAAACGCTGGGTGAAATACAAAATCTCACAAATAAACTAATAGTTGTGTTCCTATAATAGCTGGAGGGCGGGGGGGGGGGTTTGCACTGAGAAAAATGGGACAAACTGTATCCTTCCGTTCTTCTTTAGTTATTTAAGCCCAGACTTAAGTTATTTAATCTTTGGAAATAAATTCTGTGACTGCCTAAATTAGTTGGCTATCTACAGTACATCCATTTGAACCTGTTTTTTTTTTAAAAAAATGGAGATCGGCTTTTTTTCTAGTTTCCCAATGATTAAAAAAAACTTGGAGAGTTTACCTCCCTTCTGTTGAAAAAAAGAACATGTTATTTATTTATTTATTTATTTATTTATTTATTTATTTATTTATTTATTCGATCAATCAGTCGATTTATTTATATGGGCGCTCATCTCGCAAACTGGAACTTGGGTGGAGAACATAACTCAAAAACGTTAGAGCCAGCAATACAAAGCTGTTTTGGGGAGGACCAAGGGAAACTGGTTTAATGTATTGATTGAAATGTATATTTCTGAAGCAAGGGAACCTCCAAAGCCCAGTTTGCAGGCGCAAAAGCTCTCCTTCACTCTAAGGTAAAGGTAAAGGTTCCGACCTTTCGATCAACAAGCTCAGCGTCCTAACCCACTGAGCCACCGCATCCCTCTCCTTCCCTCTACCTAAGCTCTAATCTGATGCAAACATAGTTCGCATTTTCTCCTAGGTTCTCTCACACGGCTTCTGTCAACTTGTTCGATCCAGAATATGTCCAATGAAGAGTTTTCGAAAACTTGAAAGCTTGCAACTACTTTATACAACTTCTGAACGAAGTGTTGCTTCCCTAAATTGGGGTTTCTTTCTCTTGCTTGCTGACTCGCCTGGCCACCGAAGTTAAGTATGGGCGGTTCTTACCAGCTTTGGATTTTCTGCCCTTAACTGAGGAGAGTCCTGGTCCAACACATTGTAAGGAATTCAGGTTGGAAAAAGACATTGAAGCACACAAAGTCTTTGTCCCCAACTCTAACTGGGCTGATCGTCATCAGCCATTCTTGCCGAGGACTCTAACAAACTTCATTTTAAGTGTTTGATTTTCCCATTTCTCCCTCTCGCTGGCTGTCTCCAGATGTCCCTCTCCGGCAGATCTTCCTAATTCGCTTCAACTACGCGGCTCACCTTCGGAAGGATAAGGTGCGGGAGGGGAAAGAGGAGAGAAAGGAAGGGTCAAAATCTCTCTAGGATTCGAGTGCGTGAGAAATTGTTCGCTCTCGGTCCGACTTGATAACCCGAGTGCTTTGAATGAGTAGGGAAGAAATACACAAGTAAAACCTTTGCTAGGAATGGAAGGCTGGATACCAGAAATTGTGACCGACCTGTAAGTTTCAAGTGACAATGACTTGTAAATAGTATCAGGCCTAATTAGAAAGTCTCTTGGTTCCTACCCAACTCTCCACATGCCCAGAAATACACACACACACCGCTTTCGGTCTGCTCCTAAGAGCCTCGTTTACTCAATCTGCACCCGCTGAATGGAGCGGTTCAAACGCTTCTTTCTACTCGTCTTTCCAAGCCGTTTGCTCTGCCGACTCTCCCTCTCGACCTGTTCTGTGTGAAGGGACTTCCTCTCTCCTTCCCCCCCCCCCCCACACACACAAGGGCTAGATGAGAATCTGAGAATCTCTTTGAGTGAAAAAGATCACTGGCCACCGCCTTTAAAGATCTCCTAAAGCGAGGTGCAGCCGGAGTTTCAGATTAGCAACACTCAGAAGAAAGGTTGAGGAATGAGCTAAAAAAAAAGAGAGAGAGAGTAACTGGGGAGTGAGTCTCATTCTTTGCCAAGGGTTTTGCTGCCCTGCAGCACATTCACTGGGAACCAGACCGATTTGGTTCTAATTGGATTAACTCTACATAAAAGCTCTAGAGAAGGCTCACTTCCTGGGGGACGTTGTGGGCAGCAGGAACCTCATTGCTAAGTACGGATGATTAAAAGGACAGTTTTAGAAAAGCTCTTGCATTATTAGTTGATCCAGAAAAAGCTAGGAAGGGTGAGGCCTAGTTTGCATTTAGAAGGGAGACCACTGGGAAATCCCTAAACTAGACTAGGAAGTTAGAAAAAGCTTTACACTTCCTGTACAATTGCCCAGAAAACCACCTGTTATTGGTTTGATTACTCTCCAGCTCCTTATCCTAGAACAGGGGTGTCAAACTCAATTTCATTGAGGGCCGCATCAGCATTGCGGTTGCCCTCAGGGGGCTGGGTGGGTGTGGCCCGGGTGGGTGTGGCCTACTGGGTGGGCGTGGCTAGAGTGCATACTGCCTACTGGGTGGGCATGGCCAGCTCTACATCGTTGGCATCAAGGGTGCCTATGGGGGCCTGGGCAGGAGTGGGACAGATCTGAGGGTCTCTGGCAGGAGGAGGGTCTCTGGGCCAGGGCCAAGGGAGTGGGGGCCGTTCCCACACTGATTCCAGGATGGCTTCGCGGGCCGCATGAAACCACTTTGCGGGCTGGATCCGGCCCCCAGGCCTTGTGTTTGACATGTCTGTCCTAGAATAAAGTGTCGAAGACTTTGTCATAAAGTTGCTGTAACCAACAGTGATGAATCAACCAAAGAAATGTGTCCCCAGTGTTAGAAAGGTTAGAAAGAAAATAATGAGGCAACAATATCCCTTAAGAGGGGATGCAGAAGGTTTTTAAACAAGGACTGATTGAGAATATCAAAGTATAAAGTGCTAGAATAGCCTCTGTATAAGAAATTATGTACTACAATCCTGTATATGTAAATCAGAAATTTGTCCCCATAACAATCTACCACTGTTCCCTGTCTGAAGTCTACTTTGACTTCTTTAAACTCAGAAGTGGAATATGCATCCAACTTTTAAAATGCTAAACTGAAACTTAGGAAAGCAATCACTGACATCAGGAGTAGACCTTCCGTGGAGTCTTTTGAAATTCTAGCACATTGACTGGAAGCATGAATTTATAAGGCGGGACTTCTAGATAGGCCATCAGAGTCATACCAGTCATACCTATAAGTTAAATAAATAAACTCCAGAAGGATGGAATAGGCAGTTGTGAACTAGCAGGCAAAGAATCTGACCCACTGCGGCTTGATAGTAGCTATTTCTAAGAAATGTTTTTTGAAATAAGAGATATGTGAGCCTTCCTCCCCCCCCCACACACACACACCACCAAGACTCTGCTTTCTCGTCGTTTTGAAACAGGGAATATAGAGCAAACCTTAAAAAGAGTTCAGGAAACTAAAAGTTCCAAGCCCCTCCCCCAACAACAAGAAACTTGTCTTCACCCCTTTGGTTTCATTGCCCCGCCCACTGCAGCCCTCAGGTTTCCCCCCCCATCACCCCCAAAGCTAAGGCCGGTTTCCAATCATCAAAGGTGACCCACTTCTGTGCCGTTTCTCTGCAGGAGGCGGTGACTCAGGAGGTGGGTGATGCCTCCAAAAGGCAAAGAAAACTCCCTACCATTTCGAATAGGAAGTGAGGTTGCTAGGGCCCAGTTTAATCAAGAACATGGGGGTCCATTTCATTTCATCATCCTCTCTTTTATTTTTTATTTTATTTTATTTTATTTATTTTAATCCCATTTATATCCCGCCCTTCTCCGAAGACTCAGGGCGGCTTACAATTTAAAGCACAAATCAACGTGCTTAGCAATAGCCTTCATTCTATGTATATGCCTGCTTATTAGGGCTTTCGCCCCCCCCCCAAGCGGCATACTTTTACCCACTTACTTTCCCCTCTCCTTCTTTCTTGCAGATCAGCCTAAATCTGCCAGCTTTCTTGCAGAGCGACATAAACCCTGCCATCTTTTACACTGATAATTTGGAGCCCCAAGACCTTTAGCCCCGAGGGATCCTTTTTTTCGGAGTGCGACCTAGCGGGACTCGGCAGAACAGCGTATCTTGATATCAAGAAATGCCCCCCAACTGTAGGACGGCTCCCCGTAGGAATAGAATAGAATACAGCCGGAAGGGACCTTGGAGGTCTTCTAGTCCAGCCCCCTGCTCAAGCAGCAGAACCTATATACCATCTCAGGATTTGCTGCCAAATAAAGGGTGTGTGGGCTTCGCGTTTAAAATGGAAAAATATTGTATGTTGGCTTGCCATCTGAGCCAGCGGTGATGGAGCCTGTCTTCTCCTGGTTATACGAGGTAAGCTATAAAGGGGCCGGTAGGAGACTTGAGGTGGCTTCGCGGCTTCCTATCGCCGCCTTTGGCGTCCTTAGCGGCGGAGTTGAACGCGCAAGGCGCGATAAGCGGTAAGACGCCGTCTTTTCCTGAGGCTGTGCCCGAGTCGTGGGCGTGCCCGCCCCGGCAGGAAATCCAGATCCGCAGTGGGGGCTAATCCCACTGGGCTTCCATTCCTCCGAATTAAAGCCATTAGGACAGGGGTCTTCAAACTTGGCCCTTTTATGACTTGTGGACTTCAACTCCCAGAATTCCTCAGCCAGCTTTGCTGGCTGAGGAATTCTGGGAATTGAAGTTCACAAGTCATAAAAGGGCCAAGTTTGAAGAGCCCTGCATTAGGACGTTAAAGTGAGGTGGACGGGACGATGCCACAGCACCTATGCGAAAGTCAGTCTCAAGACACCCAGGCGGGGCCACCAGACCTGTCTGCCCCAGCCGAGATGCTCGCTCGCGGGAGCCTACCTTTCTCGTCGTGGGTCGGGGTCGCCGTGACCGGGATATCAAACCACTCAGCCAAAGCGTTGGAATACCACACGGTCAGCTCCTCTCCCGGCTGGACGTCTCGCAATGCCCGGTAGAAAATCTAAGGAGAAACGATAAGCTTGAGACCCTCGGAGGCTCAGAAGGGCGAGGCTTGCCACCTCCAAAACCCGGACGGCGCCCCTATCCGCCTCTCCAGTTACCGGGAGCAAGCTCGGAGGCCAGTACCTGTCCCCCCGGCAGATCTGCCACCGCTTCCAGAGTCTGCTCTTGCGCGTGTCGGGCAGCCCGGATTAGCCCGATCCATTCCACGGCCGAGGCTCCAGCTTCGTCCACCAGCTCCCCTCTCACCATCCTCACCTGGAAAACAGGGGAAGCCGGTCAGTTGTAGCCGGTCGGGGACTTGGCCACTGGCTTGCGCTGCCTTGCAGGGCGCGCGTTCGAAGCCGGCCTTCCAATCAGGGCGGGATCTGTTGACTTCCTTCTCCCTGGACCTTTCCGGCCCGCTAGAAAGGACTCCTGCCGTTTTGCAAAGAAAAGGGACCTGTGGATGGGCTGAGCTCCTTAGCCACCTGCTGCAGCCAGGAGACGATTGCCAGTAGCCCCAGGAGCAGGCACTCCGAAGTAAGTTCCGTCGGGGCTTATCGTCGGGTCAATGTGCAGAAAAATCGCATCTTTACAGGAGCAAACATTGGCCGCTTACAGCCACCGCTGCAAACCAGAATCTGGTTTAAGCGATCGAGTGCGAGGATTTTTTTTATTACTAATGGACATTGGATTTAGAGCGCTGAATTGAAAAGCGCCTATGTACTCAGGAGTAAATTTGGATTGTCTTTAAAGGAGTAGTGTCTTTGGAAGAGACACTATTAAGCCTAGTGCTTCCTTCGATTTTCGTTTATTTCTGCTAAAAGAGCCTCCAAATAGGTTTGCCTAGGCACCGTGGGGAAAAAGAAGGGCCAGATCCACTTAAATTGAAGGGCTGGTGTTCAGGTGGTATAGCTAGTATTGCGGCCATAAAGGATCTTGCATAATTCCTGGAAGTAAGTCATTCTGAGTTTAATTAGCCTTCCATCCAAGAATTGAGGCTTCAAACTGGGTTATGCTGCCCTATTTTCTCACAACAGGCAGAAAGTAATAGATCTCCCTCATGTTGCTTGGGGGGGGAAAGGGAGGTTTTGGGGGGGGGGGAAACCAGCCTTTACTTTTCCTTTCACTTTCTCTGCCCTGATTCTACTGCCACATGGTTAGTTGCAGCCACCTTTCAAAATGCTTTATTAATATTTTCCATCCACCCAGGCAAATATCTCTGCACCGATCTCCTCGCTTCAATCCCCTTCCGGTGTAATTAATTTAATGAATCGTCTAATCAGTCGTGTTCAAGAAGGGAAAGGATAGGTGACTCGGTTTAGTCACCAGAACTCTCTTATCTTTCATAATCTGCTTGAACATGGGAAACAGAGAGTGCCAATGAGGAGCTACCTCGTTGAAAAGACTGCACAATAAACATCGTTCTTACAAAGGCATGCTAAGGGGAGCAACCGAGGGAGCCAGATGAGAAATAAATTTGAACAGTCTTGGCGGAGCGTTTAAAAACAATTAAAGGCTATTAAGGGGGGGGGGGCGGACTTGTGACAGATTGCTGAACTTGGGAGTCAAGTTGTCTCCTGTTTAGATTCATCTGGAGAAAGTCTCATATCCCTGAACCCGTTTTACTCTGGAATTCATTTATAGCTTTGAGATGCATAGATATTATTAATGTCCCACAGAGCTCTATTTGGAAAACAGTCCCGATTCATTTTGTGCTAAATAAATGTTTCATCCGGATCAAAATGCCCCTATTATTATCACGACTCAGCATGAAAAGATGAGATAGAATATGTCAGCAACGGCTTGGGATATGCAGCAGGAAGGCATCTCTCCAACATGGTCCAAAGCTCCATGACAAAACTTGCCTAGTTAATCTTTGCAACATATCTGACCTTGGCAAAGACATGTGAAAAATCAGGCGATTCTATGAATCCACAGCTTGCAAAGTTGGGGTTTCTCTCTCTCTCTCTCTCTCTCCCTGTGAACGTGCGTGCAACCACTGTGGGAATAGTCTTTAGAATAAAGCAACTGGTGCCTCATTAAACTGTGGGGTGGCGGTGCTCCAAGACGGCCGACTTTGCTTGAACCAGCTAGCCGTCCACACTTCTGCCAGTCTCTCCTACCTAGAGAACCGGTTCCGCACCAGGCGAGATTGCGTTGCCGCCACGTTCACCCCACTCCGAGGACCCTCTCGGCACCTCTTGATCATTTAATGAGTTCTTAATTATGAATCCTGCCTTTAGGTTATTTGGGAAGAGACGTCAAGAAAGGGGGGGGTATTCTGAGTGTCAAAAGCCATTTGGGATGGAGAAGGAAACGTAATGCGTGCCAGTAAATTTGTGCCTTTGTGTGTGTGTGTGTGTGTGCGCCCAAAGCCAGCTCTCTCCTTAAATCTAAACATCTGAATGGCGTCAGGACGAAGAGGTCACCCAACCCAGAAACCTCAGAGACCCAAACCCTTCCTTGCCTTTCTCCTTCTGCGGGCAGGATGAGGGAAGTAAAGTAGGGCTTCTTGCGCGCTGTTTCCCCCACCCCACGAAGGGTTCTGGTTCCCCTTCAGCCCCTTCCCCCCGGTCGGGGCTTCTAGGTCTCCCCCTGTGCTTTCCGCCCAGGTGTGGGAGCAATACCTTTTTCTTGGGTCCCGGCTCCCTGCGATCGGACAGGTACTTGCCCAGTTTGAAGGGGCCGGGCACGGGACCCAGGCGCAGGCCAGCCGGGATGCTGCACTCCGCGGTGATGCCGAGGGCTGGCGGGGGCCGGCTGCTTAGCATTGCTGCCTCTGGGCAAGGACGCGGCGCTGGGCAAGCT